>NC_081555.1:56227688-56540907 GCF_963082655.1 Stomoxys calcitrans | reverse complement strand
TTTATAGAAAAATAAAATTTGTTCTTTAGAGGTGCACACTCCTAATATTTTGAATACAACTGCATATTCTTTATTTCTTAGTGCCTATCATGATGATGCCAACCGAAGGAAGGTGAAATATTGTTAAAATAAATAAATAAAAACAAACAACATTGACCTCGCGCCTAATATAACCAGCCAAACCAGGCACGCTTCGCGGTATCCTGTTTTGCAACACACAAAATAAAATTTTCCTTTAGGGATCACACTTGGATATTGGCTTCAAAGGTTTGTGTACAATATTGCAAAAAAGTTACACTCATAGAAATTTTTAAGTTAGGTTAGGTTAGGTTTAAGCGCCAGCCATCAGACTCACTTAGACGTTTTCGTCTATTGTGATGCCACCGGAACAGAAGAAGGAAGATGCTTTCTAGTTGAACCATCCAGATCGCTTAAAAAAGCTCGATAACTTGCGAATGATTACATCCGCTAAATCAGAAAGGTTCTCAAAGAAATGAGAACCTAAAGTGGAACTCCTTCTAACTGCTAGTGCGGAAAGGAGTTCTATAGTCTCTTCTTCGATGTCCTCACAGCATCTGCAAAAGTCGTTGCTGTCAACCTTCAGTATGTCAGCATGTTTTCTGATTGGACAGTGACCTGTCATAACGGACACAATGACTGAGACGTCTGTTCTAGCCAAAGACAGCAAAGCAGTAAAGCTCTTCAAGTCTAGATTACCCCACATTGTTTTGGAATGCTCACAGCCCCCTCTTTGTGGCCATCTATCATTCGTTGTCCATCGGGTCTTGTCCTGAAAACATAGCTTACATGTTGCTAGAGGCATACCCACAGATTCCAGTAACCCTGGAATGTGTTGGGAAGTTCCTAGTCTCGCAAGCTCATCCGCTTTAGAATTTCCTGGGATATCTCTGTAGCACGGCACCCAGAACAGTTGAGTTTTGTACTGTTCAGCCTACTCATTAGAGATCTGCGACAGTCGAGGCGGCTTTTGTGTTCAGAAATACGTTCTCCAGCGATTCAATGGCTATCTGGCTGTCTGAGAAGATATTTATGAAAATCGTCGTAATTCCCTTCCACCACTTCCTTAACTGCTTGATACATATCGGAAACCTTTTCGATATGACGAGTTCTAGATCTTTGAGTACACGCCAAAGCCCATCTGTTATATAGATGTTAAATATCGTTATATAATTATATATCGTAGTTCCAATCGGTTCTATCAGGAATAGTGGTACAGAAATTTTTATCAAAAAGCTGCTCAGCTAGGTTGTAATCCACACTGCCTGAAACATCGAACATTGTTTCAAGGATAGCACAGTGTCCGTAGCCGCTGTGTGACCAGAGTCCAGAGGCATAATATGTAAAACCCCCAACTTTTGCTAATGGCTCTCTTGATGGTGTATAGGGCAAAAGTTGCCTTTTTGTCCTTTTCAAAATGTTGGATTTGAAGTTCAATTTCCTGTCCAGTATTTTGCGCATTCCGTAAATGGAACATTCTCTCTTCCCAAGGAAACAGTTTCCACAGTAGGCAACTTGTATCTCCTGCTGAAAAGAACTACTTTTGTCTTGCACGGATTTATACGTAGACCACTATCGTTTGCCCACTTTGCTGTTGCACGAAGATCTTCCAGAAGAAACTTTCCCCTAACCGCAATTGCCACGTCATCAGCATACGCAATCACTTTTGCACCTTTTTCTTCCAGAGACAATAATATATTGTTAATGGCTATATTTCAAAGTAAAGCAGACAGTACAACTCCTTCATCCGCTGCTGACCCATCTTTAAAGATCCACAGATCCCAAGCCTGCCCTAATGCATCTTTTAGTAAATAAGTTATCAATAAACTTTCTTACTTTAGAGTTGATGCCCAGAAACTTCAACTCCTTCCATTACATTACTATACGCATGCTGATGCTGCGACAGGCGATCTCCAGGTTTCTTTGCCCTAAGATGTGTTTCTATCAACATCTCAAGAGTCTTCAGAACAAAGGATGACAGACTAATATGACGAAAATATTTCGCCTTCGTGTGGTAGGGTTTCCTTGCTTTCGGAATGAAAATGACCTTCATGTCCCTCCATCCCACAGGTATATATGACATTCTGATACAAGCAGAGTATTTCTCCCTAAGCCGGGGGACCAGTCTATCAGACACAGCTTGTAATTCAACCGGTGATACATCATCAGGGCCTGGCGACTTAAAGGAATTTAAACTTCTTATTGCCCAAAGGATTTTCGGCTCAGACACAATTTCCAAATAACCTCCGACTAATGCATACCAATGACAACCACTTCTGGCGCCAAGTTGTCCGTTGGAGAATTTCCCGGGAAGTGTGCATCAACGAGTAGTTCTACTGTTTCCTCACTAGACATTATCCGTACATTCTCTGACTTCTGAATATACCCCACCGTAATAGATCTCAAGGACAGAATCTTCCTTAACCTAGAGGCTTCAGATGTATCCTCCACGGAGCTGCAGAGTTCTACCCACGATTTTTTCTGAGCATTTCTAAGCTCGTCCTTATATTTTCTTAGCTCCGCCTTATAGATGTCTTAATCGTGTGGTGCTCTTGTGGCTTTGCTCTGTTGAAGAGTTTTCTGCAGTCTTCCTTAGACCAACCAGCTCTGGGGCTTGGCACTGGGACATGCTAACACAAGCCTTCGTGATACGTGACCATTATATCTATATCCTGCTCAATTGCCACTTCCTTTTTTGGTCTAGAAGGGATAGACGTGCAGAATTTGTGCAAAAATTTATCCCAATCCGCCTTTCTTCTGCCTAGCCGAGGGACCAATTCTGCAGTATTTTCTCCAAGGCTTAAACTAATATAACGATAATCAGAGAAGCTGTGGTCATCCAACACATCCAAGTCGCATATTCTTCCACTTATATCTTCTGATACAAAGGTAATATCTAGTATCTCCTGCCTGTCCCTGGTGGGTTAATAAATCCCTAACTTTGCTTCTTGTTATTTATTATGAATGCCTATTATGGCTGGTTAATGAATTAATTTATTTAAATTCTCCCAAAGGGAGTGAGTCGAGCTAATGATTTTGAGAACGGTATGACCAGAAAATTGAAGTATTTAAATTGAATACTGAAAAGAAATTGCTAGACAACAGACGGATTTGATCACAGACAACACGCCTTCGGCATACGTTTCTAGCATGACGAGGAAATGGCATATTGGATTTTAGGTTTGGCCACTGCAAGCCAATTCCAGCAGCCGTTGGATCAATTCTCTTCATGTGTTAAAATCGCTTCCATTATCTTTCTGTGTGATTTCAACGATTCAAATGGCTGCCTTATTTTCAGCTTCCATTATTTTTGGTTCACAAAAATTGTCATTAAACAAAAAATCCTTAATATCAAGGAAAATATCCTTCGCCAAAGGAAATGTTTCCTTAAAAGGTTGGAAAATTTTTAAAATAAGGATAAACATTTTTACAGTGTAGGTGCATATAAATTTGAACCGATATGGTCCATTTGCAATTTGCAACGAGCAGCTAGCTTTACAAGCTCGACCACTATTGCGATTTCTAAAGACGGACAAACAGACATGCCTAGTTTTACAAGCTCGACCACTATTGCGATTTCTAAAGACGGACAAACAGACATGCCTAGTTCGACTTTAAAGTAAATTTGAACCGATATGGTCCATTTGCAATTTGCAACGAGCAGCTAGCTTTACAAGCTCGACCACTATTGCGATTTCTAAAGACGGACAAACAGACATGCCTAGTTCGACTTTAAAGTGGAGACGATCAAAAATATATACAGCGGCATAGAAAAGTCTGCATACCCTTCACAAAAAACGCATTTTACTAAACGAATGTTGTTGAAATTGCTCACCAAGATTACCAGTACATTTTTAGGGTAACATCAAATCCTATTTATGTAACTGCTGGTTTACGTAGATGCCATTTACGAAGTGGTATGAAGACTGATCTGTGTCACTGTATATACTTAAAAGGGCCGCTGATCAATGTTTCGAGGTGTAACAGACGGCAAGATCATATTAGTATACATCCCATCCTATGGTGGTGGGTATACACATTTAAAAATGCTCCTATTTGTGCGGCTATTAAAGGTTACATTAACTCTACCTTCGTTAAAAGATGAGGTAGACTAAGTAGCCGTTGAGTGGAGCGGACCTGTTTTCATTTCTCTCCACAAAGAAAAATATCCGTTTCCTGAATAGGTTCTACCTATTATGAAAAATTTTTAAGCCTTTCTGGAGTGAGCTCAAAATGAACTCCAAAGATCCAACAGCTGTGGTGGTGGCGTCAGACCGTAGCATGTTGTCCTGCACTTTTATAGGTGTGGGTGCCTTGGCACCTGTAGTCAAGAGTAAAGCTAGTCTTCAGACTAATAAATGAGGAAGAGACGGATAAACCAGAGGGATGCACAGTTCGTCCCCAGTCTTTAAGAAAAGGTGGTGTTTCCGACACGGATTCGGACAGCGACTATGTCAATGAAACAGTCATCGCAGCCAAATCGAGTGATGAGGCAGCGGGATTACGGCGAATCTGATCTCCACTGCTAAAACCCAGAAGGAGAAAAAGAGTTCCCTGCTCTGTACTCAAGTACTCTGGGAAAACCAAGCCAGGCCCGCAAAGGAGACTCCAGACAGTGTCCTGCTGAGGGAGACAAAGTCGGAACAGGAGCGTTTTGCATCGGCGGAATGTATTGATACCGTCAAACAGCTCGTCGGAAGTATCCACGCCCCCTGGAGGGCGCAAAGCTTGACCTTATGAGAAAGATGGGGATGGGACAGTAAATTTGCGACGGAACGTATGTTGGAATTCTTGGACAAGCAAAAGCAAGGTTTGGTCGCAGAGAAGTGGGAGGTCTTCCACAGGGTGGAAAAGGAGGAAGGAACTCTCCTTGGGATTGATCAAGTCTCCTTGACAAGTTTGGCTAAGACTAAAGGCATGGTGCAAGACTGCCTTTTTCAAGATTTGAAAAACTAGGATAAGCAAAAATCTTCATATTGAGAAATCAGACCGTGCAGTTAAAGTGACTCAATACCGCCCAACAGACAGGGGCTGCCGACGCGACAATCACCGTCTCTTTCAATATTGGGAAGACTAGGATAAGCAAAGATCCTAATACTTAAACTACAGGCAGTGCAGTGGCGAGAGACCCAACACAGTCTAACGAACAGGGCCCCAACGACGGACCCATCACCGACTTCAATAATCGAAAGACTAGGATAGGTAAAGATCCTAATATTGAAACACCAGGCAGCGCAGCGACAGGAGTCTCAATGCAGCCTAACGAACAATGAGCCGACGATGGAATATCACCTACTCCCAAAAAGCACATTTACTTAAGACTTGAATGACTAAGATAGGCAAAAATCCAAGTATTGAAACATCAGGCATTAGAAGGACGGTAGACTCAATACAGCCTAACAAACATGGATCCGACGATGGAATCATTAGCGACTTTATAAAAAGTCGGAAGTCTAGGAAAGTCAATGCAGACCAATGAGCAGGGAGGGAGATTCGCAACATTGGGTCGTAAGAAAGCGGAAGTATATTGGGATGTGTATTACACACGGCTCAAAGAATACAATAAAATTACTAGAGCGGCAAAACATGCCTCCTGGAGGCTTTTCTCGATAGCATTAGTGACGCAGAGTAGAACCAACGCAACGAATGTTGAGGTTTATGAAGAAAACGCATTTTCCAAAGGATACGACGGGAAATACGGAGACACCGCAATCTTGGAAAAAGCAATCTTGACTTGCATATACTCCCAATGCCTTGAAGGAGGCAAGGGAGGTATTTATACACAACCCCGGCAAGGCAAATTATGCGACACCATAGATATCAGCCTTACAGCCTACAGACCTATAAGCCTTACGCCCTTTCTACTCAAAACCTTCGAACGCATTGTGGATACCATGAAAAAGAGTTGTACATCCAGCGAACTGCTTAAATACAAACATCTTGCCTATGTCAAGAGAAGGTCGATGGAGACTGCCGTGCACGAGGTTGTGAATAAAATGGAAGAATCCTTCGGTGCCTAGATGAACACAGTGGCCGTATATATTGATAACCGTACAGGGTCGACCAGGTCGTTAGAGACTGGATAAACCATATGCTAAGGAACTGTGGATCCCATGACATAAGTATATGAGTGAAAGTGGCACAGGGCACGACTGGACATTTTATCGCAACTCCAATGAGTGACCACCATAAATAACCTATTACGGATGCTGACTGAGGAGGCATTTGAACATGCTTGACCACGACTGGGCTAGACCAAGGGGTCTCATGGTTAATTCAGAGAAGTTTAAAATCTGCCTGTTCACGAGCGAAGATGGACTATTTTGACGCACCACCACGGCAAGGTCAAATACTTAAGTGTGATCTTGGACAGAGAACTGAATTGAAAGTGTCACATTCAGGAGCGTGCTTAGTAACTATTGGAACGGAGAATTCTTTACTCCAGCGTTTTATAAAGCCTAGGCTTTTATATGCCTTCTTAGTAATTACAGAAATATGCGGGCGGAAGTCCAGTCGGTGATCCAAAAGTATCCCAAGATCGTTCATAGATGAGACAGATTCAATTAAGCGGCCATTAAAATACTAATATGATTGTATAGTCTAAAAAAGGTCATAAGCCTACATTTCTTAATGTTTAGTTCCAGTAGATTGTTTTTATACCAGTCAAAAAAACTGCAGTAATCTTTGATACGTCTCGAGATTATACGACAGCGTGTCGCCTGTCGCCTCCGGTCTTAAATAGTTCTGCGGGTAACCCGTCGGCTCTTGCTGCCTTGTTGTTCTTCAGTCGGGTCACTGCTACTTGGACATCATTCTGACTAGAAGGTAAACATTCTGTACCATCATCAGAGATTGATTCTACGGCAGTTGGGTAAAATGTTCCTCCCATATCCTCAGTATGCTACTTGTGCCAGTTACCAGATTTCCTTCTTTGTCTCTGCAGGATGATTTGCCTGCACTATCTTTGTGCGGAATAGACATTTCTCCTATCTCCTTTTCTTCCTATACCTCTCCTTTATATGGCGAGTTGCATTGCTCTATATGCCGCATTCTTGGCTTGGCTCCACGGATCGATCATACAGATGTAATCAACGTAACCAATTTGGTTCCTCGTGCTTTGATCGTGTGACAACCATGTGGATTTGTGCATATTTTTATGTTGAAATCAGGTGCTGCTAACTACCATATTTTTTGCAGCGGTGAAATCTATTAGCTTGAATCTATTATCGGACATTATCCCGTGGAGTCTAAACTTTCCGACTGTTTGACCAAAGATGTCTTTCTTCCCAATCTTCGCATTAAAATCTCCCAAAAAGATTTTAGTATCATAGACGAGAAAGCGGTCGCATTCTCTATCTAGGCGCTCGTAGAAAGTATCCTTGGTATGCTACTCCTAGAATTCCGTCGGGGCATGGGCACAAATATGGCTAATGTTGAAGAATTTGACTTTTATGTTGATTGTAGCTAGCCTCTCATCCACCGGAGTAAAGCTTGTGGCAAGGTGTTTCAGTCTCCGACTAACCACAAATCCACAGTCAAATTCATGCCTCGTGTTATGAAAGCTATAGTATAGTTCGTCACCGTTTGGTGTTGTTTTGACGCCATTCCCAGTCCATTGCACTTCCTGTAAGGCGGTAGTATCTGCTTATACTTCTCTAATACATCCGCCCGCGCGTATACGGCACCTTCTTTATAGAGAGTGCGGACATTTCAGGTGCAGATCCGCAAATCATGGTAGTTTTTCGTTTGCGTGGGTCTTCAACTTTAGAAGGGCACGTTTTCCGGATGCGGGTTACTGGCCCAGCGCCCCAACCGCATGGGCTTTGTGCGATTTCACACGTATCCCTCGTTGTCGCGAGGTGCTTGCTTCCGACGCTCGCCTCCAACCGCCCCTAACCTGGGACAAACGCTGATGTTGGCGATTGGTTATTTGAGGGCGCCAATAACTCGCTTTGTCATCTCTAGTATCATTAGCACTCAGTATTTAATTAAGAGTTATTGGCACCTGACTCCTAACTCAGACTTTCCTTTCGAAAATCGCTGACTGCCCTCGGCCGCATTTGCAGCTAATCCGCATAAAAACGGAGCTTTCCACCATTCGCAACTTGTGGACGAGCCCGGTAGCTTTCAGCTAAGCTTCCGTGATAACGATGGACACCACACAAGTCGGAGCTCAAAGTTCCTGCCTGTGTGGTGCTCAAAGTTATACCGAGTCGATCGGGGTACATCTGTGTAAGTATGTGACTAATGCCTCCTCTGAGGATGGCCCGATCCGCATCGTTTGGGTGCGCGGCCATAGCGGAGTAAGCGGTAATGAACAAGCAGACCATTTATCAGTGTGGACCAGAGAACTGCCTTCAATAAACTTGGTTAACCAAAAACCTTTCGGGTCGACGCAGTCCGAGTTAAGGGCGTGGTCGACGAACGCGAGCATGCAACACTGTGGAACAGCGAAAAGATCGGTAGGACGAAGAAAATCGTATTGGGTGATCCGGATCGTGAAGAAACGAGGCTATTACTGAAAGGAAGTAAGAAGGAGGTCAGTATAGCTTTCGATATCATAATGGGGCACAGAAGACTACGAGCTCACCTATGCAAAACCGGTGCGGCAAGTGATAGCATGTGTTTGGCTTGTAGGGAAGATGTTGAGACGTTGGAGTATTTGCTATGTCATTGCCCAGCTTTCGCTGCTAACAGACTGCGGCACTTAGATGGGGACACAATACCAGATATGAACCGACTTAGGGGCGTGTTATGGAAAACATTTGAGAATTTTCTAAGTAGCACGGAATTCTTAACTTTTAGTATTTAAAGCGCACAACAAGCCGAATACTGGCTTATGTGTATGGCCATAGTGACATGGGCGGATTAAAAATTATTTCCCACCAAAATTTAAGAAAAATCCTACTAAACCCGATCATAACCTACCAAATGTTACGCAAACCATAAATGCGGTATATGTTTTTAAAGCCACCGCCGAAGAGTTGGCCATTTGCCATTCCATATGCAACACAACAAATTATAGATTTTCAACGCTACATAGTAGTATGCAAATTAGATCGTTGTCATATTCATAGACGATCTAGACATGTCCGTGTGTCTGTTTGTTGGAATCACTCTACAGGCTTAAGTTCAAAAATGGCCTATATATTGATATAGCACTGATCTCCCGATAAGAAATCTTGATTTGGTAAAAGTCGTGTTTTTGCCCCGATTTCAACGAACAACCTCGCCGAGCTTGGATAAGGTCATCTCCCGATTTAAAGGTTTGAGCCTAAAAAAGGCTTTACTACTCATTTCCGCTGTTACTGTGAGTTGCATGGACCTCACAACATCAGAGTATGGACCACATCTGACCATATTTGTAAGCAGCTGCCATGTAGCCCTGTTTTCTGATTGAAGGTATGCAAAAAAAACACATTTCTTACCCAGTATTTACGAAATTTGGAAGAGATACCTCAACACTCATACTAGTCGCCTCAAAACTTACGCCCTTTTTCTTGAAATTTGAAACAGTGAGACCCTTGTAACAGGGGCTAAAGTCCCTTGTGTACATGGTTTTATTCTTTACTTTTAACAAGCACACAGAAACGACATGGGGTGAAACAATTTTAGCTATCCCCGCAATTTTTCAGTAATTAACGTGGTATTTTATGGAAAAACTACCAAAAATTGAGGTCAGCCTGCCAACATACCAAGAGAATAAAAAACTGCCAATTTTGGTAGGAACCTACCAAAAACGGCAGAGCTGATCCGCACCCTAACCTAAAAGATTTTGTCATAAAAAAAGACGCAAAGTTAAGGATCTACTATACGATAAATAAAAATTCTCCGTAAGTAAAAAATCTTTCACCAAAGGAAATTTAAAAAAAAAAATATTAAAAAGGTGGAAAACTGTCATCTTTCAATTACCTTCGTTATCTTTGGCTAGAATCTTTAAAAATAATTCATTATTGTATTGTTATTATGTTGGTTTGTATATACTTAAGTATTGGCCCCAATACTGGGACTGCCAATAAAATTAATGGTTAGCTGGTGTAATTTGGCAAAAAGTCCGCTTAGTATACTCTGCGTACTGAAAACCACAAAGGCCCTTGTGAGAATATTAGTCAAGTTTAAATCGATGACATAAGAAATTCACTGCCATCATGTCAGTATTAATTAGATGACCTTAAAACAAATTCCTGTAAGGCTCTATTGTTGATTCTAGGAAATGCGAAGCTTGTAAAATGTATCTCCTATTGCATTATGTAAGCCTATTGATCCATGTGGGTAGAATCCCTTACCAGTCACTTTGCTCCCGAACTTTGAGTTTTTGCTGCCTCGTACAATTTTGATTCAATGTGTGCTGGGTTAAGAATGTTATGGCTACAAATAAACAAGTTAAGACACGAAACACTTGTACTTGTTCCACAATAGTATCGCTACTGTTTTCCGAAATCACTGTCCTGGATCCCCTTCACGGTCCCCTTCCGCGGTTGTGAAGTCGCTGGCTTTTATAAGACTAATCACAAACGGCGCTGCTTTCCGTTCTCTGAGTTAGACCGTTTAATGACCTTTTATTCTGGGACACTTTGTCATCATGTTTTCTTAAGTTTATTTATTTTTGTTTTTTTTGATGATGGCCGTAATCCACCTCGAATGGGTGACTGTGCTGGCTGTTATGCTGTGATGATGACTACTTGAGACCAAAATGAATCCATGAATGTCAGTCACTGAGACATTTACTTCAATTTCTGTCCAACCTGCAATGTTAATGTCTTTAATTTAATTATGACAAGTTGTTCCGAGATATTGCTACAACTTGGTATAATAAACTTGTTGTGTGGCTCAGATTCTTTGGCTGGCTGATGGTCAGGCGGTGGCGGCAACGACTAGACAAGAGAACAGAGAGACGTATGGTTAATATAGGTGGCCATGGCGCGGTAAGATCACCGCAATGCTGCTGCTTAAATTTTTGGTGGGAATAACTCGAGTGTGTGATCTATTTCGGTTTTTATGATTTCGGACATTGAATGTAGTTTTGTGGGTCACATTGATGCGACGGACATAGTTCATTTCCATGCTCTTCAGCGTGCACAACTAAACGAAAGAAGACAGCATGGAAGTATTTTGCGCATGGAGTTTAAATGGATGGTACTTGTTACTTTATATCCGATTTTTAATTGCCACCTATGTTGGACATAAAACGTAACATCTTAAGCAATAGCTTTTGTTGTTTTCGTTGTTTCTCTGTTCCTCTCTGGTGATATCTTGACGGTTTTATGGGAATGAAACGAGTTGTCTTGTTTTATAGCATCTTTATTTTGTTTTTCAACATAATCAGGGAGGTCACTTGCATTACAAAGCAACTCATTTAATCAAGATGATTGAATTGTCTTGTTAATGCCTATGCAAGATGTTCATCTGGCAGGGGGGTTTCGAGGTTATCTCATCATCTTCAAGGTTAACCACATCCGACAAAGATTTTCGTAGAACTCCAAGTTTATTTTGAGTTTTCATTTCAAAGCCTGCAGTTAAGTTTTTTGAGCATTTCAAATCACACTGAAAAAAGTTGGACCAAAGTTTAGGATTTTTCATAGGATTTTAGCAATGAAAACGAGCCAAAGAAACGAAACTTTAAAATAAAAGATGTTATCTTTAAATTTAATTTCCCATTTCCTTACCTATTCAAATTTTGATCGCTAATTGATTCTTATTTTACTTCATAGACGATTGTTCAATTAGTATTTTTTTAAAAATTCTTTTTTTTAAACTAAGTATCTTAAACTAAACAAGTAAAAGCGTGCTAAGTTCGGCCGGGCCGAATCTTATATACCCTCCACCATGGATTTGTCAATTTGTCGAGTTGTTTTCCCGGCATCTCTTCTAAGGGAAAAAGGATAAAAGAAAAGAGCTCTGCTAAGAGAGCGATATCAATAAATGGTCCCGTTTGGACCACAATTAAAGTATATGTTGGAGACCTGTGTAAAATGTCAGTCAATTCGAATAAGAATTGCGCCCTTTGTGGGCTCAAGAAGTAAAATAGAGAGATCGATTTATATTGGAGGTGTATCAGGCTATAGACCGATTCTGGCCATAATAACACGTATGTTGATGGTCACAAGAGGATCCGTCGTACAAAATTTGAGGCAAATCGGATAATAATTGCGATCACTAGAGGCTCAAGAAGTCAAGATCCCTGATTGGTTTATATGGCAGCTATATCAGGTTATGAACCGATTTGAACCATATTTGGCACAGTTATTGAAAGTCATAATAAAATACGTCATGCAAAATCGGACAGGAATTGCGCCCTCTAGAAGCTGAAGAAGTCAAGTCCCTCTAGAGGTTCAAGAAGTCAAAACCCACGATCGGTTTATATGGAGCTATATCAGGTTATGGACCGACTTGAACCATACTTGGCATAGTTGTTGGATATCATAACAAAACACGTAAAACATCATCTCAATCGGATAAGAATTGCGCCCTCTAGAGGCTCAAGAAGTCAAGGCCCATTTACAATTCCAACCGACCTACACTAATAAGAAGTATTTGTGCAAAATTTCAAGCGGCTGGCTTTACTCCTTCGAAAGTGAGCGTGCTTTCGACAGACAGACGAACGGACATGGCTAGATCGACATATAATGTTACGATGAGCAAGAATATATATTCTTTATGGGGTCTCAGATGAATATTTCGAGTAGTTACAAACAGAATGACGAAATTAGTATACCCCCATCCCATGGTGGAGGTATAAAAATTATACATTTAACTACATTTCTATTTGTAAGCTCAAAGATAAGAGGCCTCCTTTTTATAGCCAAGTCCTAACAGCGTGCCCCAGTGCCACATTTGTGGAGAAGTTTTAACATTGCTGCAATACCAAATGGTACAGCACCCGATGGTGTCTTCACCAGGTTCCGAACCCAGGCATTCAGGGTCATAGACGGACATGCTAACTTCTGCGCTACGGAGGCCACCAGAGGTAAGAAACTATATTTTCACATGTGATTCTAGTATGGTATTGTCGTGCTTCTGACTTCTTGTTGATGGTTTTCCCTTTAGAAACACTTGGTATGAAACGCATGTTAAATGTTATGCAAATGCGCTATTTTAGGCCTTTTCTATATAAAATGGTTCAAAACAATATGCAGCACCATTTAAGATACTTTTTAAAAGAAAATCAAAGTTAGGTAAAATCTTATGTGAATCAAATATATATATATATATATATATATATATATATATATAAAGGGTGATTTTTTTGAGGTTAGGATTTTCATGCATTAGTATTTGACAGATCACGTGGGATTTCAGACATGGTGTCAAATAGAAAGATGCTCAGTATGCCTTGACATTTCATCATGAATAGACTTACTAACGAGCAACGCTCGTTAGTAATTGTGCAAAATTTCATGATTTAGCTCTAGCCGTTTTGAGCTGGGCAATGATCAGTCAGTCAGCAATCAGTCAGTCACGCAACTCTTTTAAATATATATAGTAGCATCCCGGTGGACCGCTTAGCTAGCCTAGTTTTTGATACCCTCTTTTCAGTGTAGGACTTTCAAAAACCTTGGTACCCACTCAGTTTATAAGATTATGAATTTTGTAATAATTGCGTATAAAATTTCAGATATCTGTTCCCTTCGGTAAAAAAAGTAGCAAATAGTACCAAGCATAACAATACATCGGAAAAACCATGTAGTCGCCCAATACATATTGTCAAGATATAAATAAATCCCAATTTTGAGCGATTTAGCTCAATTCGTAAGAAAGCACCATTTTGTATGTTTTAGTAACTAAATGCACGATTTTGAAAATAAATCTTCTGGTGGCCCAAAATTTATAGTCAAGGTGTAGCTGTATTCCAATTTTGTACATTTTTTTCTTTTTACCCTCATCTTTTTGCACCAGATATATTTTAAGTCAAATTTAGAAATTTTACCTCTATCCATCCGCCCTGTATAAAACTCACCCATTTTGCACCTTTTTGCCACTTTTTTTTTTGTACCTTAATGTACAATTAAAAAAAAAAACTATTATAATTACCCAATTAAGGTTGCCATTGTGTAGCAAATTTCAGAGCTCTAGTTCAATTAAAAAAAAAAAAAATACCCCATTTAGTATTAATTGCGGTACTATTTCTCCCACATCCGGCACGATTTTCAAAAAAATTTTTACCAAACCCCTTTTACGAGACGCTCCTTTATTTGAGCCCAAGAACATAATTTTAGCCCCTTTCGTTTGCGCTGGGAAAATATATACCATTTCGTACTTTGTGGTACTTTATCAGTCAGTCAGCAACTCTTTTATAAATATAGATAAATACTTGTACAATTTTATTTTTGATTCGAACATTAATTGGGAGGCCACAGGAGGCCACCGTAGCGCAGAGGCACGTAGCGGAGAGCATGTCCGCCTATGACGCTGAACGCCTGGGTTCGAATCCTGGCGAGACCATCAGAAAAAATGTTCAGTGGTGGTTTTCCCCTCCTAATGCTGGCAACATTTGTGAGGTACTATGCCACGTAAAACTTCTCTCCAACAGGTGTCGCACTGCGGCACGCAGTTCGGACTCAGATATAAAAGGGAGGCCTCCCTTATCATTGAGCTTAAACTTGAATGGGACTGCACTCATTGATATGTGAGAAGTTTGATCCTGTTCCTTAGTGGAATGTTCATGGGCAAAATTTGCAATTTACATAAATTGGGGACAAATATAAGAAAAATTAAAAAAATAGGCAGCTGTGAATTAAGGGCTACAAATGGGTAGAGATGGGCGATGGATAAATACCCAAAAGGTATTTACCCGATAAATTGGGTAAATACCAGGGTTCTACACATATTTACCCAAAAACTGGGTGTTATAGTTTTGCAAATATCTTGGCTATACAAACAATTTTTGATGATGTCGTATTCTTTTTATAGAGACCTGATTTTCTGATCGCATAAAAACGGACCATAGTTATATATAGCCGCTTCTTGTCTGAACCGTTGAGTGGAGCGGACGTTTTGTTACTACGGACCGCAAGAATTTTCCTGTTACTCGTAATAGGTCATTATTTTTGAAAGAAAAATTTAAAACACTCAAGGATAGCTACGATAGTGGTATCCATTAGGCGGTTGATGATCTGCGTCTGTTACCAGTGGAGCGGCAGATCTAGAGCCCGGGAGTAGGCTTAGAATGGTCTCCAAAGACCCATCAGCTGCGGTGGTGGTATCAGGACGGAACATGCTGCCTGCTACTGAAACTCGACTGGTGGAGCGGCTGCTCTAGGTTCCACTACCCGACTGGTCAGCAGGGGCTTTTGACGAATGCACTTGGTTCGAGTATTAAGGACAAGGCCGAACCCTTTTTTTCTTCGCATGCCTATAACTTTATTGAGAGGCTTGGTGCGAATGATTCTAAGACTCTCACTAATAGGGAGAGAGACTCCCTAAATTGGGCTCGGGAATTCGCTGTACAGGCTACCCCAAAGACTACATGTCTAGATTCGGAAACTGCACCGCAGTCAGCAAGGAATAATTGGATTGGGATAATCATACCAAGGAATAATTGGATTGGGATAATCAATGGACTGTCATCAGTATACTCCGATGTCCTTGCGGAATTTCCTAGGTCTCCTCCAGTTTGTGACAATACGGGTTGGTACCGGGTCGGATACAGACTAATTGCCTTCGGGAATCAACGCTCAATTGAAATGTATCGTTGTGCGCTAAAAAAGATTGAATAGATCTGGACAGGTGCAGCACTAGATTTAGTCAAGAAGGAAGATATTCCACGTCGACCAATGGTGCATGTTTGGATACTATTCTGGATTGCCTGAGGAACTATCGACCACATCGATAAAGTCTGGCGGATTGCAGGCGACTGAAAATCCCCCTGCCACAATCGACACAGGGTAGGATGGCTTCGAAACGGGGCCCGACAAGCCCTGTGTGGATTGTTTATCCAGTTGCACGGGACTAAAGGTGTGCGCCAGCGGGGAAGGACGAAACACAAAAAGGACTTCGACAGCAGCAGTTAGTGACGAATCTAAGGAGAAAGCGTCCACACCGCAAATTTCCTGTGCCCTGATTAAGAGTGTTTCCACTGCTTTCTCACCTGCCCCTGAATACGTACGGAAGCTTATCATGACAAGATCTAACTAATCTTGAGAGGATGAACTCCTGGCGGAATCAAAAGACGAGGCTAACACGACAGTGGTGAAAGTTCTGAATCCTGACTATGGGCTGGTTTCTACAATACAAATAAATCTCCGCCATTGTAAAGCGGTTTTGGCGGGTTCTCCTGATGACGGGGCAATATGACGTGGTTCTTATCCATGTGTGTAATCATGGGTGGGAATGGTTCGTGGACTAAGAATTCTGGGAGACACAGAGGCTGTATTCTCGCAAAGAGTGTTTTTCTTCTTCCGTCGCTAAGCACTGAAGATGTAGAAGTAGCCCGCTTCGAAATAAACAAGAATCATTACTGGCTGGCTTCCATATATTGGGTTGCCCAAAAAGTAATTGCGGATTTTTTAAAAGAAAGTAAATGCATTTGTAATAAAACTTAGAATGAACTTTAATCAAATATACTTTTTTACACTTATTTTCTAAAGCAAGCTAAAAGTAGCAGCTGATAACTGACAGAAGAAAGAATGCAATTACAGAGTCGCAAGCTGTGAAAAAATTTGTCAACGCCGACTATATGAAAAATCCGCACTATTCAGAGATGCCGCCTTCAAAACTTAAGTCGATGGTTTAAGCAGCTTCTGTAAGGAAGAAGATACTCATTGTAGGAAGTGATGTGCATTAGCATCACTTCCTACAATGATATGGGGAACAGACTGGAGGGTCTAAATATTACGTTTGTATCGGAAGATGTAAGCTCAAGAATATGCGGCTGGAAAGTATTGGATGACCACAGCTTCTCCGATCATCGTTATTTTAGTTCCAGACTTGTCGAAAATACTGCAGAAATGATACCTCGGCTAAACAGAAGAAAAGCGGATAAATTTCTTTACCAATTTTTCACGTCTATCCCTTATAGACCAGCAAAAGAAGAAGAAACTGCGGAGGATATAGACATAGTCAAGCGGATCACGAAGGCCCTGAATGACTCGCTTGTGTCAGTATGTCCAAGTGCCAAGCCAAGGGACTAACAGCGACCGCCATGGTGGACCCTAGAGATGGTTGGTCTAAGGAAGGACTGTAGAAAACTCTTCAACAGAGCAAAAGCCACAAAAGCACCACCCGATTGGGACATCTATAGAACATCTAAGAACAAATCCTGGGTAGAATTCTGCAGCTCCGTGGAGTATACATCTGAAGCCTCTAGGCTAAGGTATATTCAGAAGTCAGAGAATGTGTGGACAATGTCCAGTGAGGAAACCCTAGAACTACTCGTTGAAGAGTAAGAAGAGGTTGTCATTGGTATGCATTCGTCGGAGGTTATTAGGGAAAGTGTGTGTGAGCCGAAAATCCCTTGGGTGATAAGAAGTTTCGACTCCTTTAAGTCGTCAGGCCCTGATGGTTAATCACCGGTTGAATTACAAGCTGTGTCTGATAGACCGGTTCACTCGTTTAGGGAGATATACTCTGCTTGTATCAGAATGTCACATATACCTCTGTGATGGAGGGACACGAAGGTAATTTAAATTTCGAAAGCAGAAAATTCTACCACACGAAGGCGAAAGATTTTCGTCCTATTAGCCTGTCATCCTTTAAGCTGAGGTTGATAGAAACATATCTTATGGCAAAGATCCCTAGAGATCGGTAGCAGCATGCATATAGTAAATGCAAATCCACTGAAACAGCCTTTCACGACCTAGTCGGCTACTTAGAGGGATCTCTCGCTGTCATTGACGGTCCTCTCAAAAATGTAAAACCGACGTCAATCATGATGGAGCTGGAGTTTCTAGGCATCAACTCTACCGTAAGAAAGTTTAATTATAATTTACTTACTAAAATATGCATTACAGCTGGCTTGGGATCTGTGGATCTAAAACAAAGGGTCAGCAGAGGAACACCTCAAAGGGGTTTACTGCCTCCTCTACTTTGGAATATAGCCATTAACAATATATAATTGTCTCTGGATGAAAAAGGTGTAAAAGTGGTCGCGTATGCTGATGACGTGGCAATTGCGGTTAGGGGAAAGTTTTCCAGCACTCTAAGAGATATGCAGCAGGAAACTCTACATGCAACAGCGTAGTGGCCAGCGAAAGTGGTTTACGTAGAAATCCGTACAAGACAGAAGTAGTTCTTTTCAGCCGAAGATACAAGTATCCTTCAGTGGCACCTTTCTCCTTGAGAGGAAAGAATGTTCCATTTACAGAAAGCGCACAATACATGGTACTGTACCACTATTCCAGATAGAACCGATTGGAACTACGATATCCCTGGTAATAGCAGTTACATAGACTTCTATATGGTGGATGATTCCAAACTAAACGACCAGGTGGGCCTTGGGGTGTACTTTAAAGATATAGGACTGGTCAAATCGTAAAGCTTTCCAGATCACTGCAGTGTGTATCAATCGGAGATCCTTGCTATTGGGGAGGTGGTGGAATGGCTAAGCTATAATGTCACAAAGGCGGTTGGCATAAATATCTTCTCAGCCATTAAATCCCTGGAGAACGTATTTCTGAACACAAAACCCGTTCTCGACTGTCGCAGATCTCTCAGTGAGATGACGGAATAGTTCAAAATCACCTGTTGTGGGTACCAAGCCACAGACATATCCCAGGGAATTGTAAAGCGGACGAGCTTGTGAGACTAGGAACTACCTTACACATTCCAGGGGAACTGGTATCTGTGGGTATGCCTCTAGCAACATGTAAGCTAAGTTTTCAGGACGAGACCCGATGGACAAAGAGGGGGCTGTGAGCATTCCAAAACTATGTGGGGTAATCTAGACTTGAAGAGGTTTACAGCTTTGCTGTCTTTGGCTAGAACAGACGACTCATTCATTGTATCCATCTTGACAGGCATTGTCTAATCGGAAAAGATGCTGACAGACTGTTGGTTGCCAGTAACGACTTTTGCAGAAGCTGTCCTCACAGCGAAGAAGAAGAAAAGCTGAAATTTGAAGCTGCAACAAAATTTTATGCACCATTCGAAAGGGTATACAATTCTCTTTCATCTTCCGGAAAAAATACGGTCCTAAAACGTATTACCTAGTTGCAGTAGGTTCATGAAAATAAACTTTTTTCGGTTTTTCAACCTAACATGATTCCTAAAATTGTTTTCGGAAAACCCATAAGTCAAACCCATAACTCATCGGTGTCGGGCATTGACTTTAGTGGAAATTAAAGTTTTACATATCGAACAATAATAAATTTGTTATGACTTTTTCAGTTTTATTTAGAAAAATATGCTGTTAATATTTACTATAAAAACTAAACTAAGTTTCGAATCATGGGTTTTCTAATTCAGAGGATGTTCGACGTTATTAATATTCAAAAAATTGTTTAGTCTCCGACTAATAGTTTGATATGAATATATATATTAGCATTATATCTAAATCTGATGTATATATTTCAGCTTAATCGGTTGTTAAATGTGGGGCAACAGCTTTTACATTGAACATTTTTAAAACTGTATATAGTGGTTGATTTTTTAAAAGCTCTAGGTAAGTTTTTCAAAGAAAAAACACATAAAATTCAGAAAAATTAATGGCAGTATTTATTTGAATCGATTGTACGGTCCAAATAATTTAATGTTGAGGATCATTTCATGCAAATGTTGACAGTGACTGCGCCTCAAATGGTCCATCCGCTTAGTCCAATTTTAGCATACTCTTTCCAACATTTCGGCCAGTATCTCACGATTAAATGCTCCAATGTTGTCTTCCAATACGTCAATTCAAGTGAGCTAAACATAACCTCTAACATAGATCAAAAAAAAAAATTGTCTAAAGGTGTTAAATCGCACGATCGAGGCGGCCAATTGACCGGCCCGAACATGAAATAACATGATTAATTCCGCCCCACATTTTTTCAAAATCGAAAATTGCCAAAATTCTTCTATTATTGTGAAATTGATAAAGATAAGTTTCACCGTATGCGGTGGCATTTGGTCAGAGTTTAATTTTGTACTGCTTGCCAACACACTAGGCCGATCCTAATCTTTCAAAGCCTTCAAAATGTAGTTGTCCTTGCGAATATCTTAGTTTTATGATGATGGTTTTGGCGAATTCAATTCAAGCTTCAATATTTTGATGACAAATTTTCTTTTGCACTCATTTTAATTTGCTCTCAACCAAAATTTCAACCGTGTCTTTGTGTCGGTCATTAGGTTTTAAATGACTTGTATTTCCATGAATTTTACGCAAACAAATTGAAAAATGTAAGCAACTTTAAATGCTACATATTTAAAAAAAAAAATAAATGTTTAGCAATTTTTACGACGAGCCATGTTAAATCATGCCGCTAATGTCACCTCCGAACTTTATTAAAATCGACCGAATATCCATTTTTGAAGGAAAAGAATATAGGGGCATTTCAATTTTTATACCCTCCACCATAGGATGGGGGTATACTAATTTCGTCATTCTGTTTTTAACACCTCGAAATATGCCTCTAAGACCCCATAAAGTATATATATTCTTGATCGTAATGTCACTCTAAGTCGATCTAGCCATGTCCGTCTGTCCGTCTGTCTGTTGAAAGTACGCTAACTTTCGAAGGAGTAAAGCTAGCCACTTGAAATTTTGCAAAAATAATTTTTATTAGTGTAGGTCAGTTGGTATTGTAAATGGGCCAAATCGGTCCATGTTTTGATACAGCTGCCATATAAACCGAGCTGGGTCTTGACATCTTGAGCCTCTAGAGGGCGCAATTCTCATCCGATTTGACTGAAATTTTGTTCAACGGCTTCTCTCATGATCTTCAACATACGTGTCCAATATGGTCTGAATCGATCAATAGCTTGATACAGCTCCCATATATACCTACCTCCCGATTTTGCTTCTTGAGCCCATACAAGGCTCAATTCTAATCCGAATGAACTGAAATATTACAAAATGACTTCTACAATATTCAGCATTCATTTATGTTCCGAAACGGTCTATAACTTGATATAGCTCCAATAGCATAATAGTTCTTATTCAATATTTTATGTTTGTCTAAAAAGAGATACCGCGCATAGAACGCGACGAATGCGATCAATGGTGGAGGGTATATAAGATTCGGCCCGGCCGAACTTAGCACGCTTTTACTTGTCAATGCTATTTCGAAGCTATTAGAGAAAAATTTTGACTGACCATTTGACATCATGTCTCTTCTATATTGTCTTCCTACCAACATGGGTTCCGGAAATCGAAATCGACAAAAAGAAAAATAAAGAATTTACTTGTTTGGTCAACGATGGTTTTAGGAAACACTACCAAGCGGATATTATTTATACTGATTTTAATAAAGCATTCGATAAAGTCAACCACAACCTTCTGCTAAGAAAAATAGACCTTATTGGTTTCAGTCCCTCTTTACTTAAGTGGATCAGATCATATCTGAGTGGACGTACTCAAACAGTAAAATTTCGTACTGCAGTTTCCAATTCAATTGTTGTCTCTTTACTTTTACTTTAAAACACTCAAATATTTTGAAGTATTCAGATGATGTAAAGATCTTCAAATCGATGAGAGATAATTTTCAAGAATAAACTCTCTTATGCCTAGCTACCATTTGGGTTCCAATCAACTTGAAGTAGTCTATAGCTTTTAAGACCTTGAATTGCTTCTAGACCAACACTTAAACTTCCCTCGTGTTAGGTTAAATGGGTCCGCTTCGCTGTGCCCTCTTTTACTTTATACGGAACAAATTTTTACCTTGAATATTTATTTTCGACAATTTAAAAGTTTTTTGTGATAAACATGCTATGATAATATTGTAGTATATGGATATCGCTTGACTAACAGTATAACAATATAATTGCCTTTATCTGAATCCCATATGAACTTTATTGGTCTACGAATTCGCTCGGAGGGTTTAAGGTCATTTAAGATTGAATGTTAGATGAACTCCATTCATAAAAGTCTACATTTGTACTGAGAAAAATATTTGCATCGTGCTCTTCTCTCAAATACCATTTATTTAAACCCCATATTGCCATAGGATTAAGGACGGTTTATGGGATGAGGCGTCATAAAACACTTGGCCCCAAAATTTGTACTTTTGGGAAAGGGCGATGGTCCCACGTCTGTATATCAAATTCGTATTCTACTTCCAAAATGCCTTTAGTTAAGCCCCATATTGCGATGGTCAGTAAATAATGGCTGTTTGTGGGGCGTTTTGGGGAAGGGGTAGACCCATAGATTGGTCTCGAAAGTGGGTATCAATTTTGTACTCTTCTCCCAAATATATTTCATTTGAGCCCCACATTGACGTGGCCGGTAAAAATTCCCGATTTATGGGGTGTTTTGGAAAGGTGGTCCCCCAAACACTTAGCCCTGAAAATATATCAACATCGTGCTCTACTCGCAAATATCATTGATTTTAACCCCCAATTGCCATTGGCCTCAAAATTGGATAAGAAATTCATTTTCTGATACGAAATAGCTTCTATTTAAAATCCTTATTGCAAAGGTCAGCAAATATGTTATGTTTGGGGTATGGGGCCTAAAACTATCAATATCGAGCTCAACTCTCTTTAAGACCCAAATTGCCATGGTGAGCAAATATGTTCTATTTGGAGGTGTGACGTTTCTTAGGCCTTTTATCCCGAATGGGGCGGTCCCTTAGACACTTTTTTTACCCGAATATTGATATCAAATTCGTGCTTTACTCCCAAAAACCTTTCATTTGAGCCCCATATTGCTAAGGTCTTAAAGTTGTTCTCTTTGGGGGTTGTTTTTGGTTTGGGCGACCCCCCAAATACTTGGCAGCGCTTTTGGATTATCCTAAATATCTTTTATTTTAGTCCCATATTGGCGTGATTGGGTAGTAAGTTTTTACTTAATAGGTCGGCCTTCCCAAGTACCCCATCCGAAATTTGGATCCAAACTTTTTTTTTAGGTTACTATAAGAGAGCACACAAAATTTCGCTTAAATCATATCACCCATCACCGAGATCTGATCCGAAAATTGTGGTAGGGGGGAGGGTCCGCCCCCCGTCAGATATCAAAAAATGTGAAAATTTCAAGAAATCGTTTTAGAGGTTTTTGGGTCTATTAGGAACACGCAAACAAACGTACAAAACAACAAACAAAGATTAGTCTGAAAGAAATAAGTAAAAGCTTGCTTGCGAATCTTATATACCCTCTACCATGGATCGTATTTGTCAAGCTCTTGCCATGGTATGTCTTCTTAGGCAAACAAAGGATAAAAGAAAAGAATTGCTATGTTATTGGAACAATATCAAGTTATGGTTTATTTCGGACCATAATTGAACTGAATATTGGAGACCATAGTAGAAGTCATTGTGTAAAATTTCAGCCAAATCTAGTAAGAATTGGGCACTTTAGGGGATGAAGAAGCAAAATAGGGAGATCGGTTTATAGGGGAGCTGTATTGGGCTATAAACCGATTCATGCTATATTCGCGCGTATGTTAAAGGTCATACGAGAAGCCGTTGTACAAAATTTCAGCCAAATCAGATAATAATTGCGCCTTTTAGTGGTTCAAGAAGTCAAGACGCCAGATCGGGTTACATGGCAGCTTTATCAGGTTATGGACCGATTTGAACCATTCTTAACACAGTGGTTGGAAGTCATAACGAAATACGTCGTGCAAAATTTCAGTCAAATCGGATAGGAATTGCTCTTGGCGCTCAAGAAATCACAACCCCAGATAGGTTTATATGACAGCTATATCAGATTATGAACCGATTTCAACCATACTCAGCACAGTTGTTGAAAGTCATATTAAAATATCTCATGCAAAATTTATGCCAAATCGGATAAGAATTTTGCCCTCTAGCGGCTCAAGAAGTCAAGACATAAGATCGGTTTATATGGCATCTATATCAAATCGTGGATCGATATAGCCTATTTATAATCCCAACAGACTTACACTAATAAGAAGTATTTGTGCAAAATTTCAAGCGGCTAGCTTTACTCCTTCGACAGTTAGCGTGCTTTCGACAGACAGACGGACGGACGGACATGGCAAGTTCGACTTAAAATGTCACGACGATCAAGAATATTTATACTTTATGGGGACTAAAACGAATATTTCGAGGAGTTACAAACAGAATGACGAAATTAGTATACCCCCACCCTATGGTGGCGGGTAAAAAAATGTATTTCGGATTTTACCTTTACATAGAAAAATTTTTTTTGTATATTACTTTTGATTTTTATACCCTCCACCATAGGATGGGGATATACTAATTTTGTCATTATTTTTGTAACACCTCGAAATATGCGTCTGAGACCCCATAAAGTATATATATTCTTGAACGTCATGTCATTATAAGTCGATCTAGCCATGTTCGTCCGTCTGTCCATCCGTCCGTTCATCTGTTTGTCTGTTTAAAGCACGCTAACTTTCGAAGGAGTAAAGCTAGCCGCTTGAAATTTTGCCCAAATACTTCTTATAAGTTAGGTCAATTGGGATTGTAAATGAGCCAAGTCGGTCCATGTTTTGATGTAGCTGCCATATAAACCGATCTTGGGTCGTGACTTCTTGAGCCCCTAGAGGGCACAATTGTCGTCCGATTTGACTGAAATTTTGCACGAGGTGTTTTCGTATTGGTCTTGACTTCTTGAGTCTCTAGAGGGCACAATTCTCGTCAGAATTGACTGAAATTTTGCACAAAGTGTTTTATTATAACTTCTAACTACTGTGCTGAGAATGGCTTAAATCGGTTCATAATCTGATATAGCTGTCATATAAACCAATCTTGGATCTTTATTACTTGAGCCAATAGAGCGCGCAACTCTCATCAGATTTGGCTGAAATTTTGCATGAGGTGTTTTGTTATGACTTCCATTTACTGTGCTAAGTATGGCGCAAATCGGTACATAACCTGATATAGCTGGTATATAAACCGATCTGGGGTCTTGACTTCTTGAGCCAATAGAGCGCGCAATTCTCATCCGATTTGGCAGAAATTTTGCACAACGGCTTCTCTCATGACCTTCAACGTACGTGTCTAATATGGTCTCAATCGATCAATAGCTTGATGCAGCTCCAATATAAACCTATCTCCAGATTTTGCTTCTTGAGGCCCCACAAGGCGCAATTCATATCCGAATGAACTGAAATATTACACAATGACTTCTACAAAAATCAGCATTCATTTATGTTCCGAATCGGACTATAACTTGATATAGCTCCATTAGCATAACAGTTCTTATTTAATATTCTTAGTTTGCCCAAAAAGAGATATAAGATGAATATAAGATTCGGCTCGGCCGAACTTAGCGCGCTCTTACTTTTTCATTTTGTTTTTGTTTCATTATTTTTGTTTTGTTTTTGTTTCATTATTTTGTTTTTGTTTCATTTGGGACAGAAAAGCGTAAAAAAATTTTAAAAATGTTTAAGCAAAATGTAGTGTCGCAAAATGCATTGAGCTTCCTGCTCAATGCATCGATGCAAAAAAAAAATCATTAAAATTATGGCTTTATAAATAAAATAATTTCGAGTTAAGCTGGACAAAAGTTTTTCTTTAGAAAATTTTTCACTGAAATATAGTCTGTAGAAAAAAAAATCACAAAAATATAGTCTTTAAAAAATTTTTATTGAAATTTCATCTTTAAGAAAAATTGTAATGCAATTTTGTCTATAAAAAATTAGGGGTTCCGGCCCGGGCTGAAGAGAATGTTACGCTGAATAATTAAAATGTTGTCTTTATGAAGAATTGTGATGGACGAGGCTAGAAAAGGCTGGTCCCTTTTTATTGCGCTAAAACTTGAATCGGACAGCGCTCTTTGATATGAGAAAATTTTACCCGCTATTCTTCAATGGAATGTTCGTACGAAAATTTGCACGTTATTTTTCTTGAAGGAAATTTTTATATATATACTTTTTTTTTTAAATTTATACATTCTGAAAGTGTAAAGTTGAAGTTATTGTTTTGCTAAATTTCAAGATAATTACCCAACATCATTCCACATGAAAGTTCTCGATAGAGAGTCATATGAGTTCCCGTGATACTGAGTCATCTATCACGGTAATTACCAGAAAATAATGACGAGTAACCAAAACAATGCTAATGAGGCAAGTTCATAGGTCAAATACAAAAGATATCAACAATACAAGATAGAATATCCTTGTTAACAAAATGATAAAATATTAAAATCTTTTCTTAATTGCCAATACCGGAAGTAAAGGAAGGGCGAAGAAAAGATAATAAATGCCATTAAACTCAAGGACCAGCGAAGCAAGTTAAGTGAGACACATGCACGTACCACAGTCTTAGCAACACGATGATAGCTCAAATAAATAAAATACCTATAAATATTGGCTCAGTTGCATCTTTCCACTAAATGGATTGAATTGTCTAGGTTTTCCAAGCCGCAGCCGGACATCTACGTGTTCACAGTTGGATAAGCAGGTAACCAACTACTGTCCGCCATACCCATGGCTATAAAGAGAAAATCAAAGAAGTTGAGAAAGAGCTCCTAATGCTCGCCCATTACATTTTAATTCAACATTAATATGCGTTTAACGACACACGGTATGTGCCTCGAGGATGTTCACAATATCATTCTCTGTAACTTTGCCCCATTTCATTGGAATCTAAAGGAAGTAGATGTTTCATAAATTACCTCAAAACATTATCAAAACCAAAACGCCTAGTGGAAATGCTCCAAACGTAACAGATACTCGTACGGCAGACGGAAGTCTATCATCAAATTTTTTCAGACCTTTTAGCTTGGCTTTAAGAGCTACCAGAGGCCAGATGGGTTTCATGGCGACTTAGTAACAGTGGCTGTACTTAAGCCGAGTCTTGAATATCAAATGCGCATATATGTCGCATTCATTGAATCGGTTCTTTTTCTTTGAATGATGAATTCTCCTTGAGCGAGGAAAATAATCAGCTTGAATATGATTGACCCGGTTGATCCTTCAAGTATTTTGTATCGACGCTTGGCAAGTTTCTTCATGCATATATTGTGTTTGTCAACGATTTCAATGCAAGATCGTGTTATAGTTTTTGTGCTTCTATCATCTAAATACCTGTGCTGACCATGCTTAAGCACTTCAAGGGAAATTACTGAATAATAGGCTAGGTTAGGTAGTAGTTGCAGTCTGAAATCAGACTCAGACATTTTTTATACCCTCCACCATGGGATGTGAGTATACTAGTTTCGTCACTCCTATCGTTATAGCTCGAAATATTAGTCTAAGACCCAATAAAGTATATATCGTCATACCATGATCGTCATGGTATTTTAAGTAGATCTAGCCATGTCCGTCCGTCTGTCTGTCGAAAGCATGCTAACTTTCAAAGGAGTAAAGCTAGGCGTTTGAAATTGTTCACAAATACTTTTTATACCATCCACCATAGGATGGGGGTATATATTTCGTTATTCTGATTGTAACTACTCGAAATATTCGTCTGAGACCCCATAAAGTATATATATTCTTGATCGTCGCGACATTTTATGTCGATGTAGCCATGTCCGTCCGTCCGTCTGTCGAAAGCATGCTAACTTCCGAAGGAGTAAAGCTAGCCGCTTCAAATTTTACACTAATACTTCTTATTAGTGTAAGTCGGTTGGTATTGTAAAAGGGCCATATCGGTCCATGTTTTGATAAAGCTGCCATATAAACCAATCTTGGGTCTTGACTTCTTCAGCCCCTAGAGCGCGCAATTCTTATCCGATTGGAATGAAATTTTGCACGACGTGTTTTGTTATGATATCCAACAACTGTGATAAGTATGGCTCAAATCAGTCAATAACCTGATATAGCTGCCATATAAACCAATCTTGGGTCTTGAATTCTTGAGCCTCTAGAGTGCGCAATTCTTATCCGACTGGAATGAAATTTCGCACGATGTGTTTTGTTATGATATCCAACAAGTGTGCCAAGAATGGTTCAAATTGGTTCATAACCTGTTATAGTTGTCATATAAACCGATCTGGTATTTTGACTTCTTGAGTCTCTAGAGGTCGCAATTATTATCCGATTTGCCTGAAATTTTGTACGACGGATCATCTCTTAACCATCAACATACGTGTTTATTATGGTCTGAATCGGTCTATAGCCCGATACAGCTCCCATATAAATCGATCTCTCTATTTTACTGCTTGAGCCCCCAAAGGGCTCAATTCTTATTCGAATTGGCTAACATTTTACACAGGTCTCCAACATATAATTTTATTGTGGTCCAAACCGGACCATATCTTGATATCGTTCTAATAGCAGAGCAAATCTTTTCTTTTATCCTTTTTTGCCTAAAAAGAGATGCCTGGAAAAGAACCCGACAAATGCGATCCATGGTGGAGGGTATATAAGATTCGGCCCGGCCGAACTTAGCACGCTTTTACTTGTTATTTGTATAGGTCGGTTGGGATTGTAAATTGGCCTTGTCGGTCTATATTTTGGTATAGCTGTCATATGAACCGATCTTGGATCTTGACTTCTTGAACCACGATCCTTATCCGAATTCGCCGAAAATTTTACACAATTACTTCTACTATGGTCTCCAATATTCAATTCAATCATAGCTCGAATCGGACCATAACTTGATACAGCTTCAATAGCATAGCAATTTTTAGCCATCATCCTTTGTTTGGCTGAAAAGAGATACCGGTTAATGAACTCGACAAATGCGATCCATGGTGGAGGGTATAAAAGATTCGGTTCAGCCGCACTTAGCACGCTTTTACTTGTTATTTTATTATTAAAATATAACGTTATGGCCAGGGATCTGGAACTGGTCCCTTTTTTCACTCCGCTCCCCTCCCGCTCTGGCAGGAATTTTTGCGCTCCACTCTACGCTCCTTAATTTTTTGTCTCTCCGCTCCTTTACTTTAAAATTGAATATTTATTTTTAAATTTTCTTCTAATACACACTGCGCGACGTTTTTGTAAAGTCCAATTGGTCCATAACCGATTACATATATATATTTATATATATATATATCTCCAGATAGATAGGTCAATATCGCAGCTATATCTAAATATAGTTTGCGCTCGACCAAACTCGTTGCGGATGTTGACAAGATGCCACTTTTCTAAATTTCAACAAAACACACCCTTAAATCGGTAGGTCGATGTATATGGCAGCTATGTATAATTATGGACCGATATGGACCATATTCTTTTCGGATATCTGGGCCTTAATAGAACTCGTGGTTTATAATTTCAACTAAATCGGATAATAAATGCGGCTTTTATGGGCCTAAGACCATAAACCGGGATAATGGTCCATGTGGTATATATATCTAAATATGATCAGATTTTGCTCGTTCAAGAACTTAACTGGGGTATAGACAAAATGAGAATATGTGTCAAACTTTTGCTTAATATCCCAATTTTTTAAGGCTGTAGCGTGATTACAACAGACGAACAGACACACATAAATCGTTCAATCATCTTAGAATTTTACTACGATGCAGAATATAAATACTTTAAAGGGTCGGAAATGGGTATTTCGATGTGTTGCAAACGGAATGGCTAAATGAATATACCTCCGTTCCTATGGTGGTGGGTATAAAAATCCTTGGAGTTTGGTGCTTGATCCTTTTTTGTTGCTGCCTAAAAAAAGAACTTGACAAATGTGAATACAAGGTTACAAGATTCGGCCCTACCGCACTTAGCTCATTTTCGCTTGCTTTGACTTTAGGACAAAACTTTTTAAAATTCGTACATATCTGATTTCTAACACTTTTTCGATAACTATTTAACGAAAGTTAATTCTAAAGTTATCTCATGCTAATTTAATAATTTTAAATTGTTGTGTTTATTCGCCAAAATAACAAATTCGTTAACCATTCGTTAAAATGCTTATTTTTAAGATATAAACCGATTTCTCGATTTCACGTCTGGATCTCCTGTATTTTTGTCCGATTTGGCTAAAATTTTGCACCTGGTGTTCTGTTACGACTTAAGATCCTAGGCCCATTTAAACTACATTTATTATACTATTTCGCTGAAACTTGGGACAGTGAGTTGTGTTAGGCCTCTCGATATCCTTGTTCAATGCGGTCCAGATTTAGATATAGCTGCCACATAGACCGTCTTGGACCAATAAAAGGCGCACTTATTGTCCGATTTCGCTGAAATTTGGGACAGTAAATAATATTAGGTCTCTCGACATCTCCTCTCGAATAGGGTCAAGATCGGGCTCTATGTGGGTATAGCTGCCATATGTACAGATCACACGATTTAAAAAAAAAATAGTCAACATTAGTAAATGGACACACTTATATATTTATTCACAATAACCTTCATGATCTAGTCATAGATAGTACCATCCCATCCAAACAATACAGCTTTATATCCTCTTAAAATTTGGTGCTGATACTATTTATTGATGTATGTCATAGAGGATTGAAGGATAATATAACACGATCCCCTGATTTGAATGTTTGTTTCTCTTGAAGACAAAATTACACTTATTGCTTCACCAAGTGGAAGAAAAAGCTTTAGGAATAAGCTAATGGCTATCCAAACTCTTGTGACAGATGACCGGATATGCACCGAACCGGTTGACAAGGCTGGGTTAGGTTATATTGGAGGCATGCGCCCTCGGCTGCTATTAGCTTTACTAGGAGATCTTTGGTCCATTGAAACGACATCGAAAGATAATTGGCGAGAGTATGATCAAGTCAGCCATTCCAGCTCTTTGCGGAACTCCAGAATGGCAATAGGACTAAATGCCTGGAGGCTTAGGTATATGTCTATAGTGGCATGGGGCGGATTAATATCCGCACGCTCTTTTTCAGACACGGAACCATTATCCTGTGTCATCTCCTCGCAAGCCTTTGCCACCATGCAACTCACCGCACCAGTCTACGTATCAATCGCTCGGTTTTAGTAAAAGTTGAAAAAGCTAACCTGCTGGCTGAAATATTTGCCGATGACCTCATGACAATTTTGTCGTAAAGTTGGAGCTGTTGGGAAAGTGTGTTGTGTTTTTATCCTTAATTTGTTTGCTAGACTTTGTTAAACGACCAACTCTAAAAAATATTCGAATTGGAGTTGAACTGGTTGTGGTTTAGTTTCAAACAGGATACATATCTAGAGCATTGGTACCGACCCTACACTCAACGAAATTTGCACAAACAAGTTTGGTAAGATAGCGGTTTTGTATGCTGAAAGCAGCCGTGACTCCTCTGTTAGCAAACCACTTTTGCTTTAGCAAACATTTCGCTAAATCTGCTTACAAAACTTGCTTAAACTTTGTACGCATAGAAAAATTAAAAACATGTTTCAATTAAGAAATTTGTTCATTCAACTAATAAATTCGCTGAAATCGGACCCATAAACGAATTTGTATTATTGATTCATAATTTTGCAATTTGTATTTAAAATTAAAAAATCCGATTAGAGCAGTTAATAAAACAATTTATTTGAAAGTTGGCATTCTCTCAAATAACATTTTTGCCAATTTAATAAAAGGAAATAATTGATATTTTTTGTATTATTAAAAAATACTCTATTTTATTTTATTAAGTTGCTAATATAACATGTAATATATTGATTTAAAATAATTATTTTTATACCCTCCACCATAAGATGGGGGTATACTAATTTCGTCATTCTGTTTGTAACTACTCGAAATATTCGACTGAGACCCCATAAAGTATATATATTCTTGATCGTCGCGACATTTTATGTCGATCTGGCCATGTCCGTCCGTCCGTCTGTCTGTTGAAAGCACGCTTACTTTCGGAGGAGTAAAGCTAGCCACTTGAAATTTTGCACAAATACTTTTTATTAGTGTAGGTCGGTTGGTATTGTAAATGGACCATATCGGTCCATGTTTTGATATAGCTGCCATATAAACCGATCTTGGGTCTTGAATTCTTGAGCCTCTAGAGTGCGCAATTCTTATCCGATTGGAATAAAATTTTGCACGACGTGTTTTGCTATAATATCCAACAACTGTGCCAAGTATAGTTCAAATCGGTCTATAACCGGATATAGCTGCCATATAAACCGATCTTGCGTCTTGACTTCTTGAGCCTCTAGAGGGCGCAATTCTTATCCGATTGGAATGGAATTTCGCGCGACGTGTTTTGTTATGATACCCAACAACTGTGCCAAGTATGGTTCAAATCGGTCCATAACATGATATAGCTGCCATATAAACCGATCTTGGGTCTTGACTTCTTGAGCCTCTAGAGGGCACAATTCTTATCCGATTGGAATGAATTTTTGCACGAAGCATTTCGTTATGATATCCAACAACTGTGCCAAGTATGGTTGAAATCGGTCCATAACCTGATATAGCTGTCATATAAATAGATCTGGGGATTTGACTTTTTGAGCTTCTAGAGGGCGCAATTCCTATCCGATTTGGCTGAAATTTTGCATGACGTATTTTATTTTTACTTTCAACAACTGTGTCAAATAGGGTTCAAATCGGTTCATAACCTGATATAGCTGCCATATAAACCGATCTTGGGTCTTGACTTCTTGACCCCTAGAGGTCGCAATTATTATCCTATATGCCTGAAATTTTGTACGACGGATCCTCTCATGACCATCAACAAACGTGTTTATTATGGTCTGAATCGGTCTATAACCCGATACAGATCCCATATAAATCGTTCTCCCTATTTTACTTCGTGAGCCCCAATGGGCGCAATTCTTATACGAATTGGCTGAAATTTTATACAGGTCTCCAACATATAATTTAATTGTTGTCCGAACCGGACCATATCTTAATATCGTTTTAATAGCAGAGCAACTCTTTTCTTATATTCTTTTTTGCCTAAGAAGAGATGCCGGGAAAAGAACTCGACAAATGCGATCCATGGTGGAGGGTATATAAGATTCGACCCGGCCGAACTTAGCACGCTTTTACTTGTTTAATTTATATTTTTTAAAAGTATGAATATAAAACTTGCGTTTACTTTACGAGCTTCTCTTCATTGTATCCCCGGTCTGTAAACGGTATCCCCAGTCTGTAAAAAGTATAATGAACAAAATAATTTATATACATAATAAAGTCAATCGTAATAAATACCAATTTCGGCATTTTACGCATAATACCACGAAATCTAGATCCAAATGAAGGAATATTGCATTCGTTATCTTCCGTCATCAGGGTCGTTTTTCAAGCCAATATAGTCCCAATGAGGATACTAACATCTTATATATAACAAGAAGTAGCGTGCTAAGTTCGGCCGGGCCGAATCTTATATACCCTCCACCATGGATCGCATTTGTCGAGTTCTTTTCCCCGCATCTCTTCTTAGGCAAAAAAGGATATAAGAAAAGATTTGCTCTGCTATTAGAGCGATGTCAAGATATGGTCCGGTTTGAACCACAATTAAATTATATGTTGGAGACCTGTGTAAAATGTCAGCCAATTCGAATAAGAATTGCGCCCTTTGTGGCCTCAAGAAATAATATAGAGAGATCGATTTATATGGGAGCTGTATCGGCCTACAGACCGATTCAGACCATAATAAACACGTATGTTAATGGTCATGAGAGAATCCGTCGTACAAAACTTCAGGCAAATTGGATAATAATTGCGACCTCTAGAGGCTCAAGAAGTCAAGATCCCAGATCGGTTTATATGACAGCTATATCAGGTTATGAACCGACTTGTACTTTATTTGACAAAGTTGTTGAAAGTAACAATAAAAAACGTTTTGCGAAACTTCAGCCAAATCGGATAGAAATTGAGCCCTCTAGAAGATCAAGAAGTCAAGTCCCCAGATCTATTTATATGACAGCTATATCAGGTTATGGACCGATTTCAACCATACTTGGCACAGTTGTTGGATATCATAACAAAATACTTCGTGCCAAAATTCATTCAAATTGGATAGGAATTGCGCCCTCTAGAGGCTCAAGAAGTCAAGACCCAAAATCGGTTTATATGACAGCTATATAAGGTTATGGACCGATTCGAACCATACTTGACACAGTTGTTGGATATCGTAACAAAACACGTCGTGCAAAATTTCATTCCAATCGGATAAGAATTGCCCACTCTAGAGGCTCAAGAAGTCAAGACCCCAGATCGGTTTATATGGCAGCTATATCAGGTTATAAACCGATTTGAACCATACTTGGCACAGTTGTTGGATATCATAACAAAACACGTCGTGCAAAATTTCATCCCAATCGGATAAGAATTGCGCACTCCAGAGGCTCAAGAATTCAAGACCCAAGATCGGTTTATATGGCAGCAATATCAAAACATGGACCGATATGGCACATTTACAATACCAACCTACCTACACTAATAAGAAGTATTTGTGCAAAATTTCAAGCGGCTAGCTTTACTCCTTCGGAAGTTAGCGTGCTTTTGACAGACAGACGAACGGGCGGACGGACAGACGGACGGACATGGCTAAACCGACATAAAATTTCACGACGATCAAGAATATATATACTTTATGGGGTCTCAGACGAATATTTCGAGTAGTCACAATCAGAATGACGAAATTAGTATACCCCCCATCTTATGGTGGAGGGTATAAAAATCAATTTGGGTTTGTTTGTATGTTTGTGTGTTCCTTATAGACTCAGAAACGGCTGAACCGATTTTCTTGAAATCACAGATGGGGGGCGGACCCTCCCCCTTACCCTAATTTCGGAAACGCCAGATGGATGGTGCGATTTAAACGAAATTTTGTGTGCTCTCATATAGAATCCTAAAAATAAAAATTTGGTATTCAAATTTCGTATTGGGTACCTAGGGGGGCTGCCCCACCCTCAAATCTACCAAACATATATTTAGACCAATCACGACAATATGTGATTCAAAAGAAAGGTATTTAGGATAAGAAAACGTATCTGATATCCAATTGTCGGACCAAGTGCTAGGGGGACCACCCCAAGCTCCAAAACACCCTTAAATCGGACATATTAACCGACCATGGCAATATGAGACTCAAATGAAAGGTATTTGCGAGTAGAATACGAATCTGATATCCAAACGTGGGATCAAGTTTCCGGGGGTCCACCCCTGTCCTAAAACACCTCCCAAACAGGACTGTTCTGTTTATATGACAGCTATATCAGGTTATGAACCGATTTGAACCATATTTGGCACAGTTGTTGGATATCATAACAAAATACTACGTGCCAAAATTCATTCAAATTGGATAAGAATCGCGCCCTCTAGAGGCTCAACAAGTCAAGACCCAAGATCGGTTTATATGACAGCTATATAAGGTTATGGACCGATTCGAACCATACTTGACACAGTTGTTGGATATCGTAACAAAACACGTCGTGCAAAATTTCATTCCAATCGGATAAGAATTGCGCACTCTAGAGGCTCAAGAATTCAAGACCCAAGATCGGTTTATATGGCAGCTATATCAGGTTATAAACCGATTTGAACCATACTTGGCACAGTTGTTGGATATCATAACAAAACACGTCGTGCAAAATTTCATCCCAATCGGATAAGAATTGCGCACTCTAGAGGCTCAAGAATGATATCCAAACGTGGGATCAAGTTTCCGGGGGTCCACCCCTGTCCTAAAACACCTCCCAAACAGGACTGTTCTGTTTATATGACAGCTATATCAAGTTATGAACCGATTTGAACCATATTTGGCACAGTTGTTGGATATCATAACAAAATACTACGTGCCAAAATTCATTCAAATTGGATAAGAATCGCGCCCTCTAGAGTCTCAAGAAGTCAAGACCCAAGATCGGTCTATATGACAGCTATATAAGGTTATGGACCGATTCGAACCATACTTGACACAGTTGTTGGATATCGTAACAAAACACGTCGTGCAAAATTTCATTCCAATCGGATAAGAATTGCGCACTCTAGAGGCTCAAGAATTCAAGACCCAAGATCGGTTTATATGGCAGCTATATCAAAACATGGACCGATATGGCCCATTTACAATACCAACCGACCTACACTAATAAGAAGTATTTGTGCACAATTTCAAGCGGCTAGCTTTACTCCTTCGGAAGTTAGCGTGCTTTCGACAGACAGACGAACGGGCGGACGGACAGACGGACGGACATGGCTAAATCGACTAAATGGCTAAATCAGAATGACGAAATTAGTATACCCCCATCTTATGGTGGAGGGTATAAAAATCAATTTGGGTTTGTTTGTATGTTTGTGTGTTCCTTATTGACTCAGAAACGGCTGAACCGATTTTCTTGAAATCACAGATGGTGCATAATGATCCCGTGGTGAAAATAGGGGGGGGGGGGCGGACCCTCCCCCTTACCCTAATTTCGGAAACGCCAGATCTCGGAGATGGATGATGCGATTTAAACGAAATTTTGTGTGCTCTCATATAGATTCCTAAAAATAAAAATTTGGTATCCAAATTTCGGATTGGGTACCTAGGGGGGCTGCCCCACCCTAAAATCTACCAAACATATATTTAGACCAATCACGACAATATGTGATTCAAAAGAGAGGTATTTAGGATAAGAAAACGTATCTGATATCCAATTGTCGGACCAAGTGCTAGGGGGACCACCCCAAGCTCCAAAACACTCTTAAATCGGACATATTTACGGACCATGGCAATATGAGACTCAAATGAAAGGTATTTGCGAGTAGAATACGAATGTGATATCCAAACGTGGGACCAAGTTTCCGGGGGTCCACCCCTGTCCTAAAACACCTCCCAAACAGGACTTATTTACTGACCATGGGAATATGGGGCTTAAATACAAGGTATTTGAATGCAGAATACGAATCTGATATCCAAATATGGGACCAAGTGTTTGTGGGGCTCTCACCAAAAACATCCCCCAAAGGGAACAAATTTTCGACCATAGCAATATGGGGCTCAAATGAAAGGTCTTTGGGAGAAAAGCACGAATTTGATATCAATATTCGGGAAAAGTGTCAATGGGGCCACCCCACCCCCACAACACCACCCAAATAGTATGTATTTTCTGACTATTGCAATATGAGGCTCAATTTGGGTCTTATAGACAGTGGAACTAAATACTCATAGTTTTTAGGGCCTATACCCCAAACCGGACATATTTGCTGACTGTTGCAATAAGGAGCTTAAATGAGATTAGAAATCGAATTTGAAATCCAATTTTGAGGCCAATGGCAATATGGGGTTCAAATAAATTATATATAGATATATGAAAACAGAGCACGTTGCGGATATATTTTCCGGGCTTAGTGTTTGGGAGACCACCCCAATCCCCAAAACACCCCTAAATCGGGTATATTTACCGACCATGTCAATGTGGAGGTTAAATGAAAGGTATTGGGCGATGGAATAAGAATTAATACCCATTTTAATGAAAAATTTTTCCCAAAATACCCCACAAACATCAATTTTTTACCGACCATCGCAATATGGGGCTCGAATAAAGGCATTTGGGAGTAGAATATGAATTTGATATCCAAATGTAGGACCATGTATTCAGGGCATCACCCCTTTCCCAAAACACCCCCAAAGGGAAAATATTTTTCGACCATGCCAATATGTGGCTCAAATGAAAGGTATTTGAGATTAGAAAACGGAAACTTTTGTCCCACATAAGGTAAAAGAAGGACCAGCGGAGCTTGCCCGGGTCAGCTAGTGGTATATAAAACGTAGCATATCATAATGGTAAAACGTATAGTCTGAATATACATTAAAATAGGCATTGAGATAGCTGCACCTGCCAAAACTAATCCGATTTGTCGAGGAATGTTAACACCAAGAACGAGTAGTAGTTTAACCGTCGCCCGGTGCGAACGCTTTTGTCTGTTGTACGCGTCTCAAGTGAAATTTGTATTACCAAGCACTTACTTTACTTTAATTGGCTATGACAGAATTCTTGTTCCACTAGCCACTATATTCTCTATTATCGCAAAGTGGTCCGGCCGACACGGGATAACTATGAGCACCACACAGGCTGGATCTTTTAGCTCCGATTTGTGTGGAGTCCATCGTTATCACGGGAAGCTTAGCTGAAAGCTACCGGGCGCGTCCACAGGTTGCGGATGGTGGAAAGTTCCGCTTTAATGCGGCGTAGCTGCAAATGTGGCCGCGGGCAGTCCGCGATTTTCAAGAGGAAGGTGGCACTGGCTCTTAATTAAATACTGAGTGCCAATGATACTCGAGAGCACAAGGCGAGTTATTGGCGCCTTCAAATAACCAATAGGGGCGGCTGGAGGCGAGCGTCGGATCTTGGAACAAGCGGCTCCCCACAACGAGGGATACATGTGCAATCCCTCAAAACCCATGCGGTTGGGGCGCTGAGCTAATAACCCGCCCACGGAAAACTATGAGAAACAAAGGATTACCATGCACTAACAACATGAAATAAAACAAGTAAAAAGGCGTTAAGTTCGCCCGGGCCGAACTTAGGATACCCATCACCTCAGGTGATGTCATTGTTCAATTGTGTATAACAAAATATTGGTATTTTTGCTATATCCAAATATAAACTGATCTGGGCCAAGTTGCAGAAAATTGTCGAGGAGCCTAACACAACTCAATGTCCCAAATTTTGACGAAATCGGACAACAAATGCGCCTTTTATGGCCGATAGAATGCGGTATATTTCGCAACCAATTAATGAACAATTTTCGTGCGAATGAAGGCTAGGCTAAAGAGTTTAAAAAGTATCCGGAGATAATGTTCCGCTCATTAAAACTCCCTGTTAGGCAACGAGGAGGTGTCTGACGAACTGCTGCAATCAAGCATTATTATCGTTCTACTAGTACGGCTATACTCTTTGAAAAGTGTGGATCCATCAAGGAAAGAATTTCAAAATGATGCATGCGTATTGCTCCTAATGTCAAACGATTAAGGCCGAATCTTAGGGAAACCTATCAACCAGCGGTATATTGTAGGGCTGACGCCTATACCATCGTAAATAGTGGGTGTGGCGCACCAAGAAAGCCAATTCCTCAAATCCAATCCAAAATATGCTTAGTCAAATCTGACTAAGCATATTTACAATATATATATATATATATATATATATGTAGGGTCGGAAATATATACTTAAATGTGTTGCAAACGGAATTACAAAATATATAAACCCCATGCTACAGCGGTGGGAAAATAATCGTTGAGAAACCCGCATAATTTTGCACATACCTGTGTAAAGACTTTCATCATTGTTATAATTAAAGGATGAATTAAAATTTTCAATTTAATTCGATGGACTTTAGATAGAAGTCTTCGACTTGGAAATCAAATATAATGTATACAATTTTCTTGCTTCTTTAGTCATAGACTAGTGGCGACTTCTGGCTCGCTTCTTATGAGCAATGCGATCATTGTGCTCAACCGTTCAATGCCTCCATTACGTCGGGTCTGGGACAGACGATTATTGATTGGCTCGTTGATGATTCGAAGGTATCATGTAAACGTCTGATGGATACACAGGCCAACAAATATTTGCATAAATCAGCAATTGATTTCTTCACAAAAACAATGTGAAACCAAAACAAAACGAAAGCAAAACAAAAAATCTGCATCAAATAAAGCCTGTAAAGACAACAAAGAGCTGCGAATAAGTAAGTAGTCTTCACTTCTACTTATTAAGTGAAAAGCGTTGGGTCTTAGTATATCTGCCAGTTTGTATTCAAGTTCCAAAAGGTTTGTTTTGCACAGTGTTTTTTGCATCAAAGATTTGTTTTGTACAGTGTTTTTTGCATCAAATACTTTTTATTCCTTCGATACCGGTACATTTTGATAGTGCTGTAAGGTCCCAGGGGGAATTTTGACATTTGTAGAGAATGAAATGGGATTTCTGTTAACAGGATGACACATTTAATAACTTTTATCGCTTAACATTCTGAAGCTATATCGAGTGATTTTTTGTAAAATATAGTTCTCAAAAAGGCCTAAAAAAATATACATTACTATGACATCCAATACCATTACAAAAAAAAAATATTTAAGGTATCATAATTTTGCTCTAGCTAATAGTGTTTTTATACCCTACACCACTACTGTGGTACAGGGTATTATAATAAAGTGCATTTGTTTGTAACACCCCAAAGGAAGGGAGATAGACACATTGGTAGGTATACCGATCGACTTTGTCTGGCTGTCCATGTACATCCATCACAATGGACGAAAATTGAACGATAACTGTCAGAATTTTATTTTATATAGGAAGCATTATATGTTGCTAGACACTAAAACGGGTTCCAGATGTATCAACACCTAATATTTTCCGAACAATTATCATATGAAGTAAGGAGCTTTGTAGAATTACTGACTTTTTCAAATTTTCCCGAAAACACTAAACATTATATTACGACGCAAAATTTATTTAACTAGTATAATTCAACCTCCTTACGGCAATAAATAGACCTTACCTAACTCGATTTTCTAAGACAACTCTATTTTGGGTATTTTTCCAACCATTCGGCGTTTATGGATTAATACCTCTTTACTTTTTTTTAGAAATTACCTAGGACCTTCTATCGCCGTAACCTCTTCATATTGTTAAATTTCATCTTTAAGTTAGCTTATTATTGAGATAAATTACACTTGGGGCCACTGTCACATATTCCAAGTTGTATTGGTGCTTGAGTCCATTGTTAGGTTAATCACTTGGCATGGCGATGTTCAATGCGTTGCTAATGTTTTGTTCAATGATTTTGCTTTTTAGATTCATCATATTTGGAACCATATCACTTTACCACAATGCCCATGTTCATTCCAATTCTCCATGTTAACGTCAATTCATTGTTTCGCGATTTCATTTTGTATTGAATTTCGTGAAGCTTAGATTTCGATTTGGGGTTTTCATTGAATTGCTGAGCAGTGTATTGCAGAAGATGGTGTTATTGTTTCTTCATTGGATTTAGCCAATGATCATGGGTGCTTTGATGTCTTGCACTTACTTAAAGAATGATGGTGGGTAGACAGAGCGTGATTTGCCACCATTTTACTCACTTAAGTAGCTTTTGATCTCTTGAAACCCGACTAGTTGCTTCTGTTGATCATGTGTTGGTTTTGTGCTTGTTATTACCGCTGTAGTTGTTTTTTTTTTTATTTCGTGGTGCTGCTGCTAATGCCTTTTGTTGTATCATTTCTGATGGCCAATTGGTGTTGCTGTTTCTGGGTTATTTTATTTTTTGATTGAATGTGACTGTCTAACTACCTGTCAGCGGGCCTGCCTGGTTGCAGACAATTGAATATAATGCAATATCTGTGATAAACATCGCAACCAATTTCAATGATTTTGAAATTCAGTTACCTTTTTTGTAAACAAAGTCTACCAGACTCAGAATGAAACAAGTAAAAGCGTGCTAAGTTCGGCCGGGCCGAATCTTATATAGCCTCCATTATGGATCGGATTTGTAGAGTTCTTTTCTCGCCATCTCTTCTTAGGCAAAAAGGATAAAAGAAAAGATTTGCTCTGCTATTAGAGCGATATCAAGACCACAATTAAATTATATGTTGCAAACTTATGTAAAATGTCAGCCAATTCAAATAAGAATTGCGCCCTTTGGGGGCTCAAGAAATAAATAGAGAGATCGATTTATATATGAGCTGTATCAGGCTATAGACCGATTCAGACAAAAAAAAAATACGCATGTTGTTGGAAGTCATAGCGAAACACGTCGTGCAAAATTTCATTCCAATCGGATAAGAATTGCGCCCTCTAGAGGCTTAAGAAGTCAAGACCCAAGATCGCTTTATATGGCAGCTATATAAGCTTATAGATCGATTTGAACCATACTTGGCACAGTTGTTGGATATCATAAAAAACACGTCGTGCAAAACTTCATTCAAATCGGATAAGAATTGCGCACTCTAGAGGCTCAAGAATTCAAGACCCAAGATCGGTTTATATGGCAGCTATTTCAGGTTATTGCCCGATTTGAACCTAATTTAGCACAGTTTTTGAAAGTCATAGCGAAACACGTCGTGCAAAATTTCATTCCAATCGGATAAGAATTGCACCCTCTAGAGGCTCAAGAAGTCAAGACCCAAGATTGGTTTATATGGCAGCTATATCAGCTTATGGACCGATTTGAACCATACTTGGATATCATAAAAAACATGTTGTGCAAAATTTCAAAAACATGTGCGACCTACACTAACATTAAGTATTTGTGCAAAATTTCAAGCCTCTAGCTTTACTCCTTCGAAAGTTAGCGTGCTTTCGACAGACAGACGGACGGACGGACATGGCTAGATCGACATAAATAAAATGTCGCGACGATCAAGAATATATATACTTTACGGGGTCTCAGACGAATATTTCGAGTAGTTACAAACAGAATGACAAAATTAGTATACCCCCATCCTATGGTGGAGGGTATAAAAAACAGTTAATTTCTTTTCCGATAAATTAAGAAGTTCCGCATTAGTATTGCATATTCTACGCAATAGGGGTCCCAAAATATTACAATGCCAATAGCCAGTAATAGCAAATTTTTTCACGGAGATCACATTAAGGAACAGTGGAGAGACGTTGGGAGAAAAAATAACATACATACTATGAACTCACTGGCTGAACTCGCCCTGCTCCATTGCATCTTTTTATACCCTCTACCATAAGATGGGAGTATACTTATTTCGTCATTTCGTTTGTAACACATTGAAATATTTGTCCAAAAATCCGTCCATCTGTTTGTCTGTGGAACGCACGCTAACTTTTGAAGCAGTATAGCTTGGTGCTTGCAATTTTGCACACATACTTTCCATTGGCGTGGGTCGGTTGGTATCGTAGATCGTTTCATGTTTTGATATATTAACAGATCTCCCGATTTTACTTCTTGAGCTTTTATAGGTGCAATTTTTATTCTATTTTGATGAAATTTTGCACAATGATTTTTCCTATGTCCTTCCACATATAAACCGATCTAGCGATTGCATTTCTTGAACCCCTAGAGGACGCAGTTCTTGTCTGATTTGGCTGAGTTCCCATATGACCTTCAACATTCGTGTCGAGTATGGTTTGAATCGGTCATGACCTGACGTGGCTCTCATATAAACCGATCTACCGATTTTACTTGCTAAGCCGCTATAGGGGCCATTTCTTAACCAATTTGGCTACTAAACTACTATCCAACATCTAAACCATGTACGACCATCGGTCCATAAGTTTATGTAGCTCCAACAGCATAGCAAAGCCTTATACATTATCCTTCGTTTGCCTGAAAAGAGATGCCGCGTACACAACTTGACAAGATTCGACCCGTCCGAAATTAGCACGTTTTTAATTGTTCTTATGTAATACTGAAAAAATTTCCGTTGAAATACATATTATTACACACAGAAAAATAATTCATTAACCACAAGGAAACTTTTCGAAGGTAAATTTCTTTTGCGAGAAATGTTAGGAGTTTGCTTACCATAAAGTTGCAAGAATTTGTGACGAATACAAAGGATGAATATTTTTTTATGGTTTAAAATATTGTCAAAAAAAGTATAAGCGCTTGATGCCTCCAGCCTGACGACCTACGTCGCGAGGTTTTTGGTTGTGTCATTGTAAATACGAACTACTTTCACCTCATGTTGTCACTTTCCTATTCCACATCCGTACATCCGATCACGAAACTCCCAATAATTATTGCTGCTTCACCCAATTAAAAACAGTCCTAGATTTTGGTGCTAAATAGCAGAAACAAACGAAAAGAATTATCATTTCGTATTACAATTCCTTTTTTTGCTGTAAACGAAGCATTTTTGGCTTAACATAACTGTTGAATTTTTGCGTAAACACTTACTATAAAGTAGTACTTCCCCTATAAAGCAAATTTATTTATCGTAAAGACATTCCAAAAGTTTTATTTTTTGCGTGTAAACGGCCAAAGCTTTTATAAAGGCGACTTTGTAGTATGTAACTACGGCTAAACGGTTGAATGCATCTTTATGAAATTGTCATAAAACTAAAGATATTTTTCCAATATGTGCAGAACATATATGAAAACTAATTTTCCGCAAAGAAAAGCGCTGAAAATGAGGAAATTGTTTTCAATGAAAGAAGAAGAAGCACAAATACAGCATTTGTTTTTGCTTTTTAGTCAAACATCCGTTATTTGTGGAACTACATTATCCATCTTGTGGGAGTATGGGATAAGTGAGAGTATGAGAGACAATTGGCGCAAGAGAAAATGTGTCACTACACAGAAAGAAATATGTTCATGATATTAATGATTTTGTCACATCATTTATGAAAAGAAAGCTTGATAACGTCCAATGAAACTTTTCATTACATCTATGAAAGAGATTTCATAAATCAATGAACAGTCATATCATATACGGGAAAATTTCATTAAATTTATTATCTTGTTATTATAATCAACGAAACCCTATGCTACTGTTTATGAAATGTTTACATTACTTTTATAAAAATAAATATAAAGAATACATTTTATAAATAATATTAATTCCGCAAGAAAAATAAAAGCAACAGCTTGTATATTGAGCAAATTTATTAAGATTAAATTCGTTAAATATAAATGTAGGTAGTGTGTTATTGTTGTTCTAGTCAGCGATTCTTGACGAGTCTCTGGATCGATCCGATACATAAAACCGACGGCTTATTGTATTCGTGTTAGACAGTTGAAAAAAATATTGCTTCACGGTTACCATTGTGTGTAAATTTTGATGGTCTATCAATGGTTTCACTTTGCAAATAATGTACCAAGTTTTTCACTTCAATTACTCGTACAGGAGATAGTCAGTTCCACATGCTCCTAAAAATGTAAAGATGTGTTATGAGATTATGGGATTCTAATAAAATGTTTCCTCAGGTTTTTTTCATGTAGGAAAACCTTTTTCGGCGCAAAAATCACTATATTAAGCGGAGTACTTACTTTTCACTTTACTGCAAAGTTAAAAATACCCTATAGCTTCAAGATTTTACGTAGAATGAATGACGCACAGATCTAACTGTGCATGTTGTCATGTAATGCATTGTTATTATGTAAAACATGCATGTGTTCATTTTCATTTCTTTGAGCAAAGATGGACACAAAAAAACAAACGAGAAATAATGACAAAATACTGGCAAATATACATTAAGTAGTTTACTTGGACCTGACTTCGAAAATTCCACCATCAAATTTTCATAAATGAGACAATTGCATTGTATACCTACGAAGACATTTTTCATTAACATAATTTTGATATTTATGATAAAAATTATTGGTATCATAAAAATTTTCTTTACATGTATGAAACAAAGTTTCATATATATAAGAACTTTATTTCATAAATATTTTATACACACCACCGAAGGATGGGGTTATACTCATTTTGTCATTCCGTTTGCAACACATCGAAATATCCCTTTCCGGCCCTATAAAGCATATATTCTTGATCAACGTAAAAATCTAAGACGATCTAGGGATGCCCGCCCGTCGTCCGTCTCTCTGTTGAAATCACGCTACAGTCTTTCAAAATAGAGATATTGAGCTGAAACTTTACACAGATTCTTTTTTTGTCCATAAGCAGGTTAAGTTCGAAGATTGGCTATATCGGACTATATCTTGATCCGCCGAATTAGGACCTTAGCCCCTTAAAGTCCAATTTATTATCCGATTTTGCTTAAATTTGGGACAGTAAGTAGTGTTAGCCCAGTCGAATTCCGTCATCAATTTGGCCCAGATCGATACAGATTTGGATGAAGCTGCCATGTAGACCGATCTCTCGATTTAAGGTTTTAGGCCCATAAAAGACGAACTTTTTGTCCGATTTCGAAGAAGTTTAGGACAGTGAGTTGCGTTGGCTTCTTTGACAATTTTCTGCCATTTGTCCCAGATCGTTTCAGATTTGGATATAGTTGCCATATAAACCGATCTCTCGATTTAAAGTTTTGGCCCCATAAAAGGTAAATCCGATTTAGGCTTTTCGACATCCGTGTCGTATATACATAGATCATATCGGTCTATATTTGGATATGGTTCGACATAAGTGAACAATGACTTGCACTTAATAGACCACGCAATATCCGTGTCAACATTGGTCAGAACATATTTAAATAAAGCTGCTATGGGGACATAAATTATGCATTTTTTACCGGATTATGACGAAAGCTAAATGCAAATTTTGCCCATGAACATTCCACTAAGGAACAGGGGCAAACTTCTCACATATCAATGAGTGCAGTCCGATTTTAGTTTTAAGCTCAATGATAAGGGGCCTCCTTTTTATAGCCGAGTCCGAACGGCGTGCCGCAGTGCGGCACCTCTTTGGAGAGAAGTTTTACGTGGCATAGTACCTCACAAATGTTGCCAGCATTAGGAGGGGAAAACCACCGCTAAAAATTTTTTATGATGATCTCGCCAGGATTCGAACCCAGGCGTTCAGCGTCATTGGCGGACATATTAACCTTTGCGCTACGGTAGCCTCGACGAAAGGTGGTTTACATATATACACGAGGTGGTGGGTATTCAAAGGTTCCTACCAAAATAGGTAGTTTTTTGTTCTCTTGTTAAGTTGGTAGACTGACCTATATTTTTGGTAGGTTTTTCTAACATAATAACAAGTTGATTGCCGGAAAAATCGCCGGGGAGAGCTCAAAATTATTTAATTTTCTTTTGTTTATGTGTATTCTACAAGAGCGTAGAAAAAACTATGGATGTGGAAGGGCCGAATACTTTTGCCATTTTCAATTTTTAGAAAAAAAGTGCGTAAGTTTTTCAATTGACTGTAATTGGTACGAAAGTTAGGGGATCTGTTTCAAATTTAGTAAATTGTGGATAAGAAATTCGGATTTTGGCAGCAATATACAAATATAATCGGATCTGGTCCATACTCGTATGGTGAGAGGACCATCCAGAGGGTAAATAAACAAAGAAGTGAAAATTAAGAAGATAGGCCACTCAATCAAAGGATCTAATTGTATGTCTATACTATGCACTTAATGAATGAATTAGTTGGTGGACATTTTAAAGGAGGAATGGAGAGGATACAGAGTTTTGCATTATGGGATGGGAAAATATTTTTTATACTCGTATAAAACTCAATTAAACTTAGTTTCTTTCCGTTTGTATGTCCATATAGACTCAACAACGGCATAACCGATTGTGTTGAAATGTCCGCAGTAAAGAATGATTTTCTGTAATAAAAAAGGGTCATGTGATAGGATGTTTGGTTTAGTGCGACGAAAGCTGCGATCATGGCAGTATGGAGTCCCAAATGAAAGGTAAGTGAATCTGACAAAGTAGCACTAAATTGCGAGGGATTTACAAGTAGAGCACGACCCTAATATAAAAATATTGGGTTGCCCAAAAAGTAATTGCAGATTTTTTAAAAGAAAGTAAATGCATTTTTAATAAAACTTAGAATGAACTTTAATCAAATATACTTTTTTTACACTTTTTTTCTAAAGCAAGCTAAAAGTAACAGCTGATAACTGACAAAAGAAAGAATGCAATGTCACAAGCTGAATGTCACAAGCTGTGAAAAAACTTGTCAACGCCGACTATAAGAAAAATCCGCAATTACTTTTAGAGCAACCCATATGTATTCAAGATTCAGAGGACCTTCACCCCAAAACGCAGTAACAGACGTTTGACCTAATTATGACAACATGATGCTCAAATTAAAAATATATGATATTAGCAGACCCTCTTTGCTGACTTTATATTAACTTCTGAACAATAGTTAACTCATGTCCTATATATTGTATTAATGTACACTTGTGGTAATTTAAGATGTACATATTTTATTAAAAAGCATAAATATGATTTTACTTGATATTTTGCCTTAGAAATTTTGATAACCATGTTAAAACAAAAAAAGTTATTAACCTTTTTGCAAAAAAAAAAAAATTGCAGCTGTCCCATTTGCAGAAGAATTTATGGTGTTACATGGAATTTTTTTGTTGATTTTACGAACAAATTTCTCTGAGTGAAACACGTTTTGCATTATATATGTATTATACACAAACCATTGAAGCTAAGATGCAAGCATAAAACCTAAAAGTTTAAATTGCAAATCTAAGGAAATTTTTGTTCTGTTCATTCTCGAAGAGGTCACAGCGAAGCGTGCTTGAGTAGGCTAGTTATTCATTAAAACCACATATTGGATAAAAGGCCCCACATTTCATTTCAATTTACGACCTTCTGTTAAAATTTTATATCGATAATCCAAACCGATATGATTTTACAACAAAAGCAATTTTAATTTAAGAGTCATTTTAATTTTAGTAGAAAAAATCTTTGACAGCGAAGAGCACTTACAGTATTTTCGCTGGACACTAGTGCCTCAAAAAATTAAGCAATAACTGTAAAAATTTTAGTTATCATAATAAGACGTTTTATGTTTGGATGTAGTGTACGAATCGGATGTTTAAAAGTAGGACTAAATATCTGAGGGGCAACCCACTTTCAAGCAAACCACCAAAGGGATTTATTGGCCGACTGGTACAATATTGGACTCAAATCTAAAGTCTTTGGAAGTATTCAAATTTGCGGTCTCCAATAAACCTACATTGGTTATTCGGGATAATATGGGTCGGAAGTAAAATAAGAAGATCATGTCGAAATTTGGGGACACCCAAAGAAACTACCCAAGACGTAATTATAGGTCGACAAGCTGAACCGGGCCCGCTTCGCTGCGCCTTCTTTTACTTTATATGGAACAAAATTTTCCTTGGAATATTTATTTTCGACAATTAAAGAGATTTTAGTAAAACACCATGCTACGAAAATAGTATATCGCTTGACTAACAGTTTAACAATATAAGTGCCTTTGTCTGAATCCCATATGATCTTTATTGGTCTACGAATATAAGCTTGGATGTAAGGTGTACTCTATTCTTAAAATACTTTATTTCAGCCCGATATTCTCATCATATCTGATTTAGGGGTGTTTTCGGGAGTGAGGTGGTCCCCAAGGCACTTGGCCCTGAAAACTATCAACATTGTGCTCTTCTTTCAAATACCATTGATTTAAACCCCATATTGCCATTGGTTTAGGGGAGTTTACACAATGAGGCGTCCCCCAAACACATGGCCCAAAATAGGTTATCAAATTCGTTTTATAATCTCAAAAAAATTTTATTTGAGGCACATATTGGCATGGTCGAAAAAATTTTACCCTCTGGGAGGTGTTTTGGGGAAGGGGTAATGCCTAAAACACATGGTCCTACATTTGGATATGAGATTCGCATTCTACTGCCAAATACCTTTATTTGAGCCCCATATTGCGATGGCCAGTAAAAAAATTGTTGTTTGTGGGGTATTTAGGAAAAGGGGTAGACCCCCAGAAAATTGGTTCCGAAAGTGAGTATCAATTCTTGCTCTACCCCACAATACCTTTCATTTAAGCTCCATATTGCAATTGGCCTCAAAATTGGATATCAAAATCGTTTTATAATGTCATTTAAACTCCTTATTGCAAAAGTCAGCAAATATGTTCGGTTTGGGGTATTGGCCATAAATATTTAGTTCCACTCTCTTTAAGACTCAAATTGTCTTGATGAGCAAATACGTCCTATTTGGGGGTTGTTATGGTGGTGGGACGTTCCCTAGACAGTTGGTTCCTAATGTTGATATCAGATACGTAGTCTACTCTCAAATACCTTTAATTTGAGCCCCATATTTCCATAGTCGTCATAAATGACTTGCTAGGGGGAATTTTGAGGCCCCTCAGTGAGTTGGCCTTGAAAATATATATCGGATTCGTGTTCCACTTTAAAACCCCTCTTATTTGAACCTCATATTGCAATAGTCAGCAAATACTTGGGTGGTGTTGACACTTTTCCCGAATATTGATATCAAATTCGTGCTTTACTCCCAAAGACCTTTCATTTGAGCCCCATATTGCCATGCTCGTAAATTTGTCCCTTTTGGGGAATGTTTTTGATGAGAGGCGGCCCAAACACTTGGTCCAATATTTGGATATCAGATTCGAATTCCACATTCAAATATCTTTTATTTAAGCCCCATATTCCCATGGTCAGTAAATAAGTCCAGTTTGGGGGGTGTTTTGGGGAAGGGGTGGACCCCCAGAGATGTTGTCCCACATTTGGATATCAGTTTCGTATTCTACTCGCAAATACCTTTCATTTGAATCCCATATTGCCATGGTCGGTAAAAATGTCCAATTGAGGGGTGTTTTGGGGCTTGGTCCCCCTAGCACTTGGTCCGACAAATGGATATCAGATACGTTTTCTTATCCTAAATGCCTTTCAGTTGAGTCCCATATTGTCGTGATTGGTCTAAATATATGTTTGGTAGGTTTTGAGGTGGGGCAGCCCCCCTAGGTACCCCATCCGAAATTTGGATACCAAATTTTTATTTTTAGAGTACTATATGAGATCACACAAAATTCGCTTAAATCGCCCCACCCATCTCCGAGATCTGGCGTTTCTGAAAATTAGGGTAAGGGGAGGGTTTGAACAAAAGAGTTTTGCGAAAGATGTTTGTATTTGTTGCTATTAGCATCGTTTGGTAAGCTGGATTTGAATAAAGGAAATAAAATTTGATTTGTTTTCTAGTGTCCTTATGAATCGAGTCGTCTAAAAGAGCCCTGTTCAAATTCAGATGTGTGCTTTACAACTTACTCTAGTTGGAACGGTTGTGAACGGTCGAAAATGAATTCCCGATACGCGAAACCAGTCAAATGCATCTAGCAACAACACACTTTTGCTGACTTTCTTTGAATAGAAAGCATTAAACAATAGTCTAAGGCCGGACAATATCCTGCAATAGAATCTCAATAAGATTTTAAGACCGAAAAAAGAAAGCGCAAACAGATAAATGTCTGTTCTTAAAATCGCATACCAAGTGGGTGATCGGGTCTGAATGTGTTGGTCGATGGAGAAATGATTTCGACCATCAAGTGTCAGAAATTTCTTGACGTCACATTTGACAGCATTTACACATTCTCTCAAAAGTAGAAACAAGGTCCTCACTAGCCAACAGCACTTGAGGTGCTGACAAAGGATCTATGTTAACCATATACAAATCCGGTCTGTGGTAAATTATACAGCGCCAGTGTGATCCCGTCAGCTCTGTGACACGCAGGTACTAAATGTTGTCTTAGGCATATGTTACTGGGAACTGTAATCGTTATATTAGTTTAAGCCTTAAAGAGAACGCTGCAGAAGTGGTCCCTCGAATTGGGATAATTTTCGGCGCACACTCTGTATGACTGTCCCTTCTAGACCAGAAAAGGAAGTGGAAACTGCGGAGGACATGGGCATAATGATCAAACGGATCACGAAGGCCCCTACACGCTTGTGTCAGCATATCATAAAGCCCAATCAAGAGGCAAACAGCAACCGCCATGATGAAACCCAGAACTGGTTGGTCAAAGGTAGGGCTGCAGAAAACTCTTCCACAGGGCGAAAACTACAAGATTACAACACGGAACGTCGTTAAGGCTAAGTTACAACTCCAAGCTGAGGCTTAAAGTTAATCCTTAATTCTTTTGGGTTACGGGGGAGGTCCGCTTTCTTGCGATATCAAAAAATCTGTGACAATTTCAAAGAAATCGGTTTAGCCGTTTTTGGGTCTATACGGAACAATATGTTTTCTTGTAAGTTTTTGGGTCTATACGGAACATGTATGTTTTCTTGAACGATTGTTTGTACCGTATAGACTCGAAAATGGCTGAACTGATTTTCTTGAAATTTTGACGGATTATGTAGATTGGTCTGGAAGGAGCAATAGGCTATATAATTTTTGATATCTGAAGCGGGGCGGCCAAAAATTAAGAGTGAACCAATAGAGACACTATGGGACTTAAATTAAATGTATTTGGGAGAATAATACGTTAAGAACATAATATTTATTAAAAATTGGTTCCAATTCTCTAGGGGGCTGCCCCAGGCCCCAATGTGCCACGAAAGTATATCCCAACATCAAGAGTGGACCGATGGGAGTCCAATGAAAGGTATTCGAGAGTAGAGTACGAATATGATAATCGAATATTAAAAATTGGTTGCAATTACCAAGGGAGCCGACCAAGCCCAAACCCGTCCCAAAGGGGCGTATTGAAAACGAGTTTCAATTGATGTATATTGCCTAACCTTAGCCTGGTACAGCAAGTAAAGTATAAATATATTTTTGATCTTTATCTGGGGGTATCAACTACTGGTAAGATGATCGAGATTCGTTCATATTCTAAGCCAGCCCTTTGTAGCAGGTGATTAGATGTGACTAATGCGCTTTCTTTATTTCTCGCAGTACAACGTTTCACTTTTCATCAGTTCATTGCTCAAAACTCATTCCATTCAAATTGGCCTAATTAGACCCTGTCATTTGCGTCTCTATATTTCATTAAAGTGGTGCGTTCTTCTTGCATTAATTTCATTAATATTCAATACCAATCATATTACGCTTTATTCGTGGAAGAGGAGAAACTGGTTCGAGAAGCGCTTCTGCTGGTTGAAGTGCATCATTTATTGAATATGCAACAACTGACCTCAATAAATGAAATTCATTTGTAACAAAAACAAATTATAATAAAATGCAGTGTATGCTCCTAGGTAAAATTTTGTTTGGAAGCTCCTTATAGATAAGATTCAGCACGGTTAGCCGAACATTGTGATTTCGTATTACGGACGGACATACCAAGTTCGAAAAAGAATGTCTATAAGATTTTGAACATGTATTCTTCGTTCAAACATTTCAAGGTGTTACAAACGGAATAAAAATCGTACAAGCGGAATTTGAAAATCTGTTTTCGGTTAATAGCGATAACATACGAAAAATAAATTTTCAGCTCCACTTATTACATTTCCAAAGCTTCCACAAAGTTAAGTTAAAGTCAGAATCCCGACATGCACTAAATTTGGTTAAAAATGTGACACCTCTGTGAATTGAAAAGGTTAAATCACAAGAATTATCTAAATTCCCGCATTATCACACTATAGCCAAACATGAAATAAATCTAGTTTAGAATCTTGTTCGAGTATTTTTTTGTTAAATCAGCAAATCTACGAGCCTAATTTAGGGAGCCTCACTCCTTATAGATGAGAGCCCATGTGTGCAGCCGAGAACCATGGCACCATCATCTAGACAAGTAGTTAACTTTTAAAACCAATTTTGTCTCTGCAGTGCCATATTATGCCAAATTACCATTTACTAAACTAGGAACAAGTACTGCTGATAATACCAATAAAAGCGTGCTAAGTTCGGCCGGGCCGAATCTTATATACCCTCCACCATAGATCGCATTTGTTAATTTCTTTGAATTAATTTTTCAAATATATAAGAAATTAAAAAATATCACCTCATAAATTTCAGGTAAATTGAATAACAATTGCGCCCTCAAGAGGCTCAGAAAGTCAAATTGGGAGATCAAATAATATGGCAGCTATATCAGGATATGAACCGAATTCGATCATACTTGACACAGTTGTTGTAAGTCATGCCGAAACGACATATGGAAAAAATGGTGTAGGAATTGCTCCGTCTAGGATTCAAGAAGTCAAATCAGTAGATCGGTTTATATAGCAGCTATTACAGGATATAGACTGATTTAGACTATACTTAACACAGTTGTTGGAAGTCATACCCAAACGATATGTGTAAAATTTCAGCCATATCGCATAAGAATTGCGCCCTCTAGAAGTCTAATCGGGAGATAGGTTTATATAGTAGCTATATGAGGTTATGGACTGATGTGGGCTATACTTAGTTGTTGGAAATCATAACTAAACACTTCATGCGAAATTTAAGCTAAAAGGTATAAGAATTGCGCCCACTAGAAGCTCAAGAAGTCGAAGCCCAAGATGGGTTTATATGGCAGCTATATCAAAACATGGATCGATTGGGTCCATTTAAAATGACCTACACTAATAAGAAGTATTTATGCAAAATTTCAAGCGCCCAGCTTTACTCATTCGAAAATAATAAATATTAATATGACATCCTGTTAAATAGATCTAATAGGATCTATGTTCATTCATTTGTTGTCTCTCTTTCTCTCTCTCTTTCTTATGAACAACAACAACATAGTAAAAACATATTCAATGATTAAAAAGTGTAAGAGAAGGGGTGGATTTGTTTAGTTTACTTCTGCAGGTTGTTGCAACGCAATGTGAATGAAAAAGTTAACTTCGCTTTCTACAACTTATCTTTGTTTTATTACATTACTAGCTGACCCGGTCCCGCTCCGCTGCGCTTTATTTGACTTTATATGGGACAAAAGTTTCCTTGGAATATTTATTTTCGACAATTAAAGATTTTTTAGTGAAATACCATGCTACGAAAATAGTATATCGCTTGACTAACAGTTTAACAATATAAGTGCCTTTATCTGATTCCCATATGATCTTTATTGGTCTACGAATTTAAGTTTGTATGTAGGGTGTATTCCATTCTTAAAATACTTTATTTCAGCCCGATATTCTCATGATGTCTTAGTGGTGTTTTCGGGGGAGAGGTGGTCCCCCAGATACTTGGTTCTGAAAAAATATCAGCATCGTGCTCTTCTCTCCAATACTATTTATTTAAACCCCATATTGCCATTGGCTTAAGAGGAGTTTACAGGATGAGGCGTCGTTTTCAAATCTCAAATATCTTTCATTTGAGCCACAAATTGGCATGGTCGAAAAATCTGTTCACTTTGGGGGTGTTTTGGGAAAGGGTCCTACATTTGAATATCAAATTCGTATTCTACTCCCAAATACCTTTATTTGAGCCCCATATTGCGATGGTCACTAAAACATTGATGTTTGTGCTCTATTCTCATAAATTTGAACCCCATATTGCCATTGGCCTCAAAACTGGATATCAAATTCGTTTTCTAATATCAAATACCATTCACTTAAACCCCTCATTGAAAAAGCCAGCAAATATGACCGGTTTGGGGTATGGGCCCTAAAAACTATGAATATCGAGCTCCACTGTCTTGAAGACCCAAATTGTCTTGGTGAGCAAATGCGTCCTACTTGGGAGTTGTTGAGGTGTTGGGTGGTCCCAAGAGACACCACAATCTTTTTTCGAAGATTGTGGTGTCTCCGTAATTCCCATTGAATCCTTTGAAAAATGCGTTTTCTTTAAAAGCCTCAACATGTCATCCATTGTCTCTGCTCTCACTCCCACGTTGTCTACTAACGTTTCGGTTTGGACATGGGTTTTTCAGAGACACTTTTACATCTTAGCCGCGTCATTAACGCTATCGACCAACCCGCAGGAAAGATTCCAGGGCGTGTGTAGTACACATCCCAGTAAACTTCAGCTTTTTTACGACGTGCTCTGTTGTAAATTCTGCGGCACTCTTTCACAATGTTAAGAATCTCCCCGGTCATCCAGGATTTACTTTGGGCTGATTTACTTCCTCGAAGGCGTCAACTCTCTTCGAAAGAACCCACTATTTCCAGTCATAGTCCTGTTGACATTGTCGTCAATGTCTTCTTTGCTTGTACAATCTGAATTAAATTTTATGACAAATAACGCAAGTCCTCGGCCGAGTACCAGTATTACCATATAATAATTGGTAGTTGATATGGTTAAGTCCAAAGACATTGTTCCGGGTCATCCATGGCTCCCGAATTAGGGGCAATGTGAACCTTGCCCGTGCTGATTTCCTTCATCAGAAATTGTTTAAAGGTCTCGGTCCGGCGGAGGTTTATCTAGATAACCTCAACCATTGGTCCTCCAGTAAGTAGGCATCTTAGGAGTGGGTAATGGTCTCATCGTCTGATCCCCGTTCCTTAGACTGCATTAGGTTTCTTGTCACTGCACTGCCTGATGTTTCTATATTAGGATCTTTGCTTATCCTAGTCTTCCCAATATTGAGAGCGAGTCGGTTATTATCTCTTTGTCGACCCCTTTTCATTAGGCGGTATTGAGTGTCCTGCAACTGTTCTGCCTGATGGCTCAATATGAGGTTTTTTGCCTATCCTGATCTTCCAAATCTTGAGACATCCTCGGTCTCACAGAGACTTGATCAATGCCCACCGCAAGGTACAAGAGGTACACTATTAACTGCAAACGTAGTGGTTCTAGGTGAAACCTAGGTTAAATGAACAATAAGTGTCATATAAATATTTACTTTGTGATCAAATTATATTCTAAGGCGTAAAGTCTTTCAATGGATCCTAATAAAAACATTATTTCCAATTTTGGACGCCGTTGCGGGACGTTATCGTTAACCTATTGTCATAATATTTCATATTTCGCTTAATGGGATCAAAAGGAGAAAAAAAGTTTTCTCCGTTATGGGATGGAGCGGTCTAATATACACACAAGCCCATAGGATGGGGGTATGTTTATTTCGACATTCCGTTTGTAACACCACGAAATATTTGTCTTAGACCCCATAAAGTATATAAATTCTTGATCGTCATGATATTTTAAATCGACCTAGCCATGTCCGTCCGTCTGTCTGTCGAAAGCACGCTAAATTTCGAAGAAGTAAAACTAGACGCTTGAAATTTTGCTCAAATACTTCTTATTGGTGTAGGTCGGTTGGGATTGTAAATGAGCAAAATCGATCCATGCCTACATACAAATGTCATATAAACCTATCTTGGGTCTCGACTTTTGAGCTCCTAGAGGGCGCAATTCTTATCCGACTTGGCTGAAATTTTCCATGAGATGTTTTGTTATGACTTTCAATTTCTGTGTCAAATATGGTCTAAATCCTGGTTAATCTCCTGATTTAACTTCTTGAGTCCTAGTCGGCGCAACTCTTAACAAATTGAGCTCAAATTTTGCATATGTCGTTTTGGCATGACTTTCAACATCTGTGCCAAGTATGCCTCCAGCATTAAGAGAGGATAACCACAGCTGAAAATTTATTTATGATGTTCTCGCCTCTGCACTACTTTGGCCTCCATTCATGTAAATATTCATGTATTCATCTTGTATTGTAAATACATGATTTAAAATCAATTTTATTTAAAATGTCCACTCGACAAGGACGTAGACTGGCGTCAAGGCAATTGCTATAAACCGCCAACTTCTGATACACTTTCTCTATATATTTCATTATGAAATTATGGTGGTATAAATATTTTTGTTTTTATTTAACCCACCATAGGATGGGGGTATACTAATTTTGTCATTATTTTTGTAGCACTTCGAAATATGCGTCTGAGGCCCCATAAAGTATATATATTCTTGATGGTCATGTCATTCTAAGTCGATCTAGCCATGTCCGTCCGTCCGTCTGTCTGTTGAAAGCACGCTAACTTTCGGAGGAGTAAAGCTAGCCACTTGAAATTTTTCACAAATACTTTTTATTAGTGTAGGTCGGCTGGTATTGTAAATGGGCCAAATCGGTCCATGTTTTGATATAGCGGCCATACAAACCGATCTTGGGTCTTGACTTCTTAAGCCTCTAGAGAGCGCAATTCTCGTCCGATTTGACTGAAATTTTGCACGTGGTGTTTTGGTATAACTTCCAACAACTGCGTTAAGTATGATTCAAATCGGTTCATAATCTGGTATAGCTGTCATATAAACCGATCTTGGATCTTGACTTCTTGAGTCAATAGAGCGCGCAATTCTCATCCGATTTGGCTGAAATTTTGCATGAGGTGTTTTGTTATGACTTTTAATAACTGTGCTAGGTAGCCACAAATCGGTACATAACCTGATATAGCTGCCATATAAACCGTTCTGGGATCTTGATTTCTTGAGCCTCAATTCTCATCCGATTTGGAAGAAATTTTGTACAACCGCTTCTCTCATGACCTTCAACATACGTGTCCAATATGGGCTGAATCGATCAATAGCTTAAGCCCCTACAAGGGGCAATTCTTATCAGAATGAACTGAAATATTACACAATGACTTCTACAATGTTCAGCATTCATTTATGATCCGATCCGAAAAAGAGATACCGCGCATAGAACTCGACAAATGCGATCCTTGGTGGACGGTATATAAGATTCGGCCCGGCCGAACTTAGCACGCTCTTACTTGTTTTACTTTAATGATGGTACTTTATTCCCTTTTCGCGTAATTTTTCGTCGATTAGTTTCTTTACACTATAGATTTTAAAGCAGTAAAACTTGTTGATTTTATTCAGTAGGACATTCACTCATTACTTATGGCAAAATTTTAATAAAATTCTTATATTATCATTGTTCTTTTCGTAAAGTTTCAAAATAGTAATCGTGGAAAAAGGGGTTTCAATGGTGAAAAACGAACGTAGCACCAGCCATTAGATGTTAAGCACTTTTGTGATATTGGGTTGCCCAAAAAGTAATTGCGGATTTTTCATTAAGTCGGCGTTGACAAATTTGTTCACAGCTTGTGACTCTGTAATTGCATTCTTTTTTCTGTCAGTTATCAGCTGTTACTTTTAGCTTGCTTTAGAAAAAAAGTGTAAAAAAAGTATATTTGATTAAAGTTCATTCTAAGTTTTATTAAAAATGCATTTACTTTCTTTTAAAAATCCGCAATTACTTTTTGGGCAACCCAATATTTACGACATTTACCTTTACCACTGTGGTTAATGAAGTTTTTGTTTTATAAGTAAATAAATTAATCGAGAGATTAAAGAGTATCTCTCTCAGTATAAGTGGAGTTGAATGTGGTTTTGTAGTTTCTATTATTTGTGTAACTGCTGCTGTCGAATTGTTGGCTGTGCCCATTCGTCGGTTCGTGGGAATTTGTGAGATAAACGCCGAATACGTAAAGGCTGTTGTTCCCCACCGCACATCGCCACAAGTCGTTTTATTTATGCACGACCAAAATACGATGATATCGTTCATTATTTGTTAATTATTGTTGTTGTTCTTGTTGCTGCTATTACTCCAGCCTGCCCCGTTGTGCTTTTGGTGGTTTTCATAGGTTTCTTGTCGTTTTTTGTAAAATATTCGGTTTGGGAAAAGAGCTCTTCACCCTAACCAAGCTGTAGGAATCTAATTAATTTGTTCTGTTCTGTTTTCAATTTAAATATTTATCAATTGAGGTTAGGGTTTTGCAAAAACCAATGCACAACAACAATTTGAAATATATTGTATATATTTTTTGTATTTTAGAGGTAATAGTGAAAACTTGATAAGCCGTTTGCTACCTAAAAGGGCTGGAAATAATTTGCAATTCTTTATTGTTAATCAGGCCAGTGATTTGTATATTATGGGACCATTACAATGCACAGCATAGCTATATATGATAGTGTAAATCCACTCATTGATCATATGTATAATTTTAATTAAATAAAAACTTTTTCATATGTTAACAAATACTTTGCAGTTTTAACAGCTGGGTTCCGCTACTGGCTCCTGATATTTTACCAAATGTTTCCAAAAGATCTGCAAAATAGATTAAGGAACTCTACGTACCCACAACTAATAACATTGTTATTGTTTGACATTATTATATCCTACACGCAAAAAATAAAAATAAAACGTTTTGAATATCTATACACCCATCGAAAAAAAGAATGAATCAAGCACGGCGTTGTCAAATTGACCACATCTTATATATAAAAATCAATTTGTGTTTGTTTGTAGGTTTGTTTGTTTGTTTGTATGTTTGTTCCTTATAGACTCAGAAACGGCTGAACCGATTTTCTTGAAATTTTCAAAGATGGTGCATAATGACCCCGTGGTGAAAATAGGGTACTACATTTTTTGATATCTGAAGGGGGGACGGACCCTCCCTCTTACCCTAATTTTGAGAAACGCCAGATCTCGGAGATGGGTGGTGCGATTTAAGCGAAATTTTGTATACTCTCATATAGTACCCTAAAAATAAAAATTTCGTATCCAAATTTCGGATGAGATACCTAGGGGGCCGCCCCATCCTAAAACCTACCAAACATATATTTAGACCAATCACGACAATATGGGACTCAAATGAAAGGTATTTAGGATAAGAAATGTGGGACCACATTTCTGCGGGTCCACACTTCCCCAAAACACCCCCCAAACAGGACTTATATACTGACCATGTGAATATGGAGCTTAAATAAAAGTTATTTGAGTGAAGAATTAGAATCTGATATTCAAATAGGGGATCAAGTATTTCGTGGCCGCCTGTTCCCAAAAACCTCCCCCAAATGAGACACATTTATGACCATAGCCACATGGGGCTCAAATGAAAGGTTTTTGGGAGTAAAGCAAGAAAAGTGTCTATGGGCCCACCCCACACCCACAACACAACCCAACCCCCAAAACACCCCTAAATCGGACATATTTACCGACCATGGCAATATGGGACTCAAATGAAAGGTATTTGCGAGTAAAATACGAATCTGATATCTAAATGTGAGGCCACGTTTCTTGGGGTCCACCCCTTCCCCAAAACACCCCCCAAACAGGGCTTATTTACTGACCATGGGAATATGGGGCTTAAATAAAAGGTATTTAAGTGTAAAATTAGAATCTGATATCCAAATATGGGACCAAATGTTTGGGGGCCGCCTCTCTCCAAAAACATCCCCAAAAGGGGACAAATTTACGACCATAGCTATATGGGGCTCAAATCAAAGGTCTTTGGGAGTAAAGCACGAATCTGATATCAGTAGTTGGGAAAAGTGTCAATGGGGCCACTCACCCCTACAACACCACCCAAAAAGGAAGTATTTGCTGACTTTTGCAACATGAGGCTCTAATAAAAGGCTCTAATAAAAGGTAGTAGACCACGTATCTGATATCAACATTAGGGACCAACTGTCTAAGGGACGTCCCACCACCATAACAACCCCCATATAGGACGTATTCGCTCACCAAGACAATTTGGGTCGTAAAGAGATTGGAACTAAATATTTATAATTTTTTAAGCCAATACCCCAAACTGGACATATTTGCTGACTTTTGCAATAAGGAGTTTAAATGAGATTTGAAAACGAATTTGATATCCAATTTTGAGGGCAATGGCAATATGGAGTTCAATTAAATCATATATAGCTATAGGAGAATAGAGTATGTTGCTGATATATTTTCCGGGCTTAGCATTAGGGCGACCACGCCAATCCCCAAAAACACCCCTAATCGGCCATATTTATCGACCATGTCAATGTGGAGCTTAAATGAAAGATATTGGGGGATAGAGCAACAATTGATACCCACTTTCGGGACCAATTTTCTGCGGGTCAACCCCTTTCCCAAAATACCCTACAAGCAGCAATTTTTTAGTGACCATCGAAAAATGGGGCTCAAATAAAGGTATTTGGGAGTAGAATACGAATTTGATATCCAAATTTAGGACCATGTATTAAGGCCATCACCCCTTCCCCAAAACACCCCGCAAAGGGTAAAAATTTTTCGACCATGCCATTATGTGGTAATTAAGATTAGAAAACGAATTTAATAACCCATTTTGGACCATGTGTTTGGGGGACGCCTTATCGTGTAAACTCCCCTAAACCAATGGCAATGTGGGATTTAAATAAATGGATTTTGAAAGAAGAGCACGATGCGGATATTTTTTCAGGGCCAAATGACAGGGGGACCACCTCACCCACGAAAACACCCCTAAATCAGATATCAGCGGGCTGAAATAAAGTATTTTAAGAATGGAGTACACCTTACATACAAACTTAAATTTGAAGACCAATAAAGATCATATGGGATTCGGACAAAGGCACTTATATTGTTAAACAATTAGTCAAGCGATATACTATATTCGTATCATGTTATTTCACTAAAAGCTCTTTAGTTGTCGAAAATAAATGTTCCAAGGAAATTTCTGTTCCATATAAAGTAAAAGAAGGCGCAGCGAAGCGGGCCCAGGTCAGCTAGTTGATTCATAAAAGTGAACTTACACACAGATGCTATCAGATTAACCACAAATGTTCATAAATTAACAAAAATTTTTTGTGAACGAAACTTTCGAAGCATTCAATATTCTTTTACATTCTGACAACGATTTTAATGGTTGCTGCTGAGAATCGAACCTGTATTCCATCCATACCATGATTGTGCGCTTACAAATGCCTTACCACATTGCATTTCTTACGCCTACGTACATACATTGTTTTAAAGGTCAATTGACCTTAGAGTTGGAATACCTACACATGTTGTGAAGACATTACGGTCGGTGCATGAAATCAACAACGCACGCTGACAAAATCATCCCCGCATGTTGACAATACTTTAACAACGCCTGTTCACAGGGCTGCCAGGAGTGACGATTTTATGTCATTTTGACGACTTTTTGTCTACAATTTGGCACGCTTGACGATTTACGATTTGAATTCCTTTATAAGTTGATGATTTTTTTCGGGCTCTGCCACTTCATTGTCATGAATTGGCAGTGTTGCCAGGTCCTATTCGCTAAAAAAACCTTAAAAAATTTTGCAATCATGCGGATTTGTCGCAAACATTTTGACCTTTTTATACCCTCCACCATATGATGGGCGGTATACTAATTTCGTCATTCTGTTTGTAACTACTCGAAATATTCATCTAAGACCCCATAAAGTATATATATTCTTGATCGTCGCGACATTTTATGTCGATCTAGCCATGTCCGTCCGTCTGTCCGTCCGTCCGTCTGTCCGTCCGTCCGTCCGTCCGTCTGTCCGTCCGTCCGTCTGTCCGTCCGTCCGTCTGTCTGTCGAAAGCACGCTAACTTCCGAAGGAGTACAGCTAGCATCTTGAAATTTTGCACAAATACTTCTTATTAGTGTAAGTCGGTTGGTATTGTAAATGGGCCATATCGGTCCATGTTTTGATATAGCTGCCATATAAACCGATCTTGGGTCTTGACTTCTTGAGCCTCTAGAGTGCGCAATTCTTATCCGATTAGAATGAAATTTTGCGCTACGTGTTTTGTTATGATATCTAACAACTGGGCCTAGTAAGGTTCAAATCGGTTCATAACCTGATATAGCTGCCATATAAACCGATCCGGGGTCTTGACTTCTTGAGCCACTAGAGGACGCAATTATTATCCGATTTGGCTGAAATATTGCACGACGTATTTTGTTATGACTTCCAACAACTGTGCTAAGAATAGTTCAAATCGGTTCATAACCTGATATAGCTGCCATATAAACAGATCTGGGGTATTGACTTCTTTAGTCACTACAGGGAGCAATTTCTATCCGATTTGGCTGAAATATTGCATGACGTGATTTGTTATGACTTCCAGCAACTGTATTAAGAATGGTTCAAATCGGTCCATAACCTGATGTAGCTGCCACATGTACCGATCTGGGGTCTTGACTTCTTGAGCCACTAGAGAACGCAATTATTACCCGATTTAGCTGAAATTTTGTACGACGGATTCTCTTATGACCTTTAACATACGTGTCGAAAATGGCATCTATCGGTTTATTGCCTAATACAGCTCCCCTATAAAACGATCCCCCAATTTTACTTCTTCAGCCCCTAAAGTGCGCAATTCTTACTAGATTTAGCTGAAATTATGCACAATGACTTCTACTATGGTCTCCAATATTCAGTTCAATTACGGCCCGAAATGAACCATAACTTGATATTGTTCCACTAACATAGCAATTCTTTCCTTTAATCCTTTGTTTGCCTAAAAAGAGATACCGTGGCAAGAGCTCGACAAATGCGATCCATGGTAGAGGGTATATAAGATTCGGCCCGGCCGAACTTAGCACGCTTTTACTTGTTTTGTCTAATTTGAGGCGCATTTCGGGATCAAGGCCGTCTTTTTCAAGGTTGGGAAGGCTAGGTTAGGCAAGAATCCTCATATTGAGCCATCAGGCAGTACGCTGGAAAAAAGGGTATCATATTATATGTAGTAAAAAATTTACCCAAAATTGGTTTAAAAATTTTAAATGCGTTTTAGCAAATTTTCTTTTCTGTAAAAAAATTTGTATGAAAAAAAAAATTTGTAGCAAATTTTTACTGAAGCTTATTACCACTGATTTTGCGGATTTTGTGATTTGAAGTTCATCACGTTATAGAAGCATATAAAGAGGTATATAAATCTTTAAAATATGTTAATGCATTTTAAGTATATTTCTCGTAGCTGCCACAATGCTAGGCTTCGGGTTAACCAAGTCTATCGACGGCAGTTCTCTGGCCTTCAATGCCAAATTGGCTGCTCTTTCATTCCTCTTTACTCCGTTATGGACCGGAATCCAAACGATGCGGATTGTGCCATCGTCAAAGAAGGCTTTAATCTCCTTCTTACACAGCATGACTGATAGTGACCTCACCGTACGTTTTGTTATTGCCGACCTAGCGTTAGTACCTCAAAACCTCATGCATTCCGTGATCGCCCGGATCTCCGCCTGCAGGACCGTATTATGGACAGGCGGTCTTTAACAGATTTCAATCCATAGGTTCTCAATGTAGACACCCAGGCCCACTCTGTCCTCCAGCTTTGATCCATCCGTGTAACATGATCTTCCAGATGGCAATACTAGGGTTCCAAGACTGTGCCGATGGCAGCAGTGCGTCGCACTCGACTTCAAGGTTCATCCCAGGAATCCGATCGGAAACCTCTCCACTTCCTTTCAGGATTCCTATCGCCGCCTCGATTATACCGCGATGGTATGAGCTGCTCCCATCCTCAATCCATTCTCTCATAGCCGTAGTGGCTTTACTTAATCTGGATGTCAATGGGTCGGATATATAGAATAGTCTCCAGTGCCCTAGTGGGCGTGGTCCTCATGGCTCCGCCAATGCCAAGACGACATGTTCTCCGAACCTGTCGTATGGTTCTTATGTTGCACTTTTTCTCCATAGCTGTCCACCAAACTACTGAGGCGTAAGTAAGTATTGGTCTAATCACGCTCCTGTAAAGCCATTGGACTATCCTGAATCCTGGCCCCATTTCGAGCCTACGGCCCATCTACATAGTTCCCAACATGTGAGCCTTCTCAGTACGCTCCTGAATGTGACACTTCCAATTCAGTTTCCTGTCCAAGATCACACCTAAGTATTTGACCTTCTCAGATATCGCAATCGTCTTATTGAGGAAGCGTGGTGCGTCAAATTGGCCCACCTTCGTCTTCCTCGTGATCAGGCATATTTCAGTCTTCTCTAGGTTAGCATTGAGACCTCTGGGTCTAGCCCAGTCATATGCCATATGCAAAACCCTTTCGGCGCTTCTGCATAGCTCCTTCGGATCCTTACCCATTAGAAGTTTTATAATATCGTCTACATAGCAGATATATAATTAAAATAGCTGCCAGTAAAATGTATACCCATTTACAGTCGGAATTTGTTTAAATCTGTTTTGTTTACATTTTTGGGCAAGTTGGTGCATGCTGTAAAATGAATGGCTGGTAATTAAATTAAACATAATTTATTTTAAACAAAAAATTTCAGTAACATTTTTAAAATGACAAAATTTCATGTTTATAATATTCATATTTATAATTTTCGGAGGCCAGCGTTGCTTTAAAATTATTTTTCGTAAGGACAACATTGAAATGAAATTCTTAGTAAAAACTAAATTTTAATGAAATTTGAAAGGCAAAATTTCAGCGTAACATTCTCTAATGACAAAACTTTACCAAGTCCAGGCTCCCCTCAAAATTATTTTTTAAAGACAAAATTTCTTTAAAATTTATTCTAAAGACAACATTTTAATAAAAACTATTCTAAAGACAACCTTTTTATACCCACCACCGAAGGATGGGGGTATATTCATTTTGTCATTCCGTTTGCAACACATCGAAATATCCATTTCCGACCCTATAAAGTATATATATTCGTGATCAGCGTACAAATCTAAGACGATCTAGACATGTCCGTCCGTCTGCCTGTTGAAATCACGCTACAGTCTTTAAAAATAGAGATATTGAGCTGAAACTTTCCACAGATTCTTTTTTTGTCCACAAGCAGGTTCGAAGATGGACTATATCTTGATATAGCCCCCATATGACCGATCCGCCAATTTGGGATCTTAGGCCCATAAAAGCCACATTTATTATCCGATTTTGCTGAAATTTGGGACAGTGAGTTGTGTTAGGCCTTTCGATATCCTTCGTCAATTTGGCTCAAATCGGTCCAGATTTGGATATAGCTGCCATATAAACCGATCCTCCGATTTAGGGTCTAAGGCCCATAAAAGCCATATTTATTATCCGATTTTGCTGAAATTTGGGACAAGGAGTTGTGTAAGGCTCTTCGACTTCCTTCGTTAATTTTTCCTAGATCGGTTCAAATTTGGATATAGCTGCCATATAGACCGATCCTCCGATTTCGGGTATTAGGCTCACAAAAGCCATATTTATTATCCGATTTTGATGAAATTCGAGACAGTGAATTGCGTTAGGCCCATCGACATCCTTCGTCAATTTGGCCCAGATCGGTCCAGATTTGGATATAGCTGCAATACAGACCGATCCTCCGATTTAGGGTCTTAAGCCCATAAAAGCCACATTTATTATCTGATTTTGCTGAAATTCGAGACAGTGAGTTGTCTTAGGCCCTTCGACATCTGTCTTCAATTTGGCCCAGATCGGTTCAGATTTGGATATAGCTGCCATATAGACCGATTTCCTGATTTAAGGTTTTGGGTCCATAAAATGCTCATTTATTACCCGATGTCGCCGAAATTCGGGACAGTGAGTTAAATTAAGCCCCTAGACATACTTTTGCAATATCGCACAGATCGGTCCAGATTTGGGTACAGCTGCCATATAGAGCGATATCTAGGTTTTAGGTTTTGGGGCCATAGAAGACGCATTTATTGTCTGATGTCGCTGAAATTTGAGACAGTGAGTTTAGTTATTCTCTTCGACGTCCTTCTTCAATTTTGCCCAGATCGATCCAGATTTGAATATAGCTGCCATATAGACCGATCTCTCGATTTGACATTTTTATGCAACTTGGCCCAAATCGGTCCAGATTTGGATATAGCTGCCATGTAGACCGATATCTCGATTTAAAGTCTTGGCCCCATAAAATTCGCATTTATAATCCGATATCACTGAAATTTAACAAAGTCTTATGTTAGGCTTTTCGACATCCGTGTCGTATATGGTTCAGATCGGTTTATTTTTAGATATATCTACCGTACTAATTAGTATTTGGTCCAAATCGGAACATATTTTAATATAACTGATATGGGACATAAGTTATGAATTTTTCACCGAATTTTGATGAAAGGCGGTTTACATATATACCCGAGGTGGTGGGTATCCAAAGTTCGGCCCGGCCGAACTTAACGCCTTTTTACTTGTTATTAAAAAAAAATAGTAATAATAAAATTTTTGCTTAGGACTAAATTTTAATGAATTTGTTTAAAGACTAAATTTGAGTGAAAACTCTCTGAAGAAAGCCTAACCTCGAGATAATTTTTCAAAGCCCAAATTTCAACAAAGTTTTGAATTTTGCAACACTGCATTTTACACAAATATATTTTCCACAGAGTTGTAAACGTTGGATGCAATAGTAACGCGGGAACGAGGCCAAGACCTAGCAGAATTCTTGAATACTAACGACCTAATAACACTTAAAACTGTTGAAACCGCTACCTTATTAATAAGATTTGGGAGAAGGTTTAAGATGTGACAATATATTCGGAAAATCCGATCGATGAGGATCACGATTAGAGGGTCTCCAATGAGCACTCCTTCTCATATTATCGCTACATAAGGTTTAGAATTGCACGGCCAGCGCCGAATACGATAAGCTTCCGTAATAAGTTGAAACACAACTCGCCAATATTCGGGAGACTAATAATAAGAAATCTTAAGCATGATGATTTATATTGTCCAAGCATAGAAGACATTGACGACAATGTCAACAGAATTCCTCTTCGATAAAGGAAATCAGCACAAGAAAAACCCTGAATGATCTGGGAGATTCTCTACTTTGAGAAAGAGAATCGCAAACTTCTAACAGAATACCAGAGCGACAAAACTTGCCTCCTGGAAGCTTTCCTGCGAACAGGTCGATTGCTGCAATATGCCCAAAAAGTTTCTCTCAAAAATCCATATCCAAACTCAAACGTTCGTAGACGACTTGCGCGGAAGAGGCCTTTGATCAAAGCGCATTTTCCACAGAATGAGGCGGAAATCAAGGAGACATCGTAATCTTGGAATAATGAGCTTGGTTATAGGCTTACCATTACAGCATTTATTACAAAGGAAGTCTTGAGGAGCTTCAAACCATGTAAAGCACCAGAAGGAGGCCGACTATCTGGCACCCCACCTGGCCACTACTTTCACAGCGAGCCTAGGACTTGCATATACTCTCAAAGTCTAGCAGGAGGCAAGGACGCTATATATACACAAGCCCGGCAAGGCAAGTTATGCGACACCAAAGACTTACAGACCTTTAAGCCTTGCGTCCTTTCTACTCAAAACCATGGAACGTATTGTGGACACTATGATAAATAGTAAGACATCCAGCGAACTGCTGAAATACAAACAGCATGCTTATGTAAAGGGAAGGACGTTGAAGACTGCCCTGCACGAGGTTGTAAGTAAAATAGAAGAATCCTTCGATGCCAAAAAATCTACACATTGGAGGTATGCATTGACATCGAGGGGGCTTTCAAAAATGTGCGTACCGTGGGGACCCGGTCCTTAGAGACTGGATAAACGACATGCTAAGGAACAGGTGGATAATTTGTGTGTTCCATGACATAAATCCAAGGGAGAAAGTAGCACAAGGCACGCCATTTTATCGCCACTGGCCGACCACCATAAATGTCACCAGAAGGTATAATCGGATGTGGACTGAGGAGGGAATCGAAATTGTCTGCTACGCATTCTTTGTTATAATACTTCTAAGGGTAGGGATCCGAACCAGCTATGCAGAAGTTTCTTGCAGATGGCATACGTGCAATACCCTGCGGTCTTAATATTAACCCAAAGAAGAAGTAAATATGCCTGTTCACCAGAAAGAAGAAAATGGGCCACCACGTTTTCTAAATAAACCGATTTTGGTATCTGACGAGGTCAAACAAGGAGTGATATTGGACAGGGCTTAAATCCGAGGATACTCTACTGACTCTACAGGACCGTGATACTTACAATACTTATTTAAGCCCCAGTAGTATGGTGGACTGCGATGTAGAAAAAGTGCAATGTAAGGATAATACAAAATGTTCAGAGAATAAGTTCTTGTGTTGGCATAGGCGGAGCTATGATATGACTGCCTGACCATAATACGATCCTGCAGGCGGAGATAACTGCGATTACGGAATGCGTGAGGTGGTGTGGTGCTACCATTACCTCCTAATGGTCGAGATTGAACACCGGCCATTAGGACGGTAAGAACACGATCAGTCTTGGAGATTTACGCCTACTCTGAGAGACACAATCCCCATCGTTTGGGTGCCGGGTCATAGTGGAGTAAATGGGAATAACAGAGCAGGCAATTTGGCAGTGAAGGCCAGAAGACTGCAGTCAATAAACTTGGTTATCCCGATGCCTTTCGGGTCGATGCGGTCCGAGCTATGGACTTGGTCGATGAACTTACACTATGGAACAGCGAAACGGTCGGTAGGACGGTAAAATCCTATGGGGTGATCCAGATCGTGAGAAGACGAGGCTATTTCTGAGGGGAAGTAAGAATGAGGTCAGTATAGCGTGATAGCATGTGTAGGGCATGCGGGAAAGATATTGAGACGCTGGAGCATCTCCCATGTCATTATCCGGCTTTCGCTACTAAAAGACACCGGCACTTAGATGGTGACATAATACCGGGCATGAAGTAACTTAGGGGAGTTTTATAGAATACAATTAAAAGCGTGCTAAGTTCGGCCGGGCTGAATCTTATATACCCTCCACCATGGATCGCATTTGTCGAGTTTTTCCCGGCATCTCTTTTTAGGCAAAAAAAAAAAGGATTAAAGAAAAGATTTGCTCTGCCATTAGATCGATATCAAGATATGGTCCAGTTTGGACCACAATTAAAGAATATGTTGGAGACCTGTGTAAAATGTCAGCCAATTCGAATAAGAATTGCGCCCTTTGGGGTCTCAAGAAGTAAAATAAAGAGATCGATTTATATGGGAGCTGCATCAGGCTATAGGCAAATCGCAATCGGATAATAATTGCGCCCTCTAGAGGCTCAAGATGTCAAGTCCCCAGATCGGTTTATATGGCAGCTTTATCAAAACATGGACCGATATTGCCCATTTACAATCCCAACTGACCTAATAAGAAGTATTTATGCAAAATTTCAAGCGGCTAGCTTTACTCCTTCGAAGTTAGCATCATGGCAAGATCAATATAAAATGTCACGACGATCAAGAATATATATACTTAATGGGGTCTCAGACGAATATTTCGAGTAGTTAGAAACAGAATGACGAAATTATTATATATATTTATATATATATAGTATACCCCCATTCTATGGTGGAGAGTATAACAATCAAGGATTTTGTAGGTAGCATGGATTTTAACTTAGATTTTCTTTTCCGAAGTTACTTTTTTAGTATTTAGACCGCACAACAAGTCGATTACTGGTAATTCAACTAAACCTTAAAATGTCTAAACTACATGTTCGCATGTTGCAACATTAGTTTTAGTTTTATAACCATTTGAATATGCACAATCTCTTTTAAATTGAAAGAAGTAAAAAGGCATTAACTTTGAATACCCGCCACCTCGGGTATATATATTAACCATTTTCTTTATATAGCAGTATATCGATAATTGATCCCATTTGGACCAAACTTGGCTTGGACATCGATGTACCTATTACTGGCAAAGACTGTAAAACAGAATTTGGTCTATATAAAATAATTAATACAACACATTACACCAAATTTCGGCTTAGGTGTATGTCCATAGTGGTATAGGGCGGGTTAATATATGCACTCTCTTTTGAACGTATCCTAATCATGGCAAATTTCACCGAAATTAGTTAAAATTCAACTTTTATGGGCCTAAGAACTCGATATCTGTAAATCCAAACGTAGGCCGATCTGGGCCATTTTGAACAAGTTTGCCGAAGATCCGAACACAGCTGTGCTAAATTTCAGCAAAATTGGGAAATAGACGCTACTTTTATGGGTTCGAAAACATAACTCCGGAGATTGGTATATATTGCTACATCCAAATATAGCCCGATCTCGATCATACTTGAAGCGAATGTCGAGGGGATTAATAAAATTAAATATGCAAATCGGGCCCGATCTGGGCCGTAATGGACAGGGATGCCGAGGTGTCTTACACATCTCGCTCTCCCAAATTTAAGTCAAATCGGATTATAAAAATGACTTTAATGGGTCTAAGAGCATAAATCAGCAGATTGGTCTTTATGGGGGCTATAACAAGATATAGTCCAAATATCTCACCTTCGAAATTAACCTGCCTATAGACAAAAAAGGAATCTGTGTTTCAGCAGAATCGTTTCAGCTCAACATCTCTTCTTTTATACCCATATCACCATAGGATTAGCTTATACTAATCTAGTCATTCTTTGTAATAAATCGAAATATTGACTGAGACCCCATAAGGTATATATATTCTTGGACGTCCGACATTCTGCGTCGATCTAGCTATCCCAGTCTATCTTTCAATATCATGAAAGCTTTCGAGCGAATAAAGATATCCGCTTGAAATTCTGCCCAGATACTTTTTATCGATGTAGGTTATCGATGTAATCCCCAATGATTGCAAATGGGCCATATGGGTTCAGATTTGGATATAGCCCCATATAAACCGTCCACAGTTTTAACTCCTTGAGCCCCTAGAGGCTTTAATTTCCACCTGATTTGGCTGAAATTTGATACTAGGTCTAGGGTTCTGACTTTCAATATCAGTGCCGAGTATGATTTAACCCCCATACAAACCGATCCCCTGACTTGATTTCTTGAGCCCCTAGAATCCTCAGTTTTCATCCGATTTGGCTGAAAATTAATACAACGACTTCTGTTCCGACTTCCAACATCACTGCCGAGCATGATACGAATCGGTCAATAAACTAGTATACCCACCATAAGGGACGTAGCCAGGGCTCGGTCCCGATCTCCCCTCAACACGATTTTGTCTAAAGAAAAAAATTAAATAAAATTTATTCTAAACAAAAAATTTCAACAACATTTTTTCAAATGACAAAATTTAATATTTATAATATTCTAAAAAAACAACATTTTGCTAAGGCCAGGGGCGCCTCAAAATTATTTTTCTTAAGGACAAAATTATAATGAAAATCTATGTAAAACAACATTTTAATGAAATTTTTGCTTAACAAATTAAAATGAGATTTTTCAACAAAAAATTTCAGTATGGGCCGGATCCACATTGAAATTATTTTTTAAACATTTACATTTCGTTAAAATTTTTCAAAAGACAAAATTTTTATTACATTTCTTAAAGACAAAATTTTTATAAAAAGAATTTAATGAAATTTTTTATAAAGGCAAAATTTTCAATGAATTTTTAAGGACTAGATTTCAGAGAAAAGCTCTCTAAAGACAACCTTGCGTCGAGAATATTTTTTTAAACCAAAAATTTTCATAAACGTTTTCTTACAGAAATCTTACCCCTAAGAAATTTTTCATTTGATTTTTGGGATATAAAAAATTGCCGACTTTTGACAAGCCAATTTTCCCCCGAAACATGTCAGGAAACATTATTGTGACAGATTTCAGCCGTCCACTTTACACTAATCCAAATTTTATTACGATACCTTTTTTCCTAACTCGAGCTAGACTTTTTCTAAGGCAGTTCTATTCTGGGGTATTTTTCGTCGTTAATGGGCTAATGCAATTTTTTTAAAGAACGAATCGCAATGTAATTTTTTCAAATGATAAAATATTTGTGATTGTTTTAACCGAAATGTTATTAAAAGTTTTTTTAAGCCAAAATCTTCAATTTAGCAAAAAACAGAAAACATTTAACAAAAATTTTTCTAATTTTCTATATGAATTTTCTCTTAATCCGGTTTTTAATATTTTAATTTCAGTTTTATCTGTTGAAAATATAGTATTCAAAAAATGTATTTAAATGAAAAATTTTACTTCTTTGTCTGAAAAACTTTTCCGAAGAATAATTAGTAATGTTTAATTATAAATTATTTGAATTACGTCAGCTATGAAATTAAAAATCTTAAGGACTCGGAAACACAATTTAAAAATGTGTTTTGCGGATAATGATTTCCCTATATAAGAAAATCGTTAATGAAATTCGATGAGTCGAATTGCATGTTTACAAAACGTTGGGTTAAGTTCGTGTTTCACAGTGAAATACACATGATTATCACGATTACTTTAACACCATTAACATAACACTTTTATTAAAATTTTATCATAAAGAAGTAAAAGCGTGCTAAGTTCGGCCGGGCCGAATCTTATATACCCTACACCAGGGATCATATTTGTCGAGTTCTTTTCCCGGCATCTCTTCTTAGACAAAAAAGGATATAAGAAAAGATTTTCTCTGCTATTAGAGCCATATCAAGATATGGTCCGGTTTGCACCACAATTAAATTATATATTGGAGACCTGTGTAAAATGTCAGCCAATTCGAATAAGAATTGCGCCCTTTGGGGGCTCAAGAAGTAAAATAGAGAGATCGATTTACATGGGAGCTGTATCGGGCTAAAGACCGATTCAGACAATAATAAACACGTATGTTGATAGTCAAAAGAGGATTGGTCGTACAAAATTTCAGGCAAATAGGATAATAATAGTGACCTCTAGAGGCTCAAGAAATCAAGATCCCAGATTGGTGTATATGGCAGCTATATCGGGTTATGAACCGATTTGAACCTTATTTGACACAGTTGTTGAAAGTAATAACAAAATAGGTCATGCAAATTTTCAGCCAAATCGGATTGGAATTGCACCCTCTAGAAGCTCAAGAAGTCAGGTCCCCAGATCTGTTTATATGACACCTATATCAAGTTATGAACCGATTTGAACCATACTTGGCACAGTTGTTGAATATCATAACAAAACACGTCGTGCACAATTTCATTCCAATCGGATAAGAATTGCGCACTCTAGAGGCTCAAGAAGTCAAGACCCCAGATCGGTTTATATGGCAGCTGTATCAGGTTATGGACCGATTTGAACCATACTTGGCACAGTTGTTGGATATCATAACAAAACACGTCGTGCCAAAATTCATTCAAATCGGATAGGAATTGCGCCCTATAGAGGCTCAAGAAGTCAATACCCAAGATCGGTTTATATGGCAGCTATATCAGGTTATGGACCGATTTGAACCATACTTGGCACAGTTGTTGGATATCATAAGAAAACACGTCGTGCCAAAATTCATTCAAATCGGATAAGAATTGCGCCCTATAGAGGCTCAAGAAGTCAAGATCCAAGATCGGTTTATATGACAGCTATATCAGGTTATAAACCGATTCGAACCACACTTGCCACAGTAGTTGGATATCATAACAAAACACGTCGTGTAAAATTTCATTCCAATCGGATAAGAATTGCGCACTCTAGAGGCTCAAGAAGTCAAGACCCAAGATCGGTTTATATGGCAGGTATATCAAAACATGGACCGATATGGCCCATTTACAATACCAACCGACTTACACTAATAAGAAGTATTTGTGCAAAATTTCAAGCGGTTAGCTTTATTCCTTCGGAAGCCAGCGTGCTTTCGACAGACAGACGGACGGACAGACATGTTATGTGACATGGCTAGATCGACATAAAATGTCACGACGATCAAGAATATATATACTTTATGGGGTCTGAGAAGAATATTTCGAGTAGTTACAAACATAATGACGAAATTAGTATACCCCCCATCCTATGGTGGAAGGCATAAAAATGTGAATTTTGGCAATTTTCGATTTTGAAAAAATGTGCGGTCCCCTGCAAATAAAATCCTTGCTATGTCCCTGCCCCCCAAATATACTTTATCTCGGTCGTGACTTCTTCAGTCCCTAGAAGCCTCAATTTTCATTTAATTTGGCTGAAATTTTGCACATAAACTTTAGATATGACTTCCAACATTAATGCCAAGTGTGATTCGAATCAGTCTATGTATGTGGGAAGATTGACTCTGATCCTTTGTGGAATGTTCATGGGCAAAATTTGCAATTATTTTCCAGAAATTTTGTATTCATAACAAATTCGTACAATTTCATAGTAAACAAAGTTAACTTGTCCAAAGTTTCGTTAGTTTCTAATGAATTACTTTGTTGCGTGTACATCACTATTGTAGCCTATAGTATTTGTTTTCAACATTCAAAAAAAAAATAGGTATACCGATCGTCTTAGGATCACTTTCTTAGTCGATCTTGCTGTCCTTCTGTTTGTCTACATTAAAGTGTAATTAAAATACATATGGAAATTTCCATCCGATTATCGTAAACATTTGCACAGACTTCAATTTATTTTAATATAGCTCACATACTTGTTCGTCCGATAGTATTGCATACTGTAAACATTGAGTATTGCATACTGTAAACATTGTACCATCGCTCCTGACGAAATTTTGCACAAAGATTTTTCATTTCTAAAGCCCTTGCAAGAGTATTTACAGACCTAGCACCCTGTGACTGGTTTTTCCCATGAACCGAAAAGGCCCATTAAAGGGCGACGCACTATGGTCCGGAGAGAGAAAATAGGTGACAAAAAGCAAGTCTTTACCTAGGATATTTTAAAGGAACCTATATAATGTAAAACTTTTCAACGATTTCAAAAATGCTACCTTAACATAATTAACAAGTGTTTATCTGCCCGTACTTGCCCCATTTTTGTTTAAAATGTCAAAAAGATTTGAAGTGTAGCTGTATCTTAATGTGGGCCGATCTAAACAATCTTCGGAATAGGTCTAAAACAGCACACTGTTCAAAGTTACAGCGAAATTTGGCAAAAAATGCACCCTTTAATCCGGACATCGCTCTATATGACAGCCAAATATGGTCCGATCCTCGCTAGGCTCATAATGATTGTGGAAGGGTCTATCACAATTCACTATTCCAAATACGTCTTTTATCGGCTCAAAATCTTCAATCGGTGTATATGGTAGTCGTATCCAAATATGGTCCGATCTGAATCATACTCGGCAAGGGCCCTAATAAAACTTACTCTGTAAAATGTCAAAAAAATCGAGTAAAAATGCGTTCTTGTATCCGAAACCCTAAATCGGGTGATCGGGTCTTAATATAAATTTAAAATCAATTTTTTTTGATTGATAATTTTAGAATATGAAAACAAAAATTCTATAATGGATAAAAACATTTTTTTTTCCATTTAGTTTCATTAAAACCCATAACTTAGAACCTAAAGGTGAAGAACCTTTTTCAAACATTAATTTCATAGACCGAGCACTTATGTATCTATTAAATTCCGTTTGCATTATTCGATTATCCTATTCGGTGTAAATGACATGATTTTTGCAACGAAAAACTCAAACCGCGCCTCCGTGCGTCGTCAGCATTTGCAAAAAACTGCATCAAATGGTGTAACAATATGATGATGGATCTCCTTCCACAAATTCACAGAAGTTTCAAGTGTTGTGAACAAATAGTTGATTTCTCAGAAAGTGAGTCGATCGATTACTTTACTTCGATGCCCATCTTATGGACCAATAATTGAAAACATGCAATTGATTGAAAAGTTTACTCAAAAAAGCACAAAATCTCACAAAACGATCATCAAACCCATATCGGACTCCATTTTGGGCCAGTCACAGGCTGGATGTCGCCAATAGCTTATAAAACAACATCAGGTGTTAATGAAATGAAAAACGTGAAATAAAAAAATCACCACAAAAATAAAAAAATTCATACAAAAGAAGTCAATGACAAAACAAGTAAAGCGGGGAAGAAATAAGAAACACATCCCAAGGCATAGTGGACCTGAAAAAGATATCAATTTTAAAAGGAAACAATTAACCACCTGACTTCCTCAGGATGCTATAAAAAGTCAGCCACAGTCACCCAGACACCATTGTGATAATAATGAGAATGATGTTGTCGGCCATTCACAGCGCTTGCTGCAGCCACAAGAACAGGGACCATTGACACTTTTTTCGGCTGACTATCAAACTAATGGCAAGAAAGGAACTGGCAGCGATACAAAAGTGTCAATAGCTTGTAAAAGAGATATGAAAGTAAGGAGCAGATCGGTTCGCTTCTGATCATCATGAATTCACAAGAGGTTTTATATTTCACCTACACACACAACACAAACATCCACACACCCATATAATAGTCCGTCCTTTGGTTCATTGGAGGGTTTTTCTTTTGCATTGTTGCGCACCTGACGAGAAAACACAATGAAGATTTTTGCTTTGACCTCTTTCAGGATGTCCATCCAAGCACTTGATGTGTTGTGTCTGTCTCTTCGCTTGCCAGGTTTTTAGTTTCGACATTCGGCCGAGAAGAAAAACGTCGACAGCAGCAGCAGCAATAACATTGAGTCAGATACAATGGTTTTATGGCCAAAAGAAGGAGCACACGCATGCCCACTAACCTCCGGAGTATCAACAGCAGGGCGGGTGGCTGGTATTAAGTTGGTCGCAATGATTTGGTCCTACCTCCTCCTACCATCACCATCACCACCTTGCTGGCCTTATCTGGCATTCAGTTGCTCAAGTACAAGCCTCTCATTGCTGCGGGGCTTAATGCTTGGTAGTTGATTGCGTTTACCCGCATTTTTTGTTGTATCTTCTGTCACCGGCGTTGTTGTTGCTACTGTTGTTTTATTGCATCATACGCACTTGAGTTTATGCGTTGTCTGCTGGATCAGACAAACACAACCGTGGATTATGGTCGACCTGAACAGCATAAAACACAATTGGAATAATAATTCGAATTTAATTTCAAACGAAACGAACTGTTAATGCTCGGAGCAATGACAGTGGTTTTCAGTGACTCACTACCAAATGACCAGCGTTAAATCGTCTAAAGTTCTAGGAATCAACTGTCCAACTCAACCGTAGTAAACAACTGGAACGACAACAGCTTCCTACTGCAGTCATGGACATAGAAAAGCCCGTTCAATATTACATTGCAACATACCCTGTCTTATTTGTACAATAATTTGTTGCCTATTGACGTCTTTTCTCTCTCAATTTAAATTCTGTTTAAATGTCCATCTTCCACTTTAGATATGTATATTTGTCCCCAAGTACCTATGGACCCGGGGGACCGCCCACCCTAACAAAATCCCAAAGGGTCTGGTAGGCCGACAGACTGAAGGTAGCGAGTAACGACTTCTGCAAAAGCTATGAGGACGTCGAGGAAGAATAGACTAGGGAATTCATCTCGTGTGTGTGTCCCATACTGGCAGTCAGAAGGAGTTCCACTTTGGACAAAAACGTCCGAGTTATGGCAGACTGCTATATAAACCAAACCCATCTAACTTTGTTCATCCGTCTAATGTAATCGCGCTAGAGCTTTCAAAAATTGGAGATAATGAGCTAAAATTTTGCACAGATTTCTTTTTATACCCTCCACCATAGGATGGGGGTATACTAATTTCGTCATTCTGTTTGTAACTCCTCGAAATATTCGTCTAAGACCCCATAAAGTATATATATTCTTGATCGTCATGACATTTTAAGTCGAACTAGCCATGTCCGTCCGTCTGTCTGTCGGAAGCACGCTAACTTTCGAAGGAGTAAATCTAGCCGCTTGAAATTTTGCATAAATACTTGTTGTCGGTTGGGATTGTAAATGGGCTATATCGGTCCACGTTTAGATATAGCTGCCATATAAACCGATCCGGGATCTTGACTTCTTGAGCCGCAAGAGGGCACAATTCTTATCCGATTTGGCCGAAATTTTTGTATGAGATGTTTCATTATGACTTCCAACAACTGTGCTGAGTATGGTTGAAATCGGTGCATAACCTGATATAGCTGCCATATAACCCGATCTGGGGTTTTGACTTCATGAGGCTCTACAGAGAGCAGTTCCTATCCGATTTGGGTGAAATATTGCAAGACATATTTTATTATGACTTTCAACAACTGTGCTAAGAATAGTTCAAATCGGTCCATAACCTGATATAGCTGCCATATAAACCGATCTGGGGTCTTGACTTCTTGAGCCACTTGAGTGCGCAATTATTATCCAATTTAGCTGAAATTTTGTACAACGGCTTCTCTCATGACCTTTAATATACGTGTCGAAAATGGCATGAATCGGTTTATAGTCTAATGCACCTCCCCTATGAACCGATCTCCTTATTTTACTTCTTCAGCCCCTAAAGTGCGCAATTCTTCTATGGTCCGAATATTCATTTCATATATTTTTCCAATAACATAGCACGCTTTTACTTGTTATTCATATGCTGCTTATTTCCTTGAAATAAAATCGGACATTATTTGGACAATGCTGCCATATAAACCGATCATCAGACTTAGGGTCTTGAGCCCATGAATGCGCATATTTCACCTGATTGTGCTGAAATTTTACAGAGTGAGTAGTAGACCGTTACATATAAGTTTAAAATATGGTTCAAATCGGACCATATTTGAATATAGCTGCCATGTAGACCCTAAAAAAAAGTGTCTAATTATGTCAAAGTATTATCGTTTTATCTGTTGGAAGCCACCGTAGCACAGACGTTAGCAAGTCCGCCCATGGCGCTGAACGCCTGGATTCGAATCCTGCCGAAAACATTAAAAATAAATGTTCAGCGGTGTTAATACTATGCCATGCAAATACCTTTCCTTCAAGAGGTGTCGCACTGCGGTGCACCGTTCCCAGTCAGCTATAGTGAAACTTAAACTTGAATCGGACAGCACACATTGAGAAGTGTGAGAAGTTTGTCCCTGTTCCGTAATGGAATGTTTACGGGCAAATTTTTAATTGCATTTCCATTCTGTCAAATAATATTAGACCACGCCTTCGCCGAAACTTCTGCATGCGGCATTATTGACATGTTTTCCCATGCGTTGATATTTGCAACCACTGTACCTCTGTTACTGTTCAAATCATTCTCCTATCTCTCCTATATGACTGAAACGATAAAACACATTGAATTTATTTCAGTTATCGGTGGCCAAAACTAAAAAGGCATCCTCACGTTTTGCACATAAAATTTGGTATTTTATTTTGTATTTTATACACATTTGGATCTTAATTCCCACAAATTACCATCACACAGTTTCTCCAGTCCATGCACGGTTTATGACCAAATAACCGATGTGAGAGTTTCTCAGCTAGTCCTGCACTTACCAAAAACCCAAGTGAAAGAAATGTCACATTACGCATCGGGAGTAAATTATCTGCACGACATCCGTGCTGCTGTGCTTTTGCTGATGGAGAGTGAGGCGTGGGAGTGGAGTTCTGCCTTTGAGTGCGCATACGATATTCAAAAATTCCTTTTCATTTTTAAGGTATCATGATCCAACCAATGTGACTGACATTCACTTCACATGGTGAGTACATGGAATGAAATTCCCCCAAGATCATCGTGATCTTTTAGCATTTTCTCAATACCAACCAAGCATTCAGTTGGACTGCGAGCCATTCATCAGACATTGCGCGACATGAGGAGTAGCACAGCATTGATGTCTCAGACCATGGTGGTGCTTTAAGCCAAAAGACAAACACAGCCAATATCGCATAACCCTCATTTTGAGCAATTAGTATTCTTGGCATCAGTTCCATCATACATACCCTCGGCTTGAGCATGATTTGGACAGACAATTGGATAGATGGACGGATGGTTGGATGTTTGTTCGTTCCAAAATATGCAAATCATTCCATTAAACCACAACAGTACAGTGCACGGTCAACCAGCCAGCCGCCATCGCTACTAGGTTGATACGACCCCAAAATGAAACAAACCGCTGGCCAGGCTACCATGTACCAATTTTAACGTTTTTTCTTGTCTCGTTTCTTGTGCAGCAAGACTACCAATTGAATTCATAATGGATAGTTGGCAGCTTTTTGAGGGCCATATCTGGGCTCTTCTGAAGTGGAAAGAACCTTCTCAGGATAAAGCAATTCTTCAGAATATTTAAAGTGTGATAGATGATAGACTTTGTCTAACATTCATAGTGTTTAATGATGATACTCCCATTCTTAGTTTTCATTTGCAGTCCAACACACAGAAAGACCAAAAATCACCAGATTGTAATAAAATGTGTAAAAGTTATATGTAACCTTTAAACACCGCCTCCAACTGTGGTATGCTATGGATGACCATTCTTCAAATGGTTAACTTGCTAAGCTCACAGGAAGCTTATTTTACGACCGATTTCGAAAAAATGTCTAATGGCAATTCACTTGAAACCCTTCAACATCTTTGCTAATTAGGGGTTGTTTGTTCTCTTAGGGAATTAACGCTGCTCAATGGATAGAGCTCGGATATGTGAGTTTTAATTACTAATGGAATGCAGCTTCGAAAATGATGAGGTCGAACTGATAGGGGTTTTTGACGAGCACAGATTCTCCAAGTAATGCCAGATAGGAATAGTCAAGGTTGGTGCAGATATTTAAATGAAACAAATCGTGTGGGTTAGATTTGTAGGTAAATTCATTCAAGAGGGGATGAGGTGCTCAACTGTGTATAGGTAATGCCGAACTTACAAAGATATTGACTTTTTTGGATTCGCTCTCCGTTTTTAACCCTCCACTATAGGATAGGGGGCATACTAATTTCGTCATTCTGTTTATAACACATTGAAATATTGATCTGAGACCCAACCTTATATATAAAAATCAATTTGTGTTTGTTTGTACGTTTGTTTGTTTGTATGTTCCTTATAGACTCAGAAACGGCTGAACCGATTTTCTTGAAATTTTTACAGATGGTGCATAATGACCCCGTGGTGAAAATAGGGTACTACATTTTTTGAATCCCCCTTACCCTAATTTTCAAAAACGCCAGATCTCGGAGATGGGCGGTGCGATTTAAGCGAAATTTTGTTTGTTCTCACATGAGCCCTAAAAACAAAAATTTGGTATCCAAATTTCGGATGGGGTACCTAGGGGGGCTGCCCCATCCTAAAACCTACCAAACATATGTTTAGACCAATCACAACAATATGGGACTCAATTGAAAGGTATTTAGGATAGGAAAACGTATCTGATATCCAATTGTTGGACCAAGTGCTAGGGGGACCACCCCAAGCCCCAAAACACCCCTAAATCGGAAATTTTTAACGACCATGGCAATATGGGATTCAAATAAAAGTTATTTGCGAGTAGAATACGAATCTGATATCCAAATGTGGGACCACGTTTCTGGGGGTCCACCCCTTTCCCAAAACAACCCCTAAACAGGACTTATTTACTGGGGATATGGGACTAAAATAAAAGTTATTTGAATGAATACGAATCTGATATCCAAATATGGGACCAAGTGTTTGGGGGCCGTACCTCACCAAAAACATACCCAAAGGGGACAAATTTACGACCATTGCAATATGGAGCTCAAATGAAAGGTCTTTGGGAGTAAAGCACGAATTTGATGTCAATATTCGGGAAAAGTGTCTATAGGGCCACACCACCCCCACAACACCACCCAAATAGTAAGTATTTGCTGACTATTGTAATATGAGGCTCAAATAAGAGTGTTTTTAGAGTGGAACACAAATCCGATATATATTTTCAAGGCCAACTCACTGAGTGGCCGCCCATCTCACAAAACAGGACATATTTGCTCACCAAGACAATTTGGGTCTTAAAGAGAGGGGAACTAAATATTCATAGTTTTTAGGTCCAATACCCCAAACCGGACATATTTGCTGACTTTTGCAATAAGGAGTTTAAATGAGATTAGAAAACGAATATTGCCATTGCCCAATTTTGAGGGCAATGGCAATATGCGGTTCAAATAAATGATACATAGATATATGAGAATAGAGCACGTTGCTGATATTTTTTCCGGGCTTAGTGTTTGGGGGACCATCCCAATCACCAAAACACCCCCAAATCGGGCACATTTACCGACCATGTCAAGCTTAAATGAAAGGAATTGGGGGTAGAGCAAGAATTGATACCCAGTTTCGGGACCAATTTTCTGGCGGTCTACCCCTTTCCCAAAATACCCCACAAACAGCAATTTTTTAGTGACCATCGAAATATGGGGCTCAAATAAAGGTATTTGGGAGTAGAATACGAATTTGATATCCAAATGTAGGACCATGAATTTAGGGCATCACCATTCTCCCAAAACACCCCCAAAGGGAAAAAAATTTTCGAACATGCCAAAATGTGGCTCAAATGAATGGTATTTGAGATTAGAAAACGATGGCAGTATGGGGTTTAAATAAATGGTATTTGAGAGAAGAGCACGATGCTGATATTTTTTCAGGGCCAAGTATCTGGGGGACCACCGCTCCCCCGAAAACACCACTAAATCAGAAATCATGAGAATATCGGGCTGAAATGAAGTATTATAAGAATGGAGTACACCTTACATCCAAACTTAATTTCGTAGATCAATAAAGATCATATAGGATTCAGATAAAGGCACTTATATTGTTAAACTGTTAGTCAAACTAGCATTGTATTTCACTAAAAAATCTTTAATTGTCGAAAATAAATATTCCAAGGAAACTTTTGTTCCATATAAAGTAAAAGAAGACGCAGCGGAGCGGGCCCGGGTCAGCTAGTATAGTATATATATTCTTGATCGTCCAGATATTCTAAGTCATGTCCGTCCGTCTGTCCATCTGCTGAAAGCACGATAGATTTCGAAAGAATAAAGCGAGGAGCTTGAAAATTTACACTAATACTTCCCATTAGTGTGAGTCGGTTCGGATTGTAAAAGGGCTATATCGGTCAATGTTTTGATGTCATATAAACCGATCTCGAATCTTGATTACTTGAGCCTCTAGAGGGCGCAATTATTATCCGATTTGGCTGATGTTTTGCACGAAAACTATGCCAAGTATGGTCTAAATCGGTTCACAACCTTATATAGCTTCCATATGAACGATTTCCCGATTATACTTCTTGAGCCTCTAGAGGGAGCAACTATTATCCGATTTGAAATTTTGCACAACGACTTCCTTTATGACATGAACATACATGTTAATATGGGACCATAATATTAATATGGCCCATTACCTGATAAAGCACTCATATAAACAGAGTTACCAATTTTGTGTATTGAGCCACTTTAGAGCGTAATTCACTCATATAAACAGATCTACTAATTTTGTGTATTGAGCTACCTTAGGGCGCAATTCTTATCCGATTTGGCTTTGGTCTCTAACAGCCAAACCAAGTATGGCCCCAATAGGTTCATAACTTGGTATAGCTCAAATGGCATAGCAATTTTTATCCATTATCCTTTGATTGCGAATAAAGAGATATCAGCCAAAGAATTTGCCAATTCGATCTATGGTGGAGGGTATATAAGATTCGGCCCGGCCGAACTTACAACGTTTTTATTTGTTTAGTACTCGTTTAAACTATTGACATTTTGTCTGAAGAGAAAATTTCCTTAAAATTTTCCTTTAAAGAAAATTTCATTGTTATTTTGCTTTTAGAAGATACTGCATGCTCTGCCCTACGTCTATAAACTGTCCACCAACTATATCTTTCATCGAATGCATAATATAGCCACATAAGCGGATATCTTTATATTCGTTTTGTCATTCCGTTTGCAACACATCGAAATATCCATTTCCGACCCTATAAAGTATACATATTCTTCATCACCGTAAAAATCTGCGACGATCTATCTAGCAATCTGTCTGTTGAAATCACGCTACAGTCTTTAAAAATAGAGATATTGAGCTGAGACTTTGCACAAATTTTTTTTGTCCATAAGCAAATTTTGGGATGGGCTTGATATAGCCCGTATATAGCCGATTCGCCGAATTAAGGTCTTAGGCCCATAAAAGCCACATTTATTATCCGATTTAGCTGCAATTTCGCACAGTGAGTTGTGTAAGGCCAGTCGACATCCTTCGTCAATTTGGCCCAGATCGGTTCAGATTTTAATATATAGCTGCCATATAGACCGATCTCTCGATTTAAGGTTTTGGACCCATTAAAGGCGCATTTATAGCATTTATGGCAATCCAATTTCGCTGATATTTGACATAGTGTCTTATGTTAGTCTTTTCGACATCCGTGTCGGATATGGTTTAGATCGATCTATATTTGGATATGGCTACCAAAAAGACCAATATTTTGTTCTACAAAATTTAACAATGATTTGTACTTATTAGACCACTCAATATCAGTGTCGAATTTGGTGCAAATCGGACCATATTTCGATATAACTGCTATGGGGACATAAGTTATGAAATTTTCAAAGGATTATGACGAAAGGTCGTTTACATATATACCCGAGGTGGTGGGTATCCAAAGTACGGCCCGGCCGAATATAACGCCTTTTTACTTGTTTAATTTTCACTTCCATGTTTTAAAAGAATAAGTGACCACCTACTGCAAACGACATGTACTGGAGTTATAATATGTTTTTTCTTGTTGTACTGGACCGCAAAACATATACAATGCATATAAACAACAACAACAAAAATTCAAATGCCTCGCACGCCAAAGCAGCAAGCAGGGCCGCGTAAATCACACCCCACAACAACCTCATCTAATTAGTGATACTCTTTCTCACGCACAATTTGTTTCTCTTTTTCTTACCACTAATACTCCCATCAATGGCTTTGCATTCACACCCATTACTAATGCTTTAGAAAAAACCAACAACTATTTGCTGTGCTTATGCTTCTTTTTCTTTTAGTGAATATTAACTACTCCTTTTCATGGCTTTTTTTAGGGAAAATTAATTTTCATACATATACGTCGCAAACTCGCCTTTATAAAACCCATATAAGACCTTTAGTTATAAAATTTTTTGTATTGTTGTGCAGTCTCGCAAAACGTATGAAAACAACAACAACAAATTTGCATATGCCACACAAAGCCGAGAAATGGCTGACCAACTTCGTCTAAATAGTGATACTCTTTCTATCGCACCATATGTTTCTTATATTCTCCCACCTATGGCTTTGGGCATTCACACCCATAACGAATGCTTTAGAAAAAACCAACAACAGTTTGCTGTGTTAATGGTTCTTATTCTTTGATTGATAATTAATTCCTCATTTTCATGTCTTTTTTTAAGAAAAAATTGTTTTTGTATATATTCGTCGCTTCGCATTGATATTATTCGGCCTTTTGGCCGTAGTATGTACCGCAAAATCGCCTTAATAAAACCTTGGCCGCTTAATAATATATATTAGAGTAAACTAAATTATGTGGTACAAACAACTAATTTCAAACACGTACTTTGGATAAAGGTAAAACGCAAGTAAATAATTCCAAAAAATATCTGTAAGCTTAAGAATTCATCAATTTATTAAACAACAGATTTGTATAAGTACTTCAAAACGATAATTACTACAAATGGTAGGAGGAAGAAAAATTAAACAATTAAAGTTTTGTTTTAGGGAAGTTTTCCTGGATTGTTTGTGGGAATATATTTTTATTTTTTATTACCAAATATGAATCATAATATTAACCATGTACTTTTAAAATTCATTTTTGACATTTGAAATTCAATTACAGAACAGTCTAGATACTACTCCCATAGCAACAGTGTTGTCCAACGCTAAGGACCCCCTTATTACACCTGCCAAACGGCGTGGAGTAGAATGCTTACTATTTCAACTTATCAACCAAATACTGAGTTTGAATCTGGTTGTCTTTGTAGATTTACACATGACATAATAACCAGGTAGTGTACCGTAAACAGCTGAGTACAATTTTTTCTCGGGAAGTGCACTATCTGTCATAAGTGTGTGCATTATAGTAAAGAACCATAACACACAAACATCGGAAAAATGGCGCGAACTAGTAACATACACAAAACCAGAGAAGCACTAATCACTGATTTTTACAGATAGTGCACTCAATATTTTGTTGTTGGGCAACTGTCACTACCTGTAAATGAATATACCATGGTTTTGCAAGTACATAAAACTACAGCCAAAACCAGATTGAAAATCAGTATTTTATTGTAGTAGAATTATGGGTGAACACTTCTTATCTTCATGGAGTCCTCTTCAGTCTTTCAACACTTGAGACTTCTGTATGGGCCTGAAATGGCTGACGGAGCGGCTAACCTAATCGGATAACAAATGACCGAATTATTGCAATATTATTCGAAATCGGTCGAACATATGGATGGAAGCCAGGCCCGTAGCCAGGATTTCCTTTCGGGGTGAGCCAACCTAACTGTTGCGCCAATCGAAAAAAATTAACATGTAGCCTAAGAATAAATTATTTCGGAGACCCAGATTCGGGCCCGGGTCTATCGCTCTTCCTTCTGGGTGTTACAAACAAATGTACTAAGTTATAATACCATGTACCACAGAAGTGGTGTGATAGTGATTGTTTGGTTTTGTTTATAGTTTACGGTTTAGTTTTGATTTTATAGTTCACCGTATGATTTATGAAAAATAGTGTTCGTGGATAATAATAGAACTGTTCAATTATAATTAACCTCCAGCGTTGGCTCACCAGCTCTCTACTACTGTTTCGCTTTGCAAGTTCCCAATAAAAGACTTGAGGTTGTTTAAATTTAAAGAATTATTTTTTCTCTTTCAATTGTATAACTAAAAATCTCCATACAAGTACAATTCATCTGCAACGTTTGCTGTATTCGTTTCATTTTCCTCCTCTGGAATTTGTGTATTGATGACATTCTCATAATCTCAATGGCAATGATGACGGCCATGATGTTCTCTCCTTCATCATGTGTGCGATCTCCATTGGATCTCGAACATTAATATTCTGGTCTGGTTGCAGGGGCTCATAAACCAAAGGAAATGAAACGAGTTAGAGTACTTAAACTGGAGATGAATGTCTTGTGCGCGCATTCAATGGTTTCCCTGTTACTAGTGTCGTTGTGGGTTATCTGGATGTATTGTGTTTGTTGTTGCTGCCATTCCATTTAAATCAGTGACCAAGAGCACAGTTCAGCATGAGCATTTTTTTTGTTGGCAAAGTATTTTGTGCACCCCCACATCGACAAAAATTGACTCAAATTTGTATTTTATTTTATTTTCAAACAAAAAAGTATTCCCTCTTGGAAATGAAGGTAGAATGGCGTCAAAGATACGAACAAATGGGAAACGCACCACTGGGAACTCATATACTAAGTATGTTTGAATACAAAGGACTGCACTTCATGTTTTATGTTAAACCAGTAAGGAAAGGCAAAAGTCGGGCGGTGCCACTATATAATACCCTACACCACCTATTCTGCGTATTACTTTTAATTCATTGAACCTATGTTGAAATATAGTCACATTTTAATTTTGCATACCTATTGATATAATGAATAAAATCTTGTAAGATTTTCCTACGATAGGACAAAAATTGTAGCTACTAGAACCTTAATGGCCATATTATATGAAACATGTGTATGGGAGCTACATATATCTAAATCTGAATGAACTTTGATAAAATTTAGCACACGTCAATAAAAACCCTTACTCAAAATTTTATAAAGGTCAAACCAAAATTGCGGCTTCTATAGCATTATAAGCCCATATCGGATGGAAGATATATGTGGGAGCCAGGGACGTAGCCAGAATTTTATTTTTTTTTTTTTGGGGTGGGGGGCACCCCAAATTTTTTCAAAATCGAAAAAAGCCAAAATTCTTGTTACTGTGAAATTGGTAAAGATACCTCCATTTTTTTGAAAATTGCTGTAGCTTTTGGCTGCTGGAACTGACACATCGGCGGTCAGAGCTGAATTGCCGGCACAATACAAATATCTTTTGGAAGTTGTATTAATGGCTTCGAACGCTAAACAAAATAGAGTTGCCTCAGAAAATTTTAGCTCGAGTTAGGAAAGAGGTATCGTAATGAAATTTGGATTATCGTAAAGTAGGCAACTAAAACCAGTTACAACAAATTTTCCCGTCATGATTTGGGGAAAAATTGGCTTGTCAATAGTCGGAAACTTTTTTATATCCTAAAAATCAAACGAAAAAATTTCTCAAAACTCTTAGGAGTGAGAATTCTGGAACCCGTTTTAATGTCTTGTTGCATTTGATGGTTTCTATAAAAAAATAAACTTATGGCAATAATCCTATTTCTTTTGACAGCAGGTTCTATTTAATGCCAAAAACATTAAATCCATTTTCAAAAATTGTTTAAATTCAAAATATTTGGAAAAACTGCAACGTCAATATAAACCCTCTAAATTATAGATATACCAGCATAAGCCCGGGCGCTTCGTTGCCCCCGATGGTACACCTAATATAAAGGTATAACTGTATCGCAATTTTAATAGCTTTATCCTTACCCGTCAAGAAAGAACATTTTGAAAGTTTTAGTGCCTAAAAGTACGAATTAAAAAAAAAAAAAACTCCAGTTGGCCGATAAATACCGTCAAGGTGTAACTGTATCGTAATTTTGAGATCAATCCGTAAATAAAGTACAATTTTTTAATGTTTCAGTACAAATATCAAAACAATTTTCTAGTCATCCGTTACATACTGCCAAGATGTAGCTGTATCTCTATTGTCACAGATGTAACTTAGTCTTTATAAAAAGTTCCACTTTGTACGTTTTTGTACCAAAATGAACGAATATCAACAAAATCTTCTAGTCGTCCAGTACATACTGCCAAGATGTGACTGTATCCCAAATTTCACATCTGTAGCTGATCTATAAAGAAAGTACTAAATAGTACCAATTACAGCGCTTAAGTATTTTTTATTTCACTCCTGGTACGATTTTAACATTTCATATTTGGTACAACTTATAGAATATATGTCAAGACATCGATCATTTTTAGCAAATTTTTTGGCAACAACAATCATTTAAGCCAAATTTTGTAGTTCATCTTTTTCGTACCTTTTTTGTTTCTAAATAACCAAAACATCTTTTGGCATCCCAATTTAGGTTGCCATAGTGTAGCTAAATTCCAACTAGCTCAATTAACAAACAAGGTACAAAAAAGTACCAATCGCTGTACTAAACTTACTTCCTGTACTTTTACTACTAATCTTATTTTTTCGAGACGCTCTTTAATTTGAGTCCAAAGTCATAATTCTAGCCCCATCCATTTGCGCTTGGTAAAAAGTCACAATTTCGTACTTTTTAGTACCTAAACGTACGAATATCACAAAACCCAGTCTTATCGCGCGTCTAGAACCCAAGACCCATATTCGTGCCAAATTTCATGACTCTAGCTTAAGCCGTTTGGGCTGGGCGTTGATCAGTCAGCCAATCAGCCAAACACGTGTCTCTTTTATATAAAGAGAAAAAAATTCATCAAAATCAGACAACGGATTCGAGGGTCAGGCGTAGTGGGTTTAAATTTAGTCTTTAAAAAATATTTATTGAAATTTGTCTATGGAAAACTCTTTATGAAAATGTTGTTTGGGACAGATAAACATAATAAAAAGACATTTGAAATGTTCATGCAAAATTTAAATTTTGATTTTGAATAATATTCTCGAGGTTAGGATGTCTTTAGAGAGTTTTTAGTCCTTAAAAAAATTCATGAAAATGTAGTCTTTAGAACAAATATAATAATTTTTTTTAAATAAGTTATAAGGAATATTTTGTCTTAAAACAATAATTTCGAGGGGGGTCCGGTCAGTGCTGAAGTTTTGTCATAAGAGAATAATACTATGAAATTTTGTCTCTAGAAAAATATCATTAAAATTTTTTTAAGAAAAAAATTCATTAATATTAAGGTTTTACTAAGAATTTTATTATAATTTTGTCCTTAAGAAAAATAATTTGAAGACGACAAAATGTCGTTTTTGTTAAATATTATAAATATAAAATTTTATCATTATAAAAAATGTATATGAAGATTTTGATTAGAATAAATTTTATTTAAAATTTGTCTTTAGAAAAAATCATTTTGTGTGGGGGCTCGAGCCCCAGGCCCCCCTGGTTACGTCTCTGATGGTGCTTTATCTAAATCTGAACCGATTTTAATGAAATTTTGCACACGTATTGGGACGTCAATTAAAATATCTCGTGCAAAACTTTGCAAAGATCGGACCAAAAATGTGGCTTCTATAGCCTTAATAGGACACATCGGATGAAATATATATATGGGAGCTATATCTAAATCTGAACGGATTTTATTCAAACTCAATAGCGTTTGTCCTTGAACCAAAAACCTGACTTGTACAAAATTTTGTAACAGTCGGATACAAATGCGACTTGTACCTTGGTTAAAAGAATACATGGACAGACAGATGGACGTTCAGACGGACATGGCTAAATCGAATCAGGAAGTGATTCTAAGCCGATCGGTAACTTATCAATGGGTCTAGTTCGTCTCCTTCTTAGCGTTGCAAATAAAGGCACAAAGTTACAATATAATACAATTAGGTTGACCATTACAGTGGTGGTGTAGGGTATAAAAACTGCAAAGTAAACTCCAATATCTTTGCCTTATATCTGTGGTTGAACACACCGTAATTAAAACCTAACAAAGGTCAATCAAAAAAAAAAAAAAAAATTAAACAAAGACATTGAATTACTTCAGGTGTTATTTGTTCAATCTAAAACACAGAAATTGTCATTGAATTAAAAGATTTAAAAATGACAAAAAGAAAAAACCAAAAATAATTTCCTAAAGACAATTGATCAACATTGGTCAAAGTGGTTTGCTTCTGTCAGTGGCCGACACTGATTATTGATAAACACATTGTTTTAGGTGGTTAGAAAAAAGTATAACAAGGGATTTTTTTCTATTTATTTATAACTTTTACCACTGAACCAAAAAGTTTTTCAGCATCCCCAAGTTATAAATGATTTTAATATTTCGCAGCTTCCCATACGCTATTCCGCTTTAAAAACTTTGCTGAGTATAAATCATCCTAGCAAATGACAAAAACAATTACCCGCCATAAAACAAGTATCCCATACTAAGCTGATGCATATAATTGCTCAAGACCACCTTATAAGACTCTGTTATCCCTCTTATGGCAAAGGAAAAAATGAAATATGAGTCCATGACCATGTGAAGCAATTGCAAACATTGCTAAGATGCTGAGGTGGAGGGGACTCTTCTTAGACGCAGTGTTTCAAGAGCAGGATCGTTGGTCAAGCATGAAAGGCTTTAGATGTGCGGCAACCTACCCCAAAGGGCCATTTACCCTTTATCGCCGAAAAAACGCAACAATTCACTTTTGCAGCAGACGCACACACGTACCTTTATTCAAATTAGGTTGACCATTACTAGTTGAACCTCTGTCACGCTGTTTCTTTCTATATGTTTTAATTATAAGCCCAAGGGTAGAGTAGCAAAGGTCCATGCAAGGGATCACACTCATTATAATGAGAGCAACCGTTTACATGATAAGATATGAGCGGCAATATTCGTCCCGCGTTCATGAAAACGTTCGTTGCATGATTCAGCATAGGAATTTGTTACAGAAAATGAAGAACCACCCTTATTTAAAGAGATGATCAAAGATCAAGTTTGCTTTGTATGCTCGCATTTGCCATAGTCTTTAAGGGTGCTGCTGTCTTGTCCTATGATCTTGTTGTCTTTATGGGAATGGGCGGTCATCCGTCGCATTTGCAATGGTCAAGCGGGATTAGCATTGAAATGAAAATTAATTCAATTGTCATTTGTCCTGCAACGAAGTTCTTGCATCACTATTTTTACTGTTGTTATGAACGACGAACTCGTAATTCTTCGCTGTTTCCTTATGGGACATTTATCTATGGGCTTTCTCTACTCTTGCTTTGTTGGTCAGCAGCGGTCAGTTTTGCTCTGCTTTTGATTGTTTAAATGGATGTAACGCTGCTCAGAAATGGGATTGGGCACAATTTGCATCAAGGGGTCAGCCAGTTTGTGGAAAATTACTTCTTCACATTTCCTTTGCTATAGTAGCTCTAATTTGCATTTCATTAAAAATTCCCATTCCAGAAATTATTTTCTTGTTGCTCTGCGCTTTTATTTATGTGTCCAGTTTTTTGTGCTGTGTTCTTTCATTTGCGATTGGTTTTATGCAGCGTCTTTTAAAATTTTAGTCGTTATAGTTTCTTTTGTTACAGTATTATATTGGCTCAAGAAAATGTTATGCCGAAAATAGGTATATTTGCCTTTTAATGAGAAATACATTTCAAATGCGTGTTCCTATCGAAGGGTTGAAGAAAATAACTCGTTAATATTTCGAAGATCACAAGGGTTGCCAACGTCGTGCTTTTTGGACTATATTTCGTGCATTTTAGGTCACTACAGGAACCATCTAGTGCTAAACGAAACAAGTAAAAACGTGCTAAGTTCGGCAGGGCCGATTCTTGGGAACCCATCACCATGGATTCTGCTAAAATGTATACAAAATAAATTTGGTTGAAGGGTATAATTTTATTCGACATGCCAAACTTCTGTCAAAGCAGCAAAAAATAAAGCTTCTAGGAACCGAACAAGGAAGATCGAGAGGCCGGTTTACATGGAAGCTATATCAGGTTATAGACTGATTTGAACCGTATTAGGCACAGTTGTTGGAAGTCGTAACAGAACACGGCATTCAAAATTTCGGCTAAATCAGACAAAAATTGCCGCTTGTAAGGACTCAAGAATTCAAATCTGGAGATCGGTTATATGGGAGCTATATCAGGTTAACCGTACTTGGCACAGTTGTTCAAAGTCAGAACAAAACACTTCATGCAAAGTTTCAGGCAACTCGGGAAAAACGGCGGCTTCCAGGGGCTCAAGATGTCAAATCGGGAGATCGATTTATATGGGAGCTATATCAGATAAAAAATCGATTGGGACCATACTTGGCACAGTTGTTTGAAATCATAACAGAACACTACATGCAAAATATCAGCCAAATCGGACAACAGTTGCGGCTTCAATGGGCTCAAGAAGTCGAATTCCCAACGACCGACATCAATATTAAGTGTCTATGCAAAATTTCAAGCGGCTAGCTTTACGCGTTCGAACGCTATCGTGATTTCGATAGACGGACATGGTTAGATCGGGAATACATATAGTTTATGGGGAATATCGCGAGGTGTTATAAACGGAGTGACTAGATTAGTATACCCCCATCCTTTGGTGGTGGGTATAAAAAGGCACCACGTGAACACTTTTTGTGTTTTTATTCTGTGCATGGGCGGGAGTGGTGGTTTCGATTCCCACCAGAGGCTTAGGTCTGTCGCTAAAGTGCTATCACAATGGACTAAAATCGTCGAAGTGTGTCTATTTTAAGTGTGTCTGTCTAAATATACAACCACTTTAACCTACACTCATAGAAAAAAGTTTGTTGAAAATAGCAAACACTGTCTGCTGAATATTAATAATTAATTTTGCTGCTGTTCTATAGCAGTAGTTCTGCTATTACAGCAGTAGTTCTACTATTAAAGCAGTAGTTTTGCTATTAAAGCAGTAGTTCTGCAATTCCAGAGCAGTAGTCTGACTGCTGAAAAGTCTGCTGTTTGCTGAAAATGACTGTTGCTTAATTATGAAGGAGATGTTGAAAGAAAATAAACAAGTTAAAAGGCGTTAGGTTAGGCTGGGCCGAACTTTGAATACTCCGGTATATATGTAAACCACCTTTCGTCATAGTCCGGTGAAAAATGTATAATTTATGCACCTATAGCAGCTATATCGAAATATGGTCCAATGTGGACCAAATTCGCAACGACATTGAGTGGTCTAATAAGTACAATTCATTGTTCATTTTTGTAGAAAGAAATATTGGTCTTTTTAGTAGCTATATCCAAATATAGATCGATTTGAATCATATACGACACGGATGTCGAAAAGCCTGACATAAGTCATGGTGTCAAATTTCAGCGAAATCGGATTACAAATGCGTTTTTATGAGCCAAGACTTTAAATCGAGAGATCGGACTATATGGCAGTTATATCGAAATTTGAACCGATGTGGGCCAAATTGAAGACGAATGTCGAACATCGGACGATAAATGCGCCTTTTACGGGCCCAAGACTTTAAATTGAGCAGTCGGTCTATATGGCAGCAATATCCAAATCTTGGCCAAATTAAAGAGGGACATCGAAAAGCCTAACGGAACTCTCTGTCTCTAATTTCAGCAAAATCGGATAATGTGGCTTTTATTTTCTTAAGACCCTATCGGCGAATCGGTCTATACGGGAGCTATATCAAAATATAGTCCGATATAGACCATCTTCGAACTTAACCAGCTTATGGAGAAAAAAAAAAAGAATCTGTGCAAAATTTCAGCTCAATATCTCTATTTTTATACCAACCACCGAAGGATCCATTTCTGACCTTATAAAGTATATATATTCTTGATCAGCGTAAAAATCTAAGACAATCTAGGTATGTCCGTCCGTCTGTCTGTTGAAATCACGCTACAGTCTTTAATAATAGAGAAATTGAGCTGAAACTTTGCACAGATTCTTTTTTTTCCATAAGCAGGTTAAGTTCGAAGATGGGCTATATCGGACTATATTTTGATATAGCCCCATATAGACCGATCCGCCGATTTAGGGTCTTAGGTCTATAAAAGACGCATTTATTATCCGATTTTGCTAAACTTTGGGACAGTGAGTTGTGTTATGCCCTTCGACTTCCTTCGTCAATTTGGCCCTGATCGGATCAGATTTGGATATAGCTGCCATATAGACGCATTTATAGTCCGATCTCGCCGAAATTTGAAACAGTGAGTTAAGTCAAGCCCCTTATCATACTTCTGCAATATGGCACAGATTGGTCCAGATTTACATATAGCTGCCATATAGACCGATCACTCGGTTTTAGGTTTTGGGGCCATGAAAGGCGCATTTATTGTCCGATGTCGCCGAAATTTGGGACAATGAGTTCTATTAGGTCCTTCGACAGCCTTCTTCAATTTCGCTCAGATCGGACCAGATTTGGATATAGCTGCCTTATAGACCGATCTCTCAATTACATGTATTGGTCCCATAAAAGGCGAATTTATTGTCCGATGTTGGGACAGAGAGTTAAGTTAAGCCCCTCCACATATTTCTGCAATTTGGTCTAGATCGATCTAGATTTGCATATAGCTGCCATATAGACCGATATCTCGATTTAAAGTATTGGCCCCAAAAAAGGAGCATTTATAATCCGATTTAACTGAGATTGGACACAATGACTTATGTATGTTATGTTATGTTATGGCTTTACGACATCCATGCTGTATATGGTTCAGATCGGTTTATTTTTAGATATAGCTACTAAAAAGACTAATATTTTGCAATACACAATTGAACAATGACTTGTACTTATTAGTATTTGGTCCAAATCGCAACATTTCGATATAACTGCTATGGGACAAAAATTATGCAATTTTCACCAGATTTTGATTAAAGGTGGTTAACATATATGCCCGAGGTGATGGGTAACCAAAGTTTGGCCCGGCCGAACTTAACGCCTTTTTACTTGTTAAACACTGTAGCGTGATTTCAACAGACAGACGAACAGACATGTCTAGTTCGTCTTAGATTTTTACGCTGATTAAGAATATATATACTTTCTAGGGTCGGAAATGCATATTTCGATGTGTTGCAAACGGAATGACAAAATGAATATACCCCCATTTTTCGGTGGTGGGTATAAAAATACGTAATAAAAGGAATTTCTATCGGTTTAATTGAAGTTTGAAGGAGAATTATGGCACAATATAGATGGCTTTTCGTAAAAATTTATCAAAACTTATTTTCTTGAAATATCAAAAAATTACTGGTATATTTTCTTAATGTTTAGTTTGTTGCGTAGAATTTTATGGAAATACAGAGCATTTAATACCTATTTCAACAATCAGGATTACATTCTGTTGAAATAATTCAAAATAAGCGCAAATTAAATGTTATATTTCTCAATTCGCTGAAATCTTTAACATAATAACTGAATATCCCATATCATACTATAAGGTTTTCGAAAGACTTAATTGGCCTATAACTAGTGTTTTGGCAATCAATACTTAGTTTTATGACCGAATATCACCGACAACTTTGAGCTCCAATCTGTGTGGTGATCTTTTTTATCACGAGAGGCTGCTGCGGCTGCTGAGTGTCCACAAGTTGTGGATAGTGGAATGCTCCATATGGAGTAGCTGCAACTGCAGTCGCGGACAATCTGTGGTACCGAGTGGAGGGTCTCAGTCAGAGGACGGGTGGCACCGGCTCTTGCTTAAATACTGAGTGCCTATGATGCTCGATACGACAAGGCCAGATATTGGCGCCTTCAAATAACAAATGGCCATCATATTACCGCGCCTATCGGTCGTATAGGCCGGAAAAAGCTTGCTCGCCTATAAGAGCTTGACGACGATCGCCACCTCCACATTCAAATTTTGCTACAACAACCACAACAACAATTTTCTAAAAATAAATTTGGAAGTATCCTTACCCATTTCACACGAACAGAAGGATTTTGAGGATTATTTTCGATTTGGCACCACAGTAAGTTGAAATCCTGGCCACGACGATGATGGAAGTTATACCTAAACCTGAACCGATTTCTATGAAGTTCGTCAAAAATCTGATGAGTATAAGGCAATACTTTATGCCAAATTTCATAAGGGTCGGCTATCAAATGGCTACATTATTGCAACATTAGTGCAAACCGGACAAATATATATATGGGAGCTGTATCTAAATCAGAACCGATGCAAATTCCGTTCTGCACTTTGACTGCAATTTAATATGCAGAGAAAGACAGATGAACAGAGAGACAATCGGGCATACCTTAATCTAATCAGGAAGTGATACTGAGTTAATCCTAATACTTTTCAATGCATCTTTCTACTTTCATAGAAGTAGAAAGCTTCATTATGTTAATTATATTATATAAATTACTAGCTGATCCGAGCCCGCTCCGCTGCGCTTCTTTTACTTTATATGGAACAAAATTTTCCTTGGAATATTTATTTTCGACAACTAAAGAGCTTTTAGTGAAATACCATGCTACGAAAATAGTATATCGCCTGACAAACAGTTTATAAGTGCTTTTATCTGAATCCCATATGATCTTTATTGGTCTACGAATTTAAGTTTGGATGTAAGGTGTACTCCATTCTTAAAATACTTCATTTCAGCCCGATATTCTCATGATGTATGATTTAGTGGTGTTTTCGGGGGAGAGGTGGTCTCCCAGACACTTACCCCCAAACACTAAGCCCGAAAAATATATCAGCAACGTGCTCTATTCTCATATATCTATATATCATTTATTTGAACCCCATATTGCCATTGGCCTTAAAATTGGATATCAAATTCGATTTCTAATCTCATTTAAACTCCTTATTGCAACAGTCAGCAAATATGTCCCGTTTGGGGTATTGGCCCTAAAAACTATGAATATTTAGTTCCACTCTCTTTAAGAACTAAATTGAGTCTCATATTGCAATAGTCAGAAAATGCATACTATTTGGGTGGTGTTGTGGAGGTGGGGTGGCCTCATAGACACTTTTCCCGAATATTGATATCAAATTCGTGCTTTACTCCCAAAGACCATTCATTTGTATCCCATATTGCTGGGGTCGTAAATTTATCCCTTTTGGGGGATGTTTTTGGTGAGAGGCTGCCCCCAAACACTTGGTCCCATATTTGGATATCAGATTCGTATTCTGCATTCAAATACCTTTTATTTAAGTCTCATATTCCCATGGTCAGTAAGTAAGTCCTGTGTGGGGGTGTTTTGGGAAAGCTGTGGACCCCCAGAAACGTGGATATTAGATTCGTATTATACTCGCAAATACCTTTCATTTGAGTCCCATATTGGCATGATCGGTAAATATGTCCGATTTAAGGGTGTTTTGAGGGCTGGGGTGGTCCTCCTAACACTTGGTCCGACAATTGTATATCAGATGCTTTTTTTATACCCTCCACCATAAGAGGGGGGCGTATACTAATTTCGTCATTCTGTTTGTAACTACTCGAAATATTCGTCTGAGACCCCATAAAGTATAAATATTCTTGATCGTCGTGACATTTTATGTCGATCTAGCCATGTCCGTCCGTCTGTCTGTCGAAAGCACGCTAACTTCCGAAGGAGTAAGTATAGCCGCTTGAAATTTTGCACAAATACTTCTTATTAGTGTAGGTCGGTTGGTATTTTTAATGGGCCATATCGGTCCATGTTTTGATATAGCTGCCATATAAACCGATCTAGGGTCTTGACTTCTTGAGCCTCTAGAGTGCGCAATTCTTATCCGATTGAAATAAAATTTTGCACGACGTGTTTTGTTATTATATCCAACAACTGTGCCAATTATGGTTCAAATCGGTCCATAACCTGATATAGCTGTCATATAAACCGATCTTGGGTCTTGACTTCTTGAGCCTCTAGCGTGCGCAATTCTTATCCGATCAGAATGAAATTTTGCACGACGTGTTTTGTTATGATATCCATTAACTGTGTCTAGTATGGTTCAAATCGGTCCATAACCTGATATAGCTGCCATATAAACCGATCTTGGGTCTTGACTTCTTGAGCCTCTAGAGTGCGCAATTCTTATCTGATTGGAATGAAATTTTGCACGACGTGTTTTGTTACGATATCCAACAACTGAGCCAAATATGGTTCAAATCGGTCCATAACCTAATATAGCTGCCATATAAACCGACCTTGGGTCTTGACTTCTTGAGCCTCTAGAGGGCGCAATTCCTATCCGATTTGGCTGAAATTTTGCATGACGTATTTTATTTTTACTTTCAACAACTGTGTCAAATAAGGTTCAAATCGGTTCATAACCTAATATAGCTGCTATATAAACCGATCTGGGATCTTGACTTCTTGACCCCTAGAGGTCGCAATTATTATCCGATATGCCTGAAATCTTGTACGACGGATCCTCTCATGACCATCAACAAACGTGTTTATTATGTTCTGAATCGGTCAATAGCCCGATACAGATCCCATATAAATCGTTCTCTCTATTTTACTTCGTGAGCCCCAATGGGCGCAATTCTTATACGAATTGGCTGAAATTTTACACAGGTCTCCAACATATAATTTAATTGTGGTCCGAACCGGACCATATCTTGATATCGTTTTAATAGCAGAGCAACTCTTTTCTTACATCCTTTTTAGCCTAAGAAGAGATGCCGGGAAAACAACTCGACAAATGCGATCCATGGTGGAGGGTATATAAGATTCAGCCCGGCCGAACTTAGCACGCTTTTACTTGTTATCCTAAATACCTTTCATTTGAGTCCCATATTGTAATGATTGGTGTAGATATATGCTTGATAGGTTTTAGGGTGGGGCGGTCCTCCTAGGTACCCCATCCGAAATTTGGATACCATATTTTTATTTTTAGGGTTCTATATAAGAGCACACAAAAATTTCACTAAAATCGCACCACTCATCCCAGAGATCTGGCGTTTCCAAAAATAAGGGTAAGGGGGGCCCTCCTCCCTTCAGATATCAAAAAATTTAGTACTTTTTTTTCACCACGAAATCACTATGCACCATCTATAAAAATTTCAAGAAAATTGGTTCAGCCGTTTCTTTGTCTATAAGGAACACAAACAAACAAACCTACAAACAAACACAAATTGATGTTTATATATTAGAAGAAGATAATACACAGTACCCCAGTAGTGTATTGTATTTGTAATAGTGTGTTCCAAAAGCCATAAAACGCATATCTTCCATTTTATTTCCTTTTGGTCCAAATAGGTTAGCTAAGATTAGGTTTAAGTGGCAGTTTGCCATCGGAATCACTTTGTCTTTTCATCCATTGTGATACCACAGGAACAGCAGAAAGACGATGCCTTCTAGTTGCTATAGTTGAACCATCAAGATGGGTTTAAAAGGCCTAACATACGCTTAATCAGGTAAGTTCTCAAAGAAAAGTTAAACTCCTTCTGACTGTCAGTGAGGGACACACACACATCAGATGTTCTATAGTCTATTCTTCCTCGATGTCCTGACAGCTTCTGCAGAAATCATTACTTGCAACCTTCAGTCTATCTGTCCGATAAGACAGTGACTTGTAATGATGGACACAATGACAGAACGTCTGTTCCTGTTCCTGTCCAAATCTCACCAATCTTTTTTAGGGCGCAACGATGCATCTCAATTGAGCGCTGATCCCCGAAAGCAATAAATTTTTAACATTCACGATACCAGCCCGCACCTTCACAAACTTGAGGGGGCGCTGGCAACTCTGCAAGAACATCAGAGTACACAGATGATAACTCAATGAATATCCTAGCCCAATTGTTCTCAGGTATGTAGCCCCGTTCATCTCTTTTGTGGACAACTACCATTACCAATCTGTCCTAAGCGACATTAGCAAAGATTCTTGGACCCTTTTTGATATTGTTCGCCTTAGTTCTTTTGGGCATGGGATGCCCTCCAGATGACCTTTTGGCTGACTGCGATGCCGTGTCCGAATTTAGACGTATAATATTAGCCTGCAAATCTCTGAGCCCCATTTATGCTGCCTCTCTCTTTAACGGTGAGAGTTTAAGGATCATTGGCACCAAGCCTTTGAATGAACTCTCTTATTGTTCCAAACTCTTAAAGAGAGTATTTATTTGCCATAGGCATGCGAAGACAGAATATGTTCGGCCTTGTTTTTAAGACTCGAACCAGGAGTCTTCGTCAAAAGCCCTGCATACCAGTCGTCTGTCGGATAGTGGGGCCTGGCACAGCCGCTGCACTTTGAAGGTCTCAGTAATAGACAATATGCTGCATCCTGATACCACGGGTCATTGGGTTCAATCAGGCAAGGGTCATTGGGTTCAATCAGGCAAGGGTCATTGGGTTCAATTTTAGGCCTAGTCCCGGGTCAGATCTGCCGTTCCCCCGGCAACAAACGCAGATTATCAACCGCCTAATGAATTACACTATCGTAGCTACCCTTGAGTGGCTTAAAACTTTTTCCCGACAACAAATACATGTTACGAATTACAGAATATTTTTGCTCCACTCGACGGTTCAAACAAGAATCAACAGAAATGCAAAACATTATGGCGAAATTCAAAATATCATGGCGATGGGTGAATGATGGCCCGTGCCGGGACGACCTCTAAAGGTAGATGTAGTACTATTCAAGGTACCAAGGTGAGGCTTTTAGGTTCATGAATGAAATTTTTAAGCAAATCTGAACCGAATTTTATGATATTAAACGGGAATTTATACTCAAGCCCGGCAAGACAAGTAATGCGACACAAAAGGCTTACAAACCTATAAGCCTTACGTCCTTTCTACTTAAAACCATGGACGTATTGTGGACACCATGATAAATAGTACGACATCCAGCGAACTGCTTAAATACAAACAACATGGCTATGTCAAGGGAAGGTCGGTGGAGACTGCCATGCACTAGGTTGTGCATAAAATAGGAGAATCCTTCGATGCTAAAATGTACACACTGGCGTATGCATTGACATCGAGGGGGCTTTTAACAATGTGCGGACCAAACACTGATCCAATCCTTAGACCAGTGCCGGGTGGACCTTGTCCTTAGAGACTGGATAAACCATATGCTAAGGAACAGGTGGATAAATTGTTTGTTCCGTGGCATAAATACAAGCGAGAAATTGGCACAAGGCACGCTACAGGGAGGCATTTTATCGCCACTCCTATGGGTGACCACCATAAATAACCTATTACGGATGCTGACTGAGAAGGGATATGAACCCATCTGCTACGCAGACGATGTTATAATACTTTCATGGGGTAAGGATTCGAACCAGCTATGCATAAATGCCAGAAGTTTCTTGCAGATGGCATATGACTGGGCTAGACCCAGAGGTCTCAATGTTAACCCACAGAGGATTGAAATATGCCTGTTCACGAGAAAGACGAAAGTGGGTCAATTTGACGCAACACATCTCCTCAACCAAAGGATTCGATACCGTCCAAAATTAAGATGAATCTTGGATAGGAAACTAAATTGGAAGTGTCACATTCAGGAGCGTACCGAGAAGGCTCACAGATGCTGGGCACTCTGTGGACGGGTCGTAAGCTCTAAATTGGACCTGAACCCGAGGATAGTCCAATGGCTCTGCAGGAACGTTGATTAGACCAATACTTACTTACGCCTCAGTAGTTTGGAGCACTGCTATGGAGAAAAAATGCGTCATAAGGACCATACAACAGGTTCAGAGAACATGTTGTCTAGGTAAAAGTGTGAGAAAGCCAAAGCGGCTATGAGACTTAAGGCGATGGGAGAATGGATTGAGGATGGGAGCAGCTCATACAATTGCGGTATAATCGAGGCGAAGATAGGAAACCGGTAAGGAAGGGAAGATGTTACCGATCGCATACCTGACATGAACCTTAGGTCGAGTGCGAGGCACTGCTGCCAGCGGCGCACTCTTGGATTGACGGAACTCCAGTACTGCCATCTGGAAGATAATGTTACACGAATGGATCAAAGCTAATGGACAGAGTAGGCCTGGGGTCTACATTGAGATCCCAGGGACAGAGATCTGTTTTAGACTGTCTGATCATAATACGGTCCTACAGGCGGAGATCCGGGCGATCACGGAATGCGTGAAGTGGTGAGGTGCTTACGCTTGGACGTCGAGTGTGATCATCTTCACGGACAGTAAAATTGCAGCAAGGGCAATAACAACCAGGACGGTAAGGTCACGAACAGCCTTACAGTGTAGGGGTTGGTTTTCTATTCTGCTTTCGAAATAGCCGCTGAAACTTTTAACTGTTCCGAGAGCGGAAGTTGACAGCAAGTAATTGTTTTTATTTTCTTGCCAATACACGTTTCTTTATCTGCACTTATTGTTTTCTCTATTTTATATATTTTTCTCAGAAACAAACAGAGAAAAACGAACCATTGAAACCAATATAACAAGCAAAAATTATGCCGGCAATAGTTTCAAGTGTTGCCACTATAATAGTTTTTTGCCATTTTCCTCACTATAAAAAGAGTACTACTTTTCCGCCTATTTTCAGCCAACGTTTCGACGACGTTTTTGTGTATAGAGTTTGACAGCATTCCGCTTGAAAAGCTGAACAGAATACTCAGCTTAAGAAGGAGATTAACGCCTTCTCTGAGGATGGCACGACCGGCATCGTTTGGGTGGCGGACCATAACGGGGTAAGGTGGAATGAAACGAAACGGTTTGGCAGTGAAGGCCAGAAAACTGCCGTCAATAAATATGGTTAACCCGAAGCCTTTTGGGTCGACGCAGTTCGATTTAAGGGCGTGGGCGACGAACGCATGTAAAACTGTGAAACAGCGCAACAGTCGTTAGGACGGCGAAAATCCTATGGGGTAATCCGGATCGTGAGAGGACGAGGCTATTACGGGACACCTAGGACTACGAGCTCACTTATGCAAAATCGGCGCGGCAAGTGAAAGCATGTGTAGGGCATGTGAGGAAGAGGATGAGACGTTAGATAATTTCCTATGTCATTGCCTGGCTTTGGCGGCTCAAAGACACTGGTACTTAGGTGGGGACACAATACCAAACATGAACCAACTTAATGGAGTGGTATGGAAAACAATTGTGGATTTTGTAAGTAGAACGAAATCCTTACCTTCAAATTTTCTTTTTCGTGTTTACTATTTAGTTTGAGGAGTGTACAACATGCCGATTACAGGCTTAGGTGTATGTCCATAGTGGCATGGGCGGATTAATATCCGCACCTTCTTTTCAACGTCACCTAACCAAAGCCTATCTCGGCCAAAATTCCAAAAAAAACATGTAAAATCAAAAATGCCCGAGACCGGAACAGATATTGTAGAAGTCAAGGGAACATGTTTTGAGGAAATCAGATCAAAATTGAAGATATGGCAGTTCGAACATGCCATATCTTCAATTTCGAAATGTCGAGGTGACCAACTGTAAGGGCCTGCTAAAAGACGCCCGGACCACCAAGGGCACTCAAATGTTGCAAATGGGTTCACCTTCAACCATTTAAAATTTCAAAGAGAAGAGAGAAGAATTTCAACGAGAAGAGTTCTCACAACACAGATATTTACTAGATTTTGTCGATTCTATAAAACAGTGCGTAGTGTGTAAACGGGTAATTATTAAACCATCGTCATAATATCCCATCATATTTTGCTTATTTGGACGAAGACGAAAAAATATAAAGGTATGGGGTTTGCATATCTTTTTCCTATTTGCAAAAAAACAAAAATATCTTTATAGGGGGACACTGTAACGTGCCTATATTTTTAAATTTTCAAAACTCGATGGAAGTGCCAAATTTAACTCTTTTATACCCTTTTCGTTTGTAACACCTCGAAATATTGATATGCGACCCCATAAAGTCCGTCGATATCACGACAGCGATCCAACGCGTAAAGCTAGCCACTTGAAATTTTGAACAGATGTAGGTCGTTGGGGATAGGAAATGGACCATATCGGTTCAAACTTAGATACAGTTGTCATATTGTAATATGATAACTTGTTATACTCGTATTTATAAGAAACTTTTGATGAAACTAAGTAGACTAGCTTGTTCCTTTAATGTTGTTTGTTTGAAAAATATAATAAAAAGAGTCAGTTTGTTGACAGAAGCTTTACAATTCAGGTGTGGGGTTCCCAAAAAAAAAAAAAATAAATAAAAAAAAGAAGACTCAAAAAAAAAAATTTTTTTTTTTAATATGGATTCACGCCCTACTCGAGAAAGAATTCTTTCAGCTTTGAAAGCTTAAAATGTGGAATTTCCAGAAACAGCGTCAATTGCACAATTGAGAACATTATATGATTCTTTGCAAGTTAACTGTGGTGCATCAAAGCAGACTGAATTGCCTTCTGGAAATGTGGTTTCTTCTGATTCTGCTGGGAATTCATCTGTAACTGTCACTACAATGTCATCCAATACTTTGAATGAAACTCCCGTTATTAATTCCGCAACTGCCGATCCTGAAAATTTGCTTCAGTCATTTCAATGTAATGGTGAGTCCACAAATCAAACTGAATTGGTTCTTGGAACTGCCGCTTGTTTTTCTGCCGCACGGACTTCAACCGATTTAATATCTAGAAATACATTGAGTGTCGCTTTTAATAACAGCGAAATTGGCGTATCCTGTGCAAATCTTCGGCAAACACAGACTTCAGTGCCTCCTTCCGTAATTTCTTCCGTACCTTCCGTCTATAATTCTTCTGCTTCCGTTCCTGTAAATACAGTTCAAAGACAATTTCCTGGTACTTCAGGGACTGCTGCTTCTGTTTCTGCCGCCCGGACTTCATCAGTTATTTCCGATTTAATGAATACAAATACATTGGGTGTCGCTTTTAACAATAGAGCAATTGGCGTGTCCTGTGATGTTCTTCCGCAAACACAAACTTCCGTACCTCCTTCCGTATCTTCTTGTGTTGTTTCTTCCGTACCCTCCGTCAATTATTCCTCAGTTTCCGTTCCTGCAAACTTACTTCGAGGACAATTTTCTAGACCTTCTGTTCCATCACAGGTAACAGACCCTTTCATTCGTTCAAGCGTTTTATCCCGTGAAGCTGATGAACTAGAGAGTGAAATTATAGTTTTGAGATTGAAGCAAGAAATGTTGGCTCTTCGAAACCAAATTGAATCTTTAGAAAACGGTGGAAAAAAGGTTTCTACAAATATCAATTATGACGAGCTCTCTATGATGGTTCCGAAATTTTCTGGGAATGATGGACGAAATATTGAAAAATGGATAAACTCTTTTGAAAGCTACACTATAAATATGACTGACCAAGAAAAATATATGTGCTTAAGATATTTGCTGGTTGGAACTGCGCGAGAGTTCATGGAAAATTCAAATTACAAAGAATATAAGGAGTTGAAGAGATCGCTCTTAGACATTTTCAAGAGAACGGTAACGCAAGAAGAAGTTTATCAAAAATTGCGTTTGCGCAAGTTGAAGCCAACAGAGCCGTGTATTGCCTATATAGTAGCAATGCAAACTATTGCAGCAGAAGGCGAAATCAACGAGCAAGAACTGGTTGACATTATAATAGACGGAATGGAAGATAAAACCATCAACATATCCATTCTATACGGATCAAACTCATTACAAGAATTGATGCATGGAATAGATAGATACGAGAAACGCAGGTCAAAAACAGTCAGTACTCATAAAGAAGGCCGTGACAATACTAAAGGCATACGATGTTTCAATTGCTCTCAATTTGGACATATGAAGAACACCTGCAATAAGCCTCGACGTCCACCGGGATCTTGTTTCCATTGTTTCCAAATGGGACAGTTTTACAAGGATTGTCCTAAAAGGATGAATGTTACTGCTCCCATATTTTGTAGTAATGATATTGTAGACACAACACAAATGGTAAGTGTGGCCTTTAAATATTCTTGTGGATCCAAATATACTAATTCTGCGAATATTTCGTGCTTGATCGATTCCGGTAGCCCAATTAGTTTGGTTAAGATGTCTTTATTACCGACTGGTGTGATACGTTCGAAGAATTTAATACCAACTTCGTATGTTGGAGTTGGCAATTCCCCTTTGAAAATATATGGAAATATTTCTTGTTTAATAAAATTTAAAAAATCGTCTAAACAAATAGAATTACTTGTTGTTCCGAACGAGAGCATTCATGTTCCAATGATTCTTGGACGGAACTTTATGCATGCATTTAATGTAAAATTACTTCAAGTCAAGGAAACTACGAATGATATAGAAGTATTTGAATCCACAAGAAAAATAAATGACAATAATAATATAACCTCGGTGTCTACACCATCTACGATAAGCAATTCTTATGATAGTCCTGTGAATTCCCAAGTGATACGTACGAACGATATTGATCTAAATCCTTTGTTAAATTCATTCCAGAAGAAGACTTTAGAAGATCTTATTCATAATCGTTATATAACTCCAAAGGGAATTGATAAAAAGTCATCTGATTATAGGATGCAGATTAAATTATCTGATGATATTCCAATACACTGCTCTCCCCGTAGATTGTCGGTTCGTGATCGTGAGGAAACGCAGAAGATTGTTAGTGATTTGTTAGAAAGGAAAATAATACGTTACAGCAATTCTCCATACACGTCAGCAATTGTGTTGGTAAAGAAAAAGACAGGGGAAACGCGGATGTATGTCGATTATCGAGCGTTAAACAAAAAGACTATTAGGGATAACTTTCCTTTACCCCTCATCGAGGACTGTATTGAGAGCATATCAGGCAAAAAATGGTTTAGCCTCATGGATTTGAAGGATGGATTTTTCAACATAGAAATGCATAATGATTCAATTCCATACACTTCATTTGTAACCCCATTTGGACAGTACGAGTATTTGAAGATGCCATTTGGTTTAAAGAATGCTCCAGCAAACTTTCAACGCTTTATAAATGGTATATTTCGCGACTTAATAGAGGACCATAGAGTGGTTATATACAGGGTGGCTGATGAATATTGCTACAATGATGAATATTGCTACATTTTTTTTTCGGTGTATGGAATACATTTTTCTTTTATTCATGTTAAATTAAATTATTAAATTAATTATTAAATTATTATTAATTAAATTAATTAATTAATTAATTAAATTAATTATTAAATTATTATTATTAAATAGAAAAAAAGTTATTACATTTTTTTTTGGTAGCGGCTTTCATCAGCCACCCTGTATATGGATGACATATTGATTGCATCCTCTAATTTCGATTCTCATGTTCAGACATTGGCGGTTGTACTTGGACGTGCTTTTGAGTACGGATTACGTATCAAGTTAACTAAATGTAAATTTGGTTATCAGAGTTTAGAGTATTTAGGATACTTAATCAGCCCAAAAGGTATACGGCCGACAGAAAATCACTTGCGAGCTGTGAAACAAATACCAATGCCAAGGAATCATAGGGAATTACAAACTTGTCTTGGGTTGTTTTCCTACTTTAGGAAATTCGTTCCGTCATTCTCAAATATTGCAAGGCCATTGTTAGATTTGCTTCGTAAAGAGATAAAATTCGTTTTCTCTGAAGAATGTGTAAAGGCCTTTAGTGAATTAAAGTCTCGTTTACTTCGGGCCCCAGTATTAGCTATCTATAACCCTAAAAGCGATACGGAGTTACATTGTGATGCAAGTTCTCATGGATTCGGAGCAATATTGATGCAGCGTCAGGATGATAAAAAGTTCCACCCCGTAGCATTTTTTTCAAAGGCTACAACCAATGCAGAATCGAGATAGCTTCGAACTGGAAACACTCGCAATTATTTACGCGTTGCGCCGGTTTCGTGTGTATTTAGAAGGATTACATTTTACCATAGTCACAGATTGCAATTCACTTACAATGACCTTGAACAAGAGACAAGTTAATCCTCGGATATCCCGCTGGGCATTGGAACTAGAGAACTATGACTATTCTATCAAACACAGGAAGGGTTCTTCTATGGGTCATGTGGATATGTTAAGCAGATGTATAGAAAAGGAAATATCTCCTCATGTGGGATGTAACATGATTTGCTCTGTAGATTCGAATCAACTCGATGTCCAAATTCAACTGAGCCAAGCTAGAGATCCTGTTATTAAGGACTTATGTAAACGTTTGGAAAAGGAAGAGATATGTGATTTTGACCTAATAGACGGTCTCTTATTTAAGAAAGTGGGTGCAACCGTTTGTTTATATGTCCCAAAGGAAATGGAAGATAATGTGATAAGAATGATACATGAGAAGCTTGGACACCTGGGGACAGATAAATGTTATTATAAGATTCGAGAGAATTTTTGGTTCCCAGACATGCGCAATAAGATAGATACATAGCTTCATTAAGAATTGTATAAAATGTATCATTTATGCTGCTCCAGCTAGAATAAACCAACAGAACATGTACAGCATTCCAAAGGTGGCGGAGCCATTCGATACGATACACGTGGATCACTTCGGACCACTTCCATCATTAAAATCGAAAAGAAAACACATTTTAGTGGTAGTTGATTCTTTTACAAAATTTGTTCGACTTTATCCTGTAAATTCGACGAGCACTAAGGAGGTTTGTTGTTCTCTCGAAAAGTATTTTAGTTATTACAGTAGACCAAGACGCCTAATCTCGGACACAGGATCATGTTTTACGTCATTGGAGTTTTCTGAATTCATTTTGAAAAATAATATTAATCATGTTAAGGTGGCGGTTGCCTCTCCACAAGCAAATGGGCAGGTTGAGCGTGTAAATCGTATTATTAAGTCCATGTTGAGCAAATTGAGTGACCCAATAGATCATTCCGATTGGTCATTGAAATTGTCCCAGGTGGAATATGCTATCAATAACTGTGTTCACAGTTCTACAAAGGAAACCCCAGCGAAGTTACTCTTTGGAACGAATCAACGAGGGGTGGTGGTAGATAAGCTGTCGGAATATCTAGATAAGAAAATGGGTAATGAGGAGAAACTAAATTTGAGGGATATGAGGGTTAAGGCATTGAATTCTATACAGCGATCTCAGAACTACAACGAATTATACTTTTCCAAACATCATGAACCGGCAAAACGTTACGATGAGGGTGATTATGTTGTTATTATGAATATTGACAATACAGTTGGGAAGAATAAGAAATTTTGTGAAAAATATCGTGGTCCCTACATTATTGAAAAGGTATTAGATAATGATCGCTACGTTGTGAGAGATGTTGACAATTGTCAACTGACACAGATCCCATATAAGGGTATAATTGAAGCAAAGCGACTTCGGAAATGGTTAACACCTAGGTTATAGATTTATGTTATTGGTCACACTTATATAATATACACAATTTTTATATCATGATTGTGGGCAATCATATTGTCAGGTTGGCCGAACTGTAATATGATAACTTGTTATACTCGTATTTATAAGAAACTTTTGATGAAACTAAGTAGACTAGCTTGTTCCTTTAATGTTGTTTGTTTGAAAAATATAATAAAAAGAGTCAGTTTGTTGACAGAAGCTTTACAATATATACCGATGTCCTGATTTGACATCTTGAGCCCCTGGAAACCGCAATTTTTGTCCGATTTGAGTAAAACTTTGCAAGTAGTGGCCTGTTAGTTTTTCTAATAACAGTATAGCGTACGTTTTAATCAGTATTTTTACGTGATATAGCTCTCATATAAACCGATCTCTCGATTATCCTTGATCGGTTCCTATATGCTTCAACTTTTGCCTGATTTGGCTGAAATTTAGGGCTACCTGTCATAACGCACAACGGTCATAAGGCCCAAAATCAATTTTGGGCGTTATGACCACCCACACGGCGGTCAAAAGGCCCATTGGTTGTTTTGACCGTTTTCTATAAAGCTACCAAATAACACCTCAGCTCTATCGATTTAAAATTTCAAAGAGATATCTCTACACGTTCTTACACGGCATATTTTTTAGTAGTTTTTTTTCGATTTTCTACTACTGTGTGTGGTGGCGCACAACGACACCATTTGGTAGAGAAGTTTTAAAATGGCAGGATACCTCAAAAATGTAAGGGGATAACCACCACTGGCAGATTTTCCGATTTTCACGCGAGTGTTTTAAACCAGGCGTTATAAGCGACATGCTGACCTCTGCGCCAATTTTATGCGATTTTAGCTTCCTACAAAAAGGAAATTTGGGCTGTAAAAACTTGTGGTTATTTCTGTTAAGCTTAAGAGAATTTCATTAAAGACAATTTACCTGCATTGAATTAATGGTCCATCAAGATTCATTTAAGCGGAATTAATAAATAAAGCGTATTCCAGTTATGCGGTTCCATATGTAATCTAAAATAGTCAGTGATCTAGTAGTGAAGAGTTTTCCGAAAAAAGGTGTTATTTTGAATCACCCGGTATTTAGGTTGCTGTACCTTTTGAAGCTTTTATTCTTTGACATAGAAATTACGCCGTTATTAACAAGTAAAACCGTATCAAGAACGGTTGTGCCGAACTTTGGATACCTATCACCACGGATATATTCATCATTCTATTATATTTTATTACTAGCTGACCCGGGCCCGCTCCGCTGCGCCTTCTTTTACTTTATATGGAACAAAAGTTTCCTTGGAATATTTATTTTCGACAATTAAAGATTTTTTAGTGAAATACAATGCTACGAAAATAGTATATCGCTTGACTAACAGTTTAACAATATTGGTCTACGAATTAAAGTTTGGATATAAGGTGTACTCCCAGATACTTGGCCCTGAAAAACTATCAGCATCGTGCTCTTCTCTCAAATACCGTTTATTTAAACCCCATATTGCCATTGGCTTAAGAGGAGTTTACAGGATGAGGCGTCCCCCAAACACATGGCCCCAAAATAGGTTATCATATGGATATTAAATTCGTAATATACTTCCAAATACCTTTATTTGAGCCCCATATTGCGATGGTCACTAAAAAATTGGTGTGTGTGTGTGGGGTATTTTGGGAAAGGTGTAGACCCCCATAAAATTGGTTCCGAAAATGGATATCAATTCTTACTCTACCCCCAATACTTTTCATTTAGGCACACATTGTCATGGTCGGTAAATATGCCCGATTTAAGGGTGTTTTGGGGATTGGGGTGGTCGCCCAAACACTAAGCCCGGAAAATATATCAGCAACGTGCTCTATTCTCATATATCTATATATCATTTATTTGAACCCCATATTGCCATTAGCTTCAAAATTGGATGTCAATTTCGTTTTCAAATCTCATTTGAACTCCTTATTGCAAAAGTCAGCAAATATGTCCGGTTTGGGGTATTGGCCCTAAAAACTATAAATATTTAGTTCCGCTCTCTTTACGACCCGAATTGTCTTGGTGACCAAATACGTCCTATTTGGGGGTTGTTATGGTAGTGGGACGTCCCCTTGACAGTTGGTCCCTAATGTTGATAACAGATACGTGGTCTACTCCCAAATACCTTTAATTTGAGCCCCATATTTCCATATTCGGCAAACATGACCGGCTTCGGGGTGTTTTGGGGCATGGGCGGCCACTCAGTGAGTTGGCCTTGAAAAATATATGTCGGATTCGGATTCGGGTGGTGTGGCCCCATAGACACTTTTCCCAAATATTGATACCAGATTGGTGCTTTACTCCCAAACACCTTTCATTTGAGCCCCATATGGCTATGGTCGTAAATTTGTCCCCATTGGGGGAGATTTTTGGGGAGAGGTGGCCCCCAAAACTTCGTCCCATACTTGGATATCAGATTTTAATTCTACACTAAAATACCTTTTATTTTAAGACCCATATTCCCATGGTCAGTAAATAAGTCCTGTTTGGGGGTGTTTTGGGGAAGGGGTCCACCCCACCAGAAACGTGATCCCACATTTGGATATCATATTCGTATTCTACTCGCAAATACTTTTCATTTGAGTCCCATATTGCCATGATCGGTAAAAATTTCCGATTTAGGGGTGTTTTGGGGGTTGGGTGGTGTTGTGGGGGTGGGGTGACCCCATAGACACTTTTACCGAATATTGATATCAGATTTGTGCTTAACTCCCAAATACCTTTCATTTGAGCCTCATGTGGATATGGTCGTAAATGTGTTTCCTTTGGGGGATGTTTTTGGGGAGAGGAGGCCCCCAAACACTTGGTGTCATATTTGGATATCAGATTCTAATTCTGCACTCAAATAACTTTTATTTAAGCCCCATATTCCCATGGTCAGTAAATAAATCCTGTTTGGGGGGTGATTTGGGGAAGAGGTGGACCCCCAGAAACGTGGTCCCACATTTGGATATCAGATTAGTATTATACTCGCAAATACTTTTCATTTGATTCCCATATTGCCATTGTCGGTATATATGTCCGATTTAGGGGTGTTTTGGGGGTTGGGGTGCTCCCCCTAGCACTTGGTTCGACAAATGGATATCAGATGCGTTTTCTTATCCTAAATACCTTTCATTTGCGTCCCATATTGCCGTGATTGGTGTAAATATATGTTTGGTAGGTTTTAGTGTGGGGTATTTTTTGGGTACTATATGAGAGCACACAAAATTTCGCTTAAATCGCACCACCCATCTCCGAGATCTGGCGTTTCTGAAAATTAGGGTAAGGGGGAGGGTCCGTCCCCCCTTCAGATATCAAAAAATGTAGTACCCTCTTTTCACCACAGGATCATTATGCACCATCTTTGAAAATTTCAAGAAAATCGGTTCAGCCGTTTCTGAGTCTATAAGGAACATACAAACAAACAAACCTACAAACAAACACAAATTGATTTTTATATATAAGAAGATGACGAGAACTTGTGCAATTCACAGTTTCAGCGAAATCGTGCATCAAATCCTATTTTTATTGGATTAAGACGCAAAATTGGAAAATCAGTCTATATGGCATATTTAAATATGGTCCGATTAGAACCATATTCTGGTCGGATGACAGAAGGCGTAAGGCAATAAAATAAAAAAAAAAATAATAAATAAGACTTTTATTGACTAAGGACCCTAAATCGGAGGATCAGTCTATATGACATCTGTATCAAAATATGGCCCGATCTGGAGTATTTTCAGTTAGGACAGCAGGAGTATTAGTACAATTCACTGCTCCCAATTTAATCGAAATCTGTTAATACATGCAGCAGTTATTGGGCTTATACCCTCAATTGGAAGATCGGTTTATATGGCAGCTAAGTCTAAATATAGTCCAATCTGAACCATATTCTAGTTGGATAAAGGGGGCTCCAAACTCATTGTTTCAAGTTTCAGCTAAATCGGGAAATAAATGCGGTTCTTATTAGCTTAAGACTCTAAATCAACAATTTGGTCTATATGGCAGCTATAATCCCATCTATTCAATTTCCAGTTGAAAAAACGGATGGACTACTCCAACTCACTACTCTAAATTTCATCGAAATCGGCTATTAAATAAATAAGGTTTTTATAGATCCTTATTCGGCAGGTCGGTCTTTATGACAGCTATATCAAAGCATGGTTCGATCTGGACTATTTTCAGATTAGATGTCGAATTTCAGCGAAATCGGATAATAAAGATTCTAAATCGGCAGATCGGTCTATATGGCAGCTATATCTAAATACGCTTGGATCTGGATCATATTCTGGTCGAATGAACGGAGACTGAAAACAACTCACTGTTTAAAATTGCGGGGCTTTAGGAAAATTTAACTATTCCCGAGTCATACATACATACACATTCCTGATATACAAATATATGGAAATACTGTTCATATCAAAAATATCAATCTTACATAGAATAAATCTGAGCCAAAAATTTCCCCCGAGTCGTTCTTCTTTCTTTATTAGAGAAACTTAAAAATAGAGTAGATATCGTAGTAGGGATTGCTCCTTCTTAGCAAAAGTGTTCCTGATAATCGATTTCATTGGTAGAAAATTGCTAATTTGCCCATAAACATTTCATAAGGAACAGGGGCAAACTTCTCACATGTCAATGAGTGCTGTCCGATTGAAGTTTACGCTCAATGATAAGGGCCTTTTTATACACGAGTCCGAATGGCGTGCTGCAGAGCGACACCTTTTTGGGAAGAAGTTTTAACATGGCAAAGTACCTCACAAATGTCGCCAGCATTAGGAGAGGACAACCTGATGTTTTCACCTGGATCGAAACCGGGCGTTCGGCGTCAAAGGCGGACATGCTAACCTCTGCGCTACGTTGGCCTCAGACATTGGATTTCTTTGGCTAATTGAGATAAAAATTGTATTCGTTTTTTCAAAAATGTCTGTTTTATTTACTTAAGATCAAACTTACAAGATATATAGTCGAAAATACATGAGAGATCACGCAATTATGATGATATGTTTACTTTCGCACACAGATGCAGATCAAACTGAAGGGTCGCCAATTTGCTGTTCTGACCCAATTTTTTATACTTTTGTGGTGTGGTAGTGGATATAAAGAAACGTCGCAGTGTAGGATTAGTCTCATTCTTCATTTAACGAAGAGTATTCTTTCATTGCTCTATACCATCAGTAAAAAAAGATCTGGTCTGTCAACATTAAAGCAGTTTGAAGGTCTAAACATGTGAAAACTCTATTAGCTAGTACATGTACTTATTCTTACTGCTTTGTCTATCTGCATTACGATTCTGTGAGGGTATATTAAATTCTTCCCGGCCAAACATATCTATTATTCACTTGTTTATAAAGGTTTATAATATTTTTATCTATCTTGTCAATGGCCCAAATTCAAACAAACATCCCAGATGGGATGGTAGTGGCTTTATCAATATTTGGGTTTGCCTCAGGCACACCTTAATATGCAAATGAGAAACAGCCTATCGCACCCTGCAAACGTTAAAGGTAAATTGATACTCTGCACGTCATAAAAGAAGAACCATTCACAAATGATAATCCCATGCCTGTAATCATTGCTTTTGACACGCAGCCTTAGAAATGTGAAAACAGCATCCCAACCAAAACCCAAAAAGGGGATGAAACAAAAGAAATTTGCCTGAACAGTGGTATGGCGAAATCATTTGTCAAAGAAAGTATAAACAGTGAAATTCTTTACGATCAAAAAGATTTGCAAGAGCATTGGGCTAATAAAATCAACATCGCAAACCATTTTAACGAACAAAGTTTGATTGAAATCATAAATCATGTAAAGGCGGGCAGCCACACAGACACACACACACATATTTCAGCAATAAGATAAGCAAAACTCTAACGGTCAGTTGGTCAAACCGGTTTCCCAAAGAAGAAATCCCTAAAGGCCATTGGGATAAAAACACAAAGTTCTTGAACTTCTTATGTAACCCTAAGAGATTGCATGAATAAACTCAAAGATGACAAAGATATTATGATGCCCTGCTGCCTGTGGTGCCAAAGCACTTTAAAGGGGTTGATAACGTTGATCCTTGTGCGCAGTTCCCTCGACTAATTGTTGGTGTGAGTTTGCACTGATGAACTTTCCACTTTAGCCTGTCTTGATTTTAAGGGTAGATGGAAATCCACACTTTTTTCCTTATTTTAATGATAAATTATGGGAGATATTTTCGAGCAAAATAGCCGTGAAATTGAGAGTTAATTGCAATCCTGATCTTTGTCCTTAGTTTGGGGTTGAAAATGTCAGAAAATACTCATCATTTGGTGGAGAAATCTCATGATTTTTATGAGATTTTCTAAATGTTTATTAATGGTTGACACATCATTGGCTGGCTGGATGGCTGACTGACCATATCCTATAAAAGGGGGATGTCTAAATGAAACGGGGCCAAGTCAAACACATTTGAACTCTGAGATGTTTGTTTTTGAAAATGGTGCTTTCTTGCTTCAAGTAGATTTAAAGAAAAATTATGGTACTGAAAGGGGTCAATAATCAGGAAGACATTTTGTAAAGCAGTTTAAGGGCACGCTTTATTACTGTAGCTCCAAATGGTCATTTACTACAACATTGTAGTAAATATTCCGAAACTAATTTCATTCTAAATTTTTTTTTTTTGATAAGCTATAGTCTATTTGTGCTTTCTTTTCTTTGGTCTTTAAAGCTATATCTAAATCTGAATCGAATTTCGATAAAATTTTGCAGAGGCTTTCATATGGGTAAAATACATTCCATACCAAATTTCGTGAAAATCTCTTCAATACTGTTTTTACTAAGTTCTTAGTGTGAAAATTGGGTGATGTATTTATATGGAAGCTATATCCATTCCATCTGTTTCGTCTTTACCAAAATTCCTGGCTTGCATTTCCTTTTTCGAGGCTACTCTATACATAGTACATAGGTTACACTATGTCCATAGTGGCATGGGCGGATTAATATCTGCATCCTCTTTTCAACCTTACTTTACCTAACCTAACCACATGCAAGATTTTGTGATCAAGGTGATGACAAAAAAAAAATCGATAGACGGGCAAACGGTTCAAAAAGGGTACGCGACTGACGGACCTGACCGAGCCGAATTATGAAGAATTTCTAAGTTGTATCGTACACTGCATCACATTCAGAGTAGTGGCGCGGACTATAGTTCTTAACTGTATCCTTATAAAACAGTGCAAATTTGCCCATGAACATCCTGTTAAGGATCAGGGGCAAACAGAGTGCTGTTCGATTCAAGTTTAAGCTCAATGAAATTGAAAGTTCTATGTCCAAATTTTGAAGTTGCGACGGCACGGTTTATAGTTAACGGTCGCCATAATATTTTGTATTTTGCTTAATTATGCTTACCGTTAGGTATAAGTGGAAGCTGTGCATTTCAAAAAAACGTTTGGGACAGTCTAGTCGGCGTATATCTTTAAATTAACCCAAAGCAACCAAAACCCTTATCGCTCTTCTTAAACTTGTAAAGGTTGACACTAATCAAATTTTTAACCGTACAAGTATTATTGAATATGTACATACGTTTAATCAAATGCTCATGAAATGGTTGGCGCCTTTTTCAAGAAAAGCCTTTACCAAGCGGGCCATTCCCATATAACATTTTGCCGCCATTTCTCACCTCTATCCATCCTAGCATTAAAACATATTCGTTAAAAAACTCAATCTTTCGATGCAACAACTGAAATGAAAACAAAAACAAAACGATCAACAACAACCAACTGCTTTCATGAAAATGGACATTGGTCAAGCAAACATGAAGAGGACAAAAGGCCATTAAATGTCAAACACAATGAGTGAACGAACGACCAGTTCAACCAGAGCAACGGGTAATATTCTCAATGAAATCGCTTCTAGCTAAAAAAAAATGGAAATAGAACAAAAGCAAAAGCCGTTAGATTATTTTGCATTTTAATAAAAATCCATTCGTTCGCTCTATGATTCCCAACCTCTGATCTAATTTCATAGGCATCAGCATTAGTTGGTTTTCCCTGACAGCCAGGTATTGCAATGTCCTGTAGAGGAATAAGGAAGACCTAGAAAACAAAGCACATTCGTGATAATTTCTTAACGTCAGTCAGTGACCTCTTTTTGATGCTTGCTTGGGGTTTCTTTATTATACCTATTGTCCACTGTTATTGTTGTTGTTATTCCTTTATCCCTTATGTAGGGCATTTGCTGTGACCTTCTCTAGTGGTATATGTTCATCCTTCATTAGAGCCAAAAAGGTAGGGAGGCCTCAGATGAACTTTCCCTTCAAAATCTTTGACATTTGATTAGTACATATGATGTATGACCATTTCTTGTTTAGTCATTATCAGGTATAGGAATTTTTGTAACGGTCAGCAGTTGTGTCCTTTTTTTTAATTTACAAGGAAACGGCGAAAGGAGGAGCAGCATCATATCCAAGTTTGGTACGCATCTCCAGCAAACTTTTGTGTTTCAACACTGTGTTCCGCAACTTAAACTAAATCGGGAAATTGGGTTTTATGACAACTATATCGATATACATACATACATATATGAGGGAAAAAATTATTCCGTTTATTCCAGATTTCAAATATAAGCCGTATATTATATCTGTTGCTACCAATTATAGTAAATGTGGAGGTCGATAGCATTAGAGACGATACCAAGATCAAAAGGTTTTTTCAAAAACCCATGTCCAAACTGAAAGGTTAGAAGGCGACATGGAGGTAAGAGCAGAGATAACAAGGACATGTTGATGAAAACGCATTTTCCTCAGGATACGACGGCAATCACGGAGATACCGGAATGTTGAAAAAATGAGGTTGGTCGAAGGCTTATCATAACGGCATCTATGGTAAAGGAAACCTTGAGGAGCTTCAAAATATTTAAGTCACCCGGACCTGACGGAATATTTCCGACGCTACTATAGAATGAGGCCGACCACCTGGCGCCCCATCTGGCCACTGTTTCCACATCGTGCCTAGGGCTTGTATATACTCCGAAAGCCTGACAGGAGGCAAGGATGGTAATTATACCAAAGCCCGGCAAGATCTGTTATGCGACACCAAAGGCCTACAGATTTATAAGCCTTACTTACGTCCTTTCTACTCAAAGCCATGGAACGTATAAAGAGTTGAATGATAAAGAGTATAACATCAAGCGAATTGCTCAAATACAAACAGCATGCCATTTTATCGCCACTCCAATGGGTGACCACGATAAACAATCTATTACGGATGCTGGCTGGGGAGGGATTTGAACCCGTCTGCTATGCAAACGATGTTATAATACTTCTAAGAGGTAAGTATCCGAATCAGCTATGCAAAAGAGCCTAAATGTTCTTGCAGCTGGCATACGACTGGTCTAGATCCAAGAGTCTCAATGTTAACCCAAATAAGACTGAAATCTGCCTTTTTATCAGAAAGACGAAGGTGGACAATGTGACCCTTCACGTTTCCTTAATAGAACGATTTCGATATCTGGCAAGGTCAAATACTTGGGAGTGACCATGGACATGGAGGCCACCGTAGCGTAAAGGTTAGCATGTCCGCCTATGACGCTGAACGCCTGGGTTCGAGTCCTGGCGAGACCATCAGAAAAAATTTTCAGCGGTGGTTTTCCCCTCCTAATGCTGGCAACATTTGTGAGGTACTATGCCATGTAAAACTTCTCTCCAAAGAGGTGTCGTACTGCGGCACGCCATTCGGACTCGGCTATAAAAAGGAGGTCCCCTATCATTGAGCTTAAACTTGAATCGGACTGCACTCATTGATATGTGAGAAGTTTGCCCCTGTTCAATGTTCATGGGCAAAATTTGCAATTTGCATTTTGATCATGGACAGGAAATTTAATTGAAGTTTCACATTCAGGAGCATACTCCAAAGGCTCACAGATGTTGGGCACTATGTAGATGGGCCGTAGGCTCGAAATGGGGTTGAATCCGAGGATAATCCACTGGCACTGCAGGAGCGTTATTAGACCAACACTTACTTACGCCTCAGTTGGTTGGTGGACTGCTATGGAGAAAAAGTGCAACATAAGGACCATACAACAGATTCAGAGAACATGTTGTTTTAGCATAGGCGGAGCGATGAGGACCATGCCCTCCATGGCACTGAAGACTGTTCTATATATCCGACCCATTGACATGCAGATTAAGTGTGAGGCAGCCACTGCGGCTATGAGACTACAGACGATGGGAGAATAGATTGAGGATAGGAGCCGATCATACCATCGCGGTATAATTGGGGCAACGTTAAGAAAATTGGATGGATTAGAAGAGGTATCCGATCGGATACCTCAAATGGCAGTTGAGGTCGAGTGCGAGACACTGCTGGCAGAGGCACAACCTTGGATTGACGGAACTCTGCTTGTGCCATCTGGGAGATCATGCTAGACAAGTGGATGATAGATGCAGGACAGAGTGGGCTTGGGGGTCTACATTGGGAACCCAATGACTGAGATCAGCTTTCGAGTGGCTGACAATAATATGATACTATGAAATCTTTAATCGAATTTTATAAAAAATTTGGTATGAATCAAATTACATTGCAATTTTGACTAAAAGCTAACTTTAATCGAATTTTATAAAAATTTCTGTATGAACAAAATTACATTGAAATTTTGACTAAAAGCGTTTCCTCAGAATGGTAAGGAAACGCTAAAAATTAAATTTATTCTTATTTACTAAACTCATTCTTATAATGCAAAGAGTTTATATGACGAAGAATAATTTATAATGCATCTTGAACTGGCTATTTTTGGCCAAAACATAGATAGTAAGCAGCAACGAAAGGCAAAAGTCGGGCGGAGCCGACTATATAATTCCCTACACCTACCCTACAATTATAAATTCGTATAATATATAAATATATATGTATATGAGAGCTATATCAAAATCTGAACCGACTATTAAACAGAATGTTTGAAAATGTTACTACGGCCATATAATTGCAAATCTGGCGATAAATATGTTTGGGTGCTACTTCCAAATCTGAACCGATTTTGATGACATCTCGCTCATATATATTAAGATCAGTAATAAAACAATCCGTGTCAAATTTTGTTCAGATCGCTTACAAATTGTGTTTATTACAGCCTTATAAGTGTAAATCGGGCAAAACAATCCGTGCAAATTTACCTTACTACGGCAATTTAGGTGCAAATCGGGCGATACATATAAATATATGGGAGCCATATCTAAATGTGAACCGATTTTTATAAAAATCAATAGCGTTTGTTCTTGGGCCAAAAAAGTGTTACGTGCAAAATTTCGTGATGATTTGACAACAAATACGACCTGTACTTTCATTACAAGAATACATGGACTCACAGACGGACAGGCGGACATGGCTAAATCGAAAAGTGATTCTGAGTCGATCGGTATACCTGTCAATGGGCCTAACTCTTCGCCTTCTTAGCGTTGCAAACAAATACACAAATCTATAATACCCTCTACCAAAGTGGTGGTTTAGGGTATAATAAATGTTTTAGCGTGCGCCCCCATATGCTCACGAACTCACATTCTCTCACAACAGATAATCAAAGCAAACAAGTAATGCATCTTTTGCTGAAAAGGACTTTTTTTTGGCTTGCAATAATTTGTATGATTTCGAGTAAAAGAGCCATCCTTTACTACAAACGAAGTTGCTACAGGTTTTACCATAAACGAAGTGGCTTTTATATCAAAAAGTGACAATATCATGTCTCACGTTACATATGTACATAATTCCTATAAAAATTTCCAATAAAACAGATATTTTTGTACCAAAGGTTTTTTTTTAACCTTATATTTTTATACCCACCAATGAGGGATAGGGTTATATTCATTTTGTCATTCTGTTTGCAACACATCGAAATATCCATTTTCGACCCTATAAAGTGTATATATTCTTGATCCACATAAAAATCTAAGACGATCTAGACATATCCGTCCGTCTGTCTGTTGAAATCACGCCACAGCCTTCAAAAATAGAGATATTGAGCTGAAACTTTGCACAGATTCTCTTTTTGTCCATAAGCAGGTCAAGTTCGAAGATGGGCTATATCGGACTATAGTCCGGACTATAAACTATAGTCCGATCAAGATATATCTTGATATAGCCCCCATTTAGCCCGATCCGCCGATTTAGGGTCTTAGGCCAATAAAAGCCACATTTATTATCCGATTTTGACGAAATTTGGGACGGTGAGTTGTGTTAGGCCCTTCGACATCCTTCGTCAATTTGGTGCAGATCGGTCCAGGTTTGGATATAGCTGCCATGTAGACCAATCCTCCGATTTAGGGTCTTAGGCTCATAAAAACCACATTTATTATACGATTTTGCTGAAATTTAGGAAAATGAGTTGTGTAAGGCCCTTCGACATCCTTCGTCAATTTGGCTCAGATCGGTTCAGATTTGGTTATAGCTGCCATATAGACCTATCCTCCGATTTAGGGTCTTAGGCCCATAAAAGACACATTTATTATCCGATTCGGCTGAAATTTGGGACAGTGAGTTGTCTTCAACCCTTCGACATCCTTCTTTAATTTGGCCCAGATCGGTCCAGATTTGCATATAGCTGCCATATAGACCGATCCTCCGATTTAGGGTCTTAGGCCCATAAAAGCCACATTTATTGGGTTGCCCAAAGAATAATTGCGGATTTTTCATATAGTCGGCGTTGACAAATTTTTTTACAGCTTGTGACTCTGTAATTGCATTATTTCTTCTGTCAGTTATCAGCTGTTACTTTTAGCTTGCTTTAGAAAAAAAGTGTAAAAAGTATATTTGATTAAAGTTCATTCTAAGTTTTATTAAAATTGCATTTACTTTCTTTTAAAAAATCCGCAATTACTTTTAGGGCAACCCAATATTATCCGATTTTGCTGAAATTTGGGACTGTGAGTTGTGTAAGGCCTTCGACATCCTTCGTCAATTTGGCTCAGATCGAACCAGATTTGGATAAAGCTGTCATATAGATCGATGCTCCGATTTATGATCTTGGGTCCATAAAAGGCGCATTTATTTTCCGATGTCGCCCCTTGATATACTTCTGCATTATGGCACAGATCGGTCCAGATTTGCATATAGCTGTAATATAGACCGATCTCTAGGTTTTAGGTTATGGGGCCATAAAAAGCGCATTTATTGTCCGATGTCGCCGCAATTTGGGACAGAAAGTTATGTTAAACCCCTCCACATATTTCTGCAATTTGGTCTAGATCGATCAAGATTTGCATATAGCTGCCATATAGATCGATATCTCGATTTAAAGTCTTGGCCCCACAAAAGGCGCATTTATAATCCGATTTAACTGAAATTTGACACATTGACTTATGTTAGGCTTTTCGACATCCATGTTGTTTATGATTCAGATCGGTTTATATTTAGATATAGCTACTAAAATGACCAATATTTTGTAATACACAATTGAACAAAGACTTGTACTTATAAGTATTTGGTCCAAATCCGATCATATTTCGATATAACTGCTATGGGACACAAGGTATGTAATTTTCACCGGATTTTGATGAAAAGTGGTTTACATATATACCCGAGGTGGTGGGTATCCAAAGTTCGGCACGGCCGAACTTGACGCCTTTGTACTTGTTTTGCCTATGGTGGCCAAAGATACATATTTAGTACCAAATTTTGATGTGTCGTTCCCCTCTTAATTGTCCCCAAATATTGATAAAAGCTACGTATATTACTCCTTATTACCTTTTATTCGAGTCCAATACTGTCGCTATCGGTCCAACTTTAGTTTAGGTGGTGTTTTTCGAGACTCCCTCAACAATGATAAACGCCCTTTAGTTTCCAAAAGAAAGATTTAGCAGACAGAGGACAACCAAACCCACCAAGAAGAGGAACGCAAATGCCGCCTTGACAGCGAAATCAACCATCAATAGGCTCTTCAAAGAGGTCGTTAAAAATACCTATCACCACGTCTGAATGGCACATGTGCTTACCAACTAAAGTTCTCCTGTGCTTCATTTCGACTTGAGCCAGGTTCACCGTGTTTTTAGAATAATCAAATATCGATTTTTTCAATATGAGCGCTACAAAAGTTTTTTAAATAAAAAAAAACGGTTGTGGATATCAATGAAATTCTTTATTTTTGTGAAAGTTCATTCGATGCCATTATATATGGAATTCAATTTCTTTTGTATGGCCACCACAGGCACACTTCCAGAAGTCCAAACGCTGAACCAAATTTTCGAAGTTTTTCAAGCATAAATCGGCTGATACTGCTGCAATTTCGCGTCCGATATTTGTGCGAAATTCATCAATCGTCGCTGGCTTGTTGGCATAGACCATAGACTTGAAGTAGTCTCACAGAAAATAGTCTAACGGCATCAAATCGCACGACCGAGGAGGCCAATCGATTGGACCATTTCGTGAGATAACACGTTCTCCAATTTATATCTAAATCTGAACCGGTTTCGATGCAATTTTTTAACACAATTAGATGTCGAATCGAATGTCCCATGCAAAATTTTGTAAAGACGGGACCCAAATTGTGGCCACTACGGCCTTAGAAGGCCATATCAGATGAAAGTTATATATGCGAGCTATATATAAATCTGGACCGATTTTGATTAATTGTGCACACGTATTGGGACGTCAAATAAAACATCTCGCGGTAAAATTTTGTGTATATTGGACCAAATTTGTGGCTTCTACACCCTTAAAAGAACATATCGGATGAAAGATAAATATGGGAACTATATCCAAATTCAATTTAAGGAGGAAAAGGAAAGTGTATTTTTTATTTATGCGTGTTCCTCCGTTGGCTACCTGTTGGGGATGATTTTGTGACAAAAACTACGTTTATGGGGTTCATTAATTTGGAAGTTTTGACCAATTTGCAACGAACACGTGCTAACTCATGTATATATCCACCATAAAATAAGATGCTCCCATTCATACATACACGCTAGTAAAACATTGAAAAATACGTAGAATAAATTTGTGTTCTTTGATCGATTTGTGTCATTGAACAAGTTCAGACAACCCTGAATAATGGCTAGGCATTTTTCATTCAAGTTATTGAATGCAGTACAACATGTCACTCAAGAAGAGCTCTTTTAACACGGAGAAGAACAAGGAAATCTGGACAAAAAACCTAACTCGGTTTCAAACACCAAAACAAAAGATGCAACATGCAAATTGTTGATGGGCCATTAAGTCGCATGACCCTGAAAAAGCACATCATTGGACCCTTCAAAATTCTTAAGTCCACTGCCAAAGAACGAAGATCGATCTAATTGCTATAGAGTTTAAGTCCCTATGGAGATTCCTGTTTGAACCTTTAAGTGGAGAGGTCATATTTTTATTTCGCTCCGCAAGAATTTTCCCTATCTCGTAATAGGCAGTTATTTTCGCAGAATTTCTTAAGTCACTCATGGAAAGCTACGATAGTGTTATTCATTAGTATTATTTCAGTGCAGCGGCAGATTTAGAGACCCGGAGTAGTTTAGAATGGACTTCAAATACCCAACAGCTGCGGTGGTGGTATCAGGCCGTAGCAAGTTGTATGCTACTGAGCCCTCGACTGGTAAAGAGGTTGCGTCAGGCTCCACTAGCCGACAGATGACTGGCTGAATCTATTCTATCTTTGCTTGCCTATAACTTGCCTAGGACATTGGCCTTATCTAGCAAGCCCATATGCTCTTTAAGAGATTGGAATAATAAGAAGCTCAGCGCTCACAGGATTATTGAGAGGCTCGGTGCCTATGACCCTAAGACTCCCGCTAAGGGGAGTCCTAAAGTAGATTGGTGAGATCTGGCCAGGTGCAGCACTGACCAAGTAGGAAGGTATTCCTTCTCGACCCATAGCGCACGCTTGGATACCAAGGTTTCTTGACATTCTGAATCCATTCTTGGGAGACTAAGGGACTGTAATCCCAATCTTTCAACCACCTTCTAAAAGATTGGTAAATTGGATGAGGCTGTTGGCGACCAGAGACATGCAGTATTCGTATTAAACTCCGGCTGTCTTGACGACCTCTACAAGTCTGATGGAATTGTTTCCTACGGATTCAACAAATTGAAGCTGAAGGTTTATAGAAGCGGTGGAATTGGAGAATCAGGAGTGTCTCAGTAGTTGTTGCTGAACACTTGTCTCTAAAGTCTGGAGGTCTGCAGGAGACTGGAAGTCACCCTGTCACGATCGGAACAGGAGAGGAAGGCGTTGAAATAGGGCCTGACAAACCCTATGGGCTCAAGGCATGCGCCAGCGGGAAAGGACTTTTTCAACTGCCGCTGGAAGCGTAAGGAAACTCATCGCGACAATGTCGAATGAATCTTATGGGGATGAACTCCAGGCGGACTCCGAAGAAGAGGCTAACGCAACAATGAAAGAAATTCTGAATCCTGACTATGGTCCGGTATCTACAGATAAATCTCCACCATTGTAGGATGGTTCCAAATTAGACGACCAAATGGGCTTCAGTGTGTTCTCCGAAAAATTGCAGACGAGCTTGTGAGACTACCTACCGTCATGACAGGTCTCCGTATGATCAGAAAACATGTTGAATGACAGAAAATTGCCAGTAACGACTTTTGCTGAAATTGTGATGACGTCGAGGAAGAAGCGACTCAAGAACATCTACATGTGTGTGTTCCGCACTGGCAGTCAGGAGTTCCACTTTAGATTCTAATTTCTTTAAGAACTTGCCGGATTTAGCGGACATGCTGGATGGTTTAATGGTAGGAACTAGAAGGCATCTTCCTTCTTTTGTTTCTGTGCTATCACAATGGACGAAAACGTCTAAGGTAATCTGATGGCACACTGCCACTTTAACCTAACCTAAAGTCCGTATGGAGCAAAACCTTAAGCTTCCCGCATATATCTGAACAAACCATTTGTGCAAAACCAACAAAACGTCTGAATGGCAACGAGCGGTGCAAAGAAAATCATAACTTTGATTTATTGTAGGAATTGCTTGACATAACTAAGGTAAAAGGCGACTGGATGGGCAAAGAATATGATAACTTTTACAAACTACAAGTTGGCTATTCCAGCGGCAAACCTGCTAGTGCCAATTCCATCCACCCATCCAAGCGAAAAAGGGCTATAGAAGCGACTGTTTTGATTGTTCTGAAATTAGCACGGACTCATTTGACAAAAGTGTCGTCCCTCGGAGCAACAACGGTCTGCCACCAGCTTTTCGCTGAGGGCATTGAAATTCCAACCGCATGCCAGTCAGGAGTCTACAAGGCTATATACAAGGAAGCTGCTCTGGTGAAGGAGTACTTGGTAAGCACGCTTTGTCTGGAAGTGAAGTGAAGCATGCACTTTGACGGCAAACACTTTGAAAGCGTTGAATACCAAGCCGTGGTCTTCTAGAATGAATCCAAAGAAATTAAGTTGACTTCGCTCAAATTAAAAAATGGGACCGCTCAAACAATCGCAGAAGGCTCTAGAATGTTTTAGATGAGTTCAATAATGAATGTTGTCGATACAACAAGCGTGAATACCGACATAAATATAGGCATTTAGTTCGACTGCAGCTAGATCACTAAACATCGAACACTTCTTTGTGCAGGAATTGATGAGGAATTGAAAGCAGCCTTCAGCAATGGCAAAATTGAGATTAAGGAAACAGGGAGCTAGAGAAACGAAAATATTTTACTTTCTCCCTCGCTCGCGTCATCCGTCACTTCTCAGAGGAGAGTGGTACAGATTGCTCAAAATCCCTGTACCACAGTAGTGGTGTAGGAAATAAAACTGAAACGATACACGTTTCGACAACGCATTTAAATCATTAAAATTCACTACAAAAATGGTGATAAACTTGCAGTCACAGTACTTGAAACTAAGGCATTTTGGGGTCGACGTAAACCTCCTTGTCGGACCGCAATACCGCAAAACTAACGCATTAGCGACTCGTAAACCTCTCCATTCCACACGTGTGACTGAAGCGGTGCTCGTTGGAGCTGACTTTTTCGTTAATGGGATTCGATGAACAGTTAAGGTGAATTGATTATGCTATCGAGAGATGATTAATGATTTCTTTTTATTATAGGAGTTGGATGGTATTGATCATGGATTTTAACAAGACGACGCTACGTGCCACAGAAGCAACGAACCCGTTGCACTTTTACGGGAAAAATTTCCGGGCCAAGTTATCTCTGGGAGAGGTGATTGCAATTGGTCACCGACATCTTGTGATTTTGGAGTTCGGAGCCCTCAGTGGCGCAGAGGTTGGCATGTTCGCCTATGACGCCGAATGCCTGGCTTCAAGTCCCGGCGTGAACATCAGAAAAATTTTCTGCGTTGGTTATCGCCTTACTAATGCTGGCTACAGTTGTGAGTTACCCTGCCATTTTAAAACTTCTCTACCAAATGGTGTCGCTATGCGGCATGCCGCTCGGACGTGGCATAATAAATGAGGCCCCTAAACCTTTTTTCGGACTGCGCTCATTGATATAAGAGAAGTATGCCCTGTTCCTTAATGGAATGTTCAAAGGAAATTTAGTTGCAGTATATTAGTATCTTGAGATTTAATACCTTAGAAATAAGGTGTACGCCAACAGCCCGGCGTCGATTTAAGATCTCAAAAATAGAAATCATGATGCTATCCGGGACATAATCCGGCCACTGGTTATGAAAATTTTATGAAACAGTTATATTATTTTTATTTATTAACGGCATACATTCCACTTTATTATGAAATTAACTTCCGATCTTCATTATGAGATTGAAATTTTAAAAAATGTAAGGTATCTTCGAAAAGGGGACTTATGCATACGAAAATCGGATAAAAAAATCTTTTTGTCCAACCTTGTGACATTAATTATGTCTGACAATGTGTCATCATATTTATAGATCCAACAAGTGCAATTTTTATGAAGCCTTCAAAAGTCAGCCACAAAAAGTCCTGATAATCCAAACCATCTGGCAATCATGTATTTTTTAGACAGCTTACATATGTTAGCTTTGTTGCTATATGAGGCGAGATATGACAGTGATTATAACACATGGTGTTCTTATTCAAGAACATGCCGACTTAAACCGCAAAATTTTGTTTGTTTTCAGACTTGTCAGTGCAGAAAACCGAACAATTTCAGTCCTATGAAACATTTACCAGCCTCATAACCACACCGATATTACGTACCAAAAAGAGGGTGAGAATTAATTACGAAATCATATCTGGAATCTAGTGATAAATGCTATCATGATTTCTTCTTGGGCAGTGGTGACCAGAAATAAATCAACAAACCCCAAAAAGCCGCAAGAAAAACTCAAATTTTTTTGTAACACTTTAAAACAAGTACGGGCGGGTTATCTCGCCAAGAAAATGGAATTAAGTCGTGAACATTTTCGTGCGAAACTTTTGACGTGGATTAACTCAACAACATTTTATCGATGAATTTAATTCAATTTTTGGCAATGCAGCTCCATCAAGGACCAGTGTTTATCGATGGTATGGTGAATTGAACCGAGGTCGTATTGTAGTTCACTCCAAAACGAATTTCGTGAAGGTCGCTGTGACCTCACACAACTTTTCAATCGCTCAAAATATGCTTGTGTCGATTGGTCGAAAGAAATAAAGATCCAAAAATGGGGCTTGAAACACGTCTGCGATATCGTATAGGTGTTTCAAGATGAGCCAAATCCAACAAAAGTTCGCGCACGAAACACTTCCAAGCAAATAATCTCCTGTTTTTCGGAAAAACTGGACATGGTGCAATCGTTCCACTAGAACAACGCAGAACAGTCAATTCTGAACGGTACACAACCATTTGTTTGCCAGTTGTCTTCCAAGAAATCAGAAAAACCAACCGACGAAGACGGATCACTTTTCACCACAAAAATGCGAGCTCTCACACATCGTCTCAAACAACTGCATTTTTGAGCACTCAAAACATCGATTTGATGAATCATTCGCCGTGTAATCCTGACTTGGTACCAAATGACTTCTTTTTATTCCCGCACGTAGAAAATAAAATGAGAGGTCAACGTTTTTCGAAACCTGAAGACGACACCTGATGCGTTCAGAATGCATGTTTTGGATATACCTCCATCAGAGTGTCAAAAGTGCCTCGACAATTGTTCAAACGCATGTAAAAGTGTATAAATCTTAATGACGAATATTTTGAAAAAAAAATAAACCGATTTCTCGGCCCAAGAAAATGCTTGTGCCAAATTTGAAGACGATCGCATGAAAATGGCAACCGTACAGGTCGCACCAATGTATATGGATAGACATAGTTAAATCGAATCAGAAAGTGATTCTGAGTCGATCGGTATACTTATCAATGAGTCTATCTTTCTTCCTTTTACAAACAAATTCACTAAGTGTGCCACAGTAGTGGTGTAGGATATAAAAATAAAAAAAAATTTAAGACAAACAAACAAAAACGACAGCCATGTATATGTACTTCCATTTCCACTTTGAAGCAACTCACAGTGTTTATTGAGATTGTGTGGCCTGCAGCCGCATCTTATGTTTATTTAGGCAAGACCACTGAGACATGCAAGAAAATAAAAAATAATTAAATAGGTATGGGTAAAAAACACTTAGGTCAGGTTAGGTTAAATTTAATATCAACCTGCCATCAGACTTATTTAGAGGATTTCGTCCTTTGTAATACCGCAGAAACAAGAGTAATAAATACCTTAAAGTTCCTACAGTTGTACCATCCAGATCGCCTTCAAAGCCCAATGTTCACATTCACTAAGTCAGATAAGTGCTCAAAGAAATGAGAACCTAAAGTGAAGCTTCTTCTTACTGCAATGCGGTAGGTAATCTCTTATAGAAGGTGTTCTATAAGAGATTGTCGGATTGTTCGGGATTATCCTGGCTTTCCGAAGTTATCCCGACTTCCGACTCCCGACTATTCGATAGAAAGTAACAGAAAATCCCGTCATTTGAAGTCAGCATAAATATTGAACGAATCGGAAGTATAAATACGAGGTACCTTCTTTTGTGCAATAAATTTTGTTTTTAGAAGCACATGATTCATATACGTTTGTCCATGGGTGTGTTTGTCTGTTTGCTCTAATCACACTACTGTTTTCATAATTAACGCTATCGGACTTAACTTGTTGCAGTTATGTTTTTGGCCCCGTTTTATTATATTTATGGTAGTCGTATTTTTCATCGCATATTCGCATAAGTTGAGACCGATGAGTTGTATTAGTCCCTTCGAAATCAGTTCAAGTATGGGACAGGTAGGTTCAACTTTCGTTTTCGTCCCTGGAGTTACCTCTTGAAAGCACATAGCGTAAGTTATTTGTCCGATTGCTTTTCGCTTGTCCGCCCTCTTCAAATAAAAATGAAGGTATCAGCTTGAAAGTTCGAATAGTTAATTCTTTGTAATGTGGGTCACTGAGAATTGCATATAATTGTCCCATAAAAATTTACTAAACTTTAGGAGTCTCTTGAAGCCATCATTTTCATCCGATTTGGTTGATTTTTTCTATGTTAAGTATTTTTATGCTCTCCAACACTATATCATGGATACATCCATAAATAAATAACTGAACCCAAAGCAGTCTCACACCAAATCCCATCCATAGCCCTCTTCGGGACCTAGCCAGGGGGTGGGCTATCGTAAAAATCCAAGACGATCTAGCAGTGTCCGTCCATCCGTTCGTCTGGCCGTCTGTCTGTTGAAATCAAGATACAGGCTTTAAAAATGGAGATAATTAAACAGATTATTTTTTTTATTCATAGGCAGGTTAACTGATCATCCGATTTAAGGTCTTAGACCCATTAAAGCCACATTTTTTATATGATTTCGCTGAAATTTAACATAATTTGTTGAATTAGGCTGCTTAATATTAGTACGGTCAAGATCGGTCTGTATTTGGATTAGATTCCACATAGACCCTTCTTCCGATTTAAGGTCTTTTGCCCACAAAAATTAAAAGCGCATTTATTATACGGTTTCGCTGATATTTGACAAAGTGGCTTCCCGACATCCATGCTCTATATGGTATCGATCGTTTTATATTTGGATATAGCTGCCATATATATCGATCTCCTGAATTTAGTTTTTGGGCCACAAAAGCTGTGTTTATTATCCGATTTGGCTGAAATTTGTGAGCTGTGCAAGTCTCTTCGACATCCGCGTTCAATATCGCCACCATCGGTCTGAATTTGGATATAGCGGCCACAGAGACCGGTTTCCCGATTTAAGGTCTTGAGCCCATAAAAGGAGCATTTATTATCTGATTTCCCATTTGGCATAGTGACCTAGGTTAGGCTTTTCAAAATTTTAATTATGTACACATCTGTCCTATAGACTCTTCTTTTTCGACGTCTTGACAGCTTCTGCAGAAGTATGTAGTTTCTTGCAACCTTCAGTGTTTTCCGATCACCCTATCATGAAGGACCCAATGACTGCGACTGCGTCTGGTCTACCCAGTGACAGTAAAGCGGTAGATTAGGCTTCCTTGAAGTGTCCCTTTGATAACCAATCTTCGTAGATCTACAGATCCCAAATCTGCTAATGCATCTCTTAGTTAGATGGTTATAAATAAATTTTCTTACGGTAGTATTGATAACGGGAAATTCTAGCTCATTCATGATTGACTTCGGATTTACATTGTTGAAAGCACTTTCAATGTCAAGAAATGCTACCATTGTCCAATCTTTGACAACGATAGGGCCTTCGTTGAAGTCGACTAGGTCGTGCGGAGCTGTTTCAGCGGATTTGTCTTTACTATGTACATGCTGTTGCTGAGACAGACGACTTCCTGGGATCTTTGCCCTTAGATATGTTTCTATCAACATCTCAAGAGTCTTCAGCATGAATTATGGAAACCTTTCGCCTTCGTGTGGTAAGGTTTTGCTGTTTCTTCGAATGAAAATAACCTTTGTGTTCCTCCATCCCACAGGTATATACATGCTGATACAAGCAGGGTATATCTCCCTAAACCAAGGGGTCAGTCTATCGTCAGTCAGCTTGTAATCCAACCGGTGATACATCAACTGCCCCTATCGACTTAAAGGAGTCAAAACATTTTATCGGCCAAAAGATTTTCTACTCAGACACAGTTTTCCCAACAAACTCAGACGAATGCATATGTGTGTTAAGTCTTCTGGCGCCGCGTTGTCCGTTGGAGAGTTCCCCGAGAAATGAGTAGTTCTAATATTTCCTCACTTGACATTGTCCATATATTCTCTTACTTCTGAATATATCCCACCGATTTAGGCTTTAAGGATGGATCTTCCGTAGCCTAGTGGCTTCAGATGTATATTCCATGGAGCTGCAGAATCCCACCCAGGATTTGTTCTGAGCCTTTTTCAGCTCGCCCTTGTATTTTCTCAGTTCAACCTTATAGTCGTCCGAATCGTGGTTTGGTTTTAGGACATGCTGACACAAGCAAGTCATTCAGGACCTTTGTGATCGGCTTGTCCATTATGTCTATGTCCCCTGCATTTTATAGTTTACTTTTAGGTCTCAGGGGAAAAGTCGTGTCAAATGTGTGCCGAAAAAAATTTGAAAACCAAATGAAATGAAAATTACGAAAAAACCAGAGTTTCTACTTCGCAAATGCGAAAAAGAAACTGCCAGAAAAATAAGTTTGCTGGCATTATAGATAATTTAAATGGGTGTTAAACCCACCAACAAAAGTCTGTGGTGGCACACTTTGTGAAAATAACTTTGTTTCTTAATTTAAATATTTATCAAGTAACCTTAGAATAATTTTATTATTTCGTAAAAACAACTTTGTTTATTATTCTGAATATTTATCACATAGGCTTAGGATAATTTTGACAATGTACAAGAAATTAATTTCTGTATAATAAAGTTGAGTTTGAATTAGTTTTTATTACGAACACATCTATCCATTCCACATTGGTGACCCCGAACGAAAAATATACAGATTTTATTTTTTTCAAGCATGGCTACTGAAAATGAAAATAATGCATTGGAGTTATCCCGTGTAGCGGTTCGAGTTCCTCCGTTTTGGCGACAAAATCCGCGGCTATGGTTTATACAATTGGAGTCCCAGTTTGTTACATCAGGAATTTCTTCCGACGAAACGAAGTTCCATACGCTAGTTGGGTCCATGGAAAGCGGTATTTTGAACCATGTAAACCATATTGTGGAAAATCCTCCAGCGGTCAACAAATACGAAGTCTTGAAGAAGGCATTGGTTGATGAATTTATGGAATCTGAGGTAAAACGCCTTCGACAACTTTTGGAAAATGTATGTATCGGTGACAAGAAACCTTCAGCATTACTAAGGGAAATATTGGAATTGTCCTGTGGAAAAGTGTCAAAAGAGTTATTGAAAACATTGTGGATCCAGCGCCTTCCATCAACAACAAGAGCCATACTGTCGGTAAGCGATGATGGAGTAGACAAGTTAGCAATCATGGCAGATAAAATCCATGACCAGTCTGATGCTTCTGGTGTAGTCAATGCTGTTTCAACTAAGGATGAAGACCGTTTGATGATTTTGGAAAGGCAAGTAAGTGAACTTTTATCGAAAATTGATGCCTTTTCGTTCAGAGGTGGTCAACACGAAAAAAGGAATTCCACACATCGTTCACGAAGTAATTCACGCTCTCGTTCAACATCTTCTGTGTGTTGGTACCACTATAAATTTGGACAGAAAGCGACAAAATGCCGTTCGCCCTGCTCGTTCAATTCGACGGAAAACAATTAGGCACCTCATCTAAGGTGGCGGATGAGTGCGGCCGGCATATAAGTCGTTATTAATTACAATTTCAGTCTACGACGAAGATTTCTCTGGTCATTTATTGTAGCTGATGTAACACAGCCAATAATTGGATCAGATTTTTTTAAGCATTTTGGACTCCTGGTGGATATGAAAAACAATCAACTAATCGATTCAACAACAAAACTCAAAGTATCTGGATTTTGCTCACTTCAACCGACTTTATCGTTGAAGGTAATTCCTGATGGGCCAGGAGAATGTAATTCAATTGTTTCCGATTTCATTGATGTTACTACGCCCAGTATTAAGTTACCACCCGTTAGTCATCCAGTTATACATCATATTGATACAAATGGACCAGTAATTTCAGTGAAAGCACGACGACTATCTCCAGAAAAGTTAAAAATTGCGAAAGATGAATTCGACTATATGATGCAACTTGATAAATGCAGACCATCAAGAAGTCCTTGGGCGAGTCCTCTTCATATGGTTCCAAAAGGTGATGGTATGTGGCGTCCGTGCGGAGATTATCGTGCCCTCAATAAGATAACCGTTCCCGATCGTTATCCGGTACCTCATATACACGACTTTGGTTATATGTTAGCTGGTAAGAAAGTATTTTCAAAAATCGATTTGGTCAAAGCGTACTTTCAGATTCCTGTAGCTGAAGAAGACATTCCAAAGACGGCTATAATTACACCTTTTGGTTTGTTCGAGTTTACACGGATGCCGTTTGGTCTCACGAACGCTGCTCAAACGTTCCAGCGTTTTATAAACGAAGTTCTAAGGGGACTGGATTTCTGTTTTGCTTATATTGATGATATACTCGTAGCGTCTGAAAACGAAGCAGAGCACGAGATACATCTTCGGCAGATTTTTTCTCGTTTGCAATCACATGGCGTAACTGTAAATAGAGACAAATGCGAATTTGGCAAGGATTCCCTTATTTTCTTGGGATACTGCGTAACTCAAAGTGGTCTAGTGCCAAGTCCAGAACGGGTATTAGCCATTCAACAATACAGTTTGCCAAAAACTGTCAACGAGTTAAGTCGATTCCTTGGAATGCTCAATTTTTATCGTCGGTTTATCCCGAAAGCAGCTCAAGCTCAGGCAATATTAAACTCCTTGAAGTCCGGCCAGAAGAAAAATGATAAAACACCAATTGAGTGGACACCAGAATTGCGTAATTCATTTGAAGAATGTAAAAATCAACTAGCGAACTCTGCACTTTTGGCATATCCCGTTGAGTCTGCCGAAACATCTTTATGGGTGGATGCGTCCGATATCGGTATGGGAGCTGTTCTTCAACAACTCATTGATGGTGAATGGAAACCGCTTGGATTCTACTCAAAGAAGTTATCAGATACTCAGACTCGGTATAGCGCTTATGATCGCGAGCTTTTAGCGGCGTACTCTGGAGTTAAATATTTTCAACATTTTCTTGAGGGACGCCAATTCTGTATCTATACCGATCATAAACCATTAACATTTGCTTTCAATCAACGTCACGATAAGGCATCTCCACGCCAGCTTAGACACCTAGATTTTATTGGACAGCATACAGTGGATATTCGCCATGTACCTGGAAAAGAAAATATCACTGCAGATGCTCTATCACGACTTAATGCAATATCTTTACCATCTTCCCTGGATTATTCGGAACTTTCCAAAGATCAAGAGAATGATGAAGAACTCAAACAACTACAATCAAATCCGCAATCATCAAATTTGCTGCTGAAGTATTTCCAAATTTCTGACTCGAAAACGAAAGTTCTGTGTGATGCGTCAACTCATAAAATAAGACCTTATATCACACCTCGTTTTCGAAAATGCGTCTTCGATATGATACACAACGTTTCTCATGCGGGCTCAAAAGCCACAGTTCAGATGATATCAACTAGGTTTGTATTGCCAAACATGAGGAAAGATATTTCCATTTGGACGAAAACTTGTCGTAGATGTCAACAAGCCAAGGTGGGGCGTCATATAAAAAGTGCTATTGGCCAATTTCCAGTGCCGGATGATCGATTTAAAGTGGTCAGCATCGATATTGTTGGACCTCTTCCGCCATCGGAAGGGTATAGGTACTGTCTTACCTGTATCGATAGATTTACACGTTGGCCGGAGGTTATACCATTGCAAGACATAACAGCCGAATCTGTGGCTAAAGCATTTCTTAGTGGATGGATAGCAAGATTTGGAGTGCCTTCTCAGGTGGTGACAGACCAAGGGCGACAGTTCGAGTCGGAACTGTTTCGAGAATTTTCAAAGTTGCTTGGAATTCGTGTTACTCATACGACACCTTATCACCCCCAGTCAAATGGCCAAATCGAACGTTGGCATCGAACACTTAAGGCATCTTTAATGTGTCACGCAAACCCACGTTGGTCCATGGTTTTGCCTATAATAATGTTGGGATTACGTTCATCTATCAATCATGATTTAAGCGTATCGCCTGCTGCGTCAGTATATGGTATGGAGCTTACATTACCAGGTGAATTCTTTACTGAATCAAAATTTAGTAAATTGCGTTCTGATTGGGTTGCACAATTTAAAGCTGATATGAACAACGTCAAAGCAAAGAAGGTTAACCGTCATGGCGATTCAAATATTTATGAGCCAAATGCATTGAAAGAAGCAGAATTTGTATTCATCCGAAACGACGCTGTGCGAGCTTCATTACAACCTCCATACACAGGACCTTTTCCTGTTCTATCTAGAGGAGCAAAAACATTTGTAGTTGATGTTAATGGAAAACGGAAGACGATATCTGTTGATCGCCTTAAGCCAGCCTTAATCTTGAAAGACGAAATCCATATCACCTCAACCAGTACAAAATGATTCTCATTCACGAACTCTACGATCAGGAAAAACTGTGAGAATTAAAACTTAACGTTGTCACTGGGGGAGGAGTATTGTGGTGGCACACTTTGTGAAAATAACTTTATTTCTTAATTTAAATATTTATCAAGTAACCTTAGAATAATTTTATTATTTCGTAAAAACAACTTTGTTTATTATTCTGAATATTTATCACATAGGCTTAGGATAATTTTGACAATGTACAAGAAATTCATTTCTGTATAATAAAGTTGAGTTTGAATTAGTTTTTATTACGAACACATCTATCCATTCCACAAGTCTTCAAGGACAACATTGTAAAAAGTTTTCTTTAGTCAAAATTTGTGTCGGTAAGCCTGGAAGGAATGGAAAAGGTAAAGAGGGTGCGGATATTAGTCCGCCCCATGCCACAATGGACATACACCTAGGCCAGTAATCGGCATTGTGTGCGCTCTAAATACTAAAAAAGTAACCTCGAAAAGGAAAATCTAAGTATGAATTCGTTGCTACTTACAAAATTCTTAATTGTTTTCCATGCCACGCCCCTAAGTTGGTTCATGCCTGAGTACTGGTCTCTTTTAGCCGCGAAACCCGGGCAATAACATAGGAAATGCTCCAAAGTCTCATCATTTTCCCCACATGCCCTACACATGTTATCACTTGCCTCACCGATTTTGCATAAGTGAGCTATTAGTCCTATGTGCCCCGCTATGATACCAAAAGCTATACTAAACTCCTTCTTATTTCTTTTCAGTAATAGTCTCGACCTCTCACGATCATCCCATAGGATTTTCGCCGCTCTACCGACCATTTCGCTGTTCCGTAGTGCTGCACGCGCGTTCGTCGCCCACTCCCTTAACTCGGACTGCGTCGACCCGAAAGTCTTCGGGTTAACCAAGTTTATTGATGGCAGTCCTCTGGCCTTCACCGCCAAATCGTCTGCCCTTTCATTTCCCCTTACTTCGTTATGGCTTGGCACCCAAACGATGTGGATTGTGCCATCCTCAGAGAAGGTGTTAATCAACTTCTTACATTCCAAGATTGTTCATGACTTTACCGTCCTGGTTGTTATTGCCCTTATGGCCATTTTACTGTCGTAAAAATGTTCACACTCGACGTCTAAAATATATTTCAGTCTCTGGGTTCCCAATATAGACCCCAGGCATAATCTGTCCCTTAGCTTTGATCCATCCGTTTAACATGATCTTCCAGATGGCACTCCATGATTGTGCGCTAGCAGCAGTGCCTTGCAATCGACCTCAAGGTTCATCTCAGGTATCCGATAAGAAACCTTTTCCATTCCTTCCAGGCTATCGTCGCCCCGATTATACCGCGATGCTATGAGCTGCTCCTATCCTCAATCCATTCTCCCATCGCCTTAAGTCTCGTAGCCGCAATGGCTGCCTCACACTTAATATGTATGTCAATGGGTCAGATATCTGGAATAGCATCCAGTGCCCTAGTGGGCGTAGTCCTCATCGCTCCGCCTATGCTAAGACAACATGTTCTCGGAACCTGTAGTGTGGTCCTTATGTTGCACTTTTTCTCCATAGCAATCCACCAAACTACTGAGGCTTAAGTAAGTATTGATCTAATCAGTCTCCTGTGAAGCCAGTGGACTATCCTCGGATTCAGGCCCCATTTCGAGCCTACGGCCCGTCTACATAGTGCCCAACATCTGCGACCCTTCTCAGTACGCTCCTGAATGTGAAGTTTCCTATCCAGACCACTCCTAAGTATTTGACCTTGTCGTCTTCTTCGTGAACAGGCATATTTCAGTCTTCTCTGGGTTAACATTGAGACCCTTTGGAAGACCTTTTCAGCCCGTGTGCCTAGCTGGATACTTACCTCTAATAAGTTTTATAACATCGTCTGCATTGCAGAAGGGTTCAAATTCCTCCTCAGTCAGCATCCATAACAGGTTATTTATTGTGGTCACCCAAAGTAGTGGCGATAAAATTCCCCCCTGTGGCGCCCCATGTGCCATTTTCTCCCTTATATGTATGTCATGGAACCCACAATTTATCCACCTGCTCCTTACCATATGACTTATCCAATCTCTGAGGACCCGGTCCACCCAGTACTGGTCTAAGGATTGGATCAATGTGTCGGTCCGCACATTGTTAAACGCCCCCTCGATGTCAATGCAAACCGCCAATGTGTATGTCTTGGCATCGAAGTATTCCTCTATTTTATGCACAACCTCGTGCAGGGCAGTCTCCACTGATCTTCCACTGAGTAGAAAGGACATGAGGCTAATAGGTCTGTAGCGCTTTGCATAACTTGCCTTGTCAATCTTGGGTATAAATGCCACCTTTGCCTCCTACCAGGCTTTTGGAAGATATGCAAGTCTTAGGCACGTTGTGAAAAAAAAGCTAGATGGGCCTGTATTTGGAATGGTTTATTTTATTTAAAAGAAGTAAAAAGGCCGGACCGAACTTTGGTCTTTTTGGCAGACATATCCAATTATAAACCGATCGAAACATATTAAGGTCGGATATCGTAAGGCTCAGAAAACCTCACTGTTTCATATTTCAGCGAAATTGAGTAATAAATAAAGCTTTTATGGGGTTCAGTCCCCTCATCGGCAGATTGGTCTATATGGCAGCTATATGTAAATAAAGTCCGACTATATTTGGGTCGGATGTAGGAAGGCTTAAAACTGCGCACAGTTTCAAATTTCAGCTAAATTGGATAAAAAATAAAGCTTTTATGGCCTTCAGACCCTTTATCGGGAGATCGGTCTATATGGTAGCCTTATCTAAATATAGTCCGATCTGAACCATATTTTGGTCAGTTGTCGGAAAGCCTTTAACTACTCAAAGTTTCAAATTTCTGCAAAATCGGATTAAAAATAAAATTTTTATGGGCATTAGTCCCTTAATTGGAAAATCGGTCTATGTAGCAGCTATATCCAAATATAGTCCGATTTAGCCCGTTCAGGAACTTAACCTGAGTGCATCAAAAAGACGAATCTGTGCCAAATTTCAGCTGAATATCTCAATTTTTGAAGGCTCTAGAGTGATTCCAACAGACGGACGGACAGACACATGGACATCGTTGAATCATCTTTACGATGATCCAAAATACAATATATATACTTTGTAGGGTCGGAAATTGTTATTTCGATGTGTTGCAAACGGAATGACTAAAAGAATATACCCCCTATCCTACGGTGGTGGGTATAAAAATTAGTATTGTGGTGGCACACTTTGTGAAAATAACTTTGTTTCTTAATTTAAATATTTATCAAAGTAACCTTAGAATAATTTTATTATTTCGTAAAAACAACTTTGTTTATTATTCTGAATATTTATCACATAGGCTTAGTATAATTTTGACAATGTACAAGAAATTCATTTCTGTATAATAAAGTTTAGTTTTGAATTAGTTTTTATTACGAACACATCTATCCATTCCACATTGGTGACCCCGAACGAAAAATATACAGATTTTATTTTTTTTCAAGCATGGCTACTGAAAATGAAAATAATGCATTGGAGTTATCCCGTGTAGCGGTTCGAGTTCCTCCGTTTTGGCGACAAAATCCGCGGCTATGGTTTATACAATTGGAGTCCCAGTTTGTTACATCAGGAATTTCCTCGGACGAAACGAAGTTCCATACGCTAGTTGGGTCCATGGAAAGCGGTATTTTGAACCATGTAAGCCATATTGTGGAAAATCCTCCAGCGGTCAACAAATACGAAGTCTTGAAGAAGGCATTGCTTGATGAATTTATGGAATCTGAGGAAAAACGCCTTCGACAACTTTTGGAAAATGTATGTATCGGTGACAAGAAACCTTCAGCATTACTAAGGGAAATGATGGAATTGTCCTGTGGAAAAGTGTCAAAAGAGTTATTGAAAACATTGTGGATCCAGCGCCTTCCATCAACAACAAGAGCCATACTGTCGGTAAGCAATGATGGAGTAGACAAGTTAGCAATCATGGCAGATAAAATCCATGACCAATCTGATGCTTCTGGTGTAGTCAATGCTGTTTCAACTAAGGATGAAGACCGTTTGATGGTTTTGGAAAGGCAAGTAAGTGAACTTTTATCGAAAATTGATGCCTTTTCGTTCAGAGGTGGTCAACACGAAAAAAGGAATTCCACACATCGTTCACGAAGTAATTCACGCTCTCGTTCAACATCTTCTGTGTGTTGGTATCACCTTAAATTTGGACGGAAAGCGACAAAATGCCGTTCGCCCTGGTCGTTCAATTCGACGGAAAACAATTAGGCACCTCATCTAAGGTGGCGGATGAGTGCGGCCGGCATATAAGTCGCCTTTTTATTCAAGATGCAGAATCAAATTTAAGATACCTATAGATACCGGTGCCGACATATCTGTTTTACCTCGCAGAAACGATGAAAAAAACAAAGCGTCAAATTCTTTTGTTTTATATGCAGCGAACAACACGAAAATACGAACTTATGGAACAAGGGTTATTAATTGCAATATCGGTCTACGGCGAAGATTTCTCTGGTCATTTATTGTAGCTGATGTAACACAGCCAATAATTGGATCAGATTTTTTGAAGCATTTTGGACTCCTGGTGGATATGAAAAACAATCAACTAATCGATTCAACAACAAAACTCAAAGTATCTGGATTTTGCTCACTTCAACCGACTTTATCGTTGAAGGTAATTCCTGATGGGCCAGGTGAATGTAATTCAATTGTTTCCGATTTCATTGATGTTACTACGCCCAGTATTAAGTTACCACCCGTTAGTCATCCAGTTATACATCATATTGATACAAATGGACCAGTAATTTCAGTGAAAGCACGACGACTATCTCCAGAAAAGTTAAAAATTGCGAAAGATGAATTCGATTATATGATGCAACTTGATATATGCAGACCATCAAGAAGTCCTTGGGCGAGTCCTCTTCATATGGTTCCAAAAGGTGATGGTATGTGGCGTCCGTGCGGAGATTATCGTGCCCTCAATAAGATAACCGTTCCCGATCGTTATCCGGTACCTCATATACACGACTTTGGTTATATGTTAGCTGGTCAGAAAGTATTTTCAAAAATCGATTTGGTCAAAGCGTACTTTCAGATTCCTGTAGCTGAAGAAGACATTCCAAAGACGGCTATAATTACACCTTTTGGTTTGTTCGAGTTTACACGGATGCCGTTTGGTCTCACGAACGCTGCTCAAACGTTCCAGCGTTTTATAAACGATGTTCTAAGGGGACTGGATTTCTGTTTTGCTTATATTGATGATATACTCGTAGCGTCTGAAAACGAAGCAGAGCACGAGATACATCTTCGGCAGATTTTTTCTCGTTTGCAATCACATGGCGTAACTGTAAATAGAGACAAATGCGAATTTGGCAAGGATTCCCTTATTTTCTTGGGATACTGCGTAACTCAAAGTGGTCTAGTGCCAAGTCCAGAACGGGTATTAGCCATTCAACAATACAATTTGCCAAAAACTGTCAACGAGTTAAGTCGATTCCTTGGAATGCTCAATTTTTATCGTCGGTTTATCCCGAAAGCAGCTCAAGCTCAGGCAATATTAAACTCCCTGAAGTCCGGCCAGAAGAAAAATGATAAAACACCAATTGAGTGGACACCAGAATTGCGTAATTCATTTGAAGAATGTAAGAATCAACTAGCGAACTTTGCACTTTTGGCATATCCCGTTGAGTCTGCCGAAACATCTTTATGGGTGGATGCGTCCGATATCGGTATGGGAGCTGTTCTTCAACAACTCATTGATGGTGAATGGAAACCGCTTGGATTCTACTCAAAGAAGTTATCAGATACTCAGACTCGGTATAGCGCTTATGATCGCGAGCTTTTGGCGGCGTACTCTGGAGTTAAATATTTTCAACATTTTCTTGAGGGACGCCAATTCTGTATCTATACCGATCATAAACCATTAACATTTGCTTTCAATCAACGTCACGATAAGGCATCTCCACGCCAGCTTAGACACCTAGATTTTATTGGACAGCATGCAGTGGATATTCGCCATGTACCTGGAAAAGAAAATATCACTGCAGATGCTCTATCACGACTTAATGCAATATCTTTACCATCTTCCCTGGATTATTCGGAACTTTCCAAAGATCAAGAGAATGATGAAGAACTCAAACAACTACAATCAAATCCGCAATCATCAAATTTGCTGCTGAAGTATTTCCAAATTTCTGACTCGAAAACGGAAGTTCTGTGTGATGTGTCAACTCATAAAATAAGACCTTATATCACACCTCGTTTTCGAAAATGCGTCTTCGATATGATACACAACGTTTCTCATGCGGGCTCAAAAGCCACAGTTAAGATGATATCAACTAGGTTTGTATGGCCAAACATGAGGAAAGATATTTCCATTTGGACGAAAACTTGTCTTAGATGTCAACAAGCCAAGGTGGGACGTCATATAAAAAGTGCTATTGGCCAATTTCCAGTGCCGGATGATCGATTTAAAGTGGTCAGCATCGATATTGTTGGACCTCTTCCGCCATCGGAAGGGTATAGGTACTGTCTTACCTGTATCGATAGATTTACACGTTGGCCGGAGGCTATACCATTGCAAGACATAACAGCCGAATCTGTGGCTAAAGCATTTCTTAGTGGATGGATAGCAAGATTTGGAGTGCCTTCTCAGGTGGTGACAGACCAAGGGCGACAGTTCGAGTCGGAACTGTTTCGAGAATTTTCAAAGTTGCTTGGAATTCGTGTTACTCATACGACACCTTATCACCCCCAGTCAAATGGCCAAATCGAACGTTGGCATCGAACACTTAAGGCATCTTTAATGTGTCACGCAAACCCACGTTGGTCCATGGTTTTGCCAATAATAATGTTGGGATTACGTTCATCTATCAATCATGATTTAAGCGTATCGCCTGCTGCGTCAGTATATGGTATGGAGCTTACATTACCAGGTGAATTCTTTACTGAATCGAAATTTGGTAAATTGCGTTCTGATTGGGTTGCACAATTTAAAGCTGATATGAACAACGTCAAAGCAAAGAATGTTAACCGTCATGGCGATTCAAATATTTATGAGCCAAATGCATTGAAAGAAGCAGAATTTGTATTCATCCGAAACGACGCTGTGCGAGCTTCATTACAACCTCCATACACAGGACCTTTTCCTGTTCTATCTAGAGGAGCAAAAACATTTGTAGTTGATGTTAATGGAAAACGGAAGACGATATCTGTTGATCGCCTTAAGCCAGCCTTAATCTTGAAACACGAAATGCCAACGAAATCCATATCACCTCAACCAGTACCAAATGATTCTCATTCACGAACTCTACGATCAGGAAAAACTGTGAGAATTAAAACTTAACGTTGTCACTGGGGGAGGAGTATTGTGGTGGCACACTTTGTGAAAATAACTTTGTTTCTTAATTTAAATATTTATCAAAGTAACCTGAGAATAATTTTATTATTTCGTAAAAACAACTTTGTTTATTATTCTGAATATTTATCACATAGGCTTAGTATAATTTTGACAATGTACAAGAAATTCATTTCTGTATAATAAAGTTTAGTTTTGAATTAGTTTTTATTACGAACACATCTATCCATACCACAGTATCTTTGTTCCCAAAAATTCAATACTAGAGTTTCAACCTTCATCCACCCATCCTTCTTATTGGCTTCACGTAGATTTATTCACAAAATATATTTGAAACCCGACAAAATTATGACTAATGTCACCTAAACCATGCACATGCAAAACTATCCAAAACACACCAAAAAAAAATATAAACTTCCCACCGGCTCTTAAGCTCAGCATTAATTCCATTTTAAAAACCACAGACCAGATAAGAGGAACGTTTAAATTAAATGCGGCAAAATCTTTGTGGTTTAAAATTCACATGTGTTTATTTGCCTTATAAAAGTAATGGACCCTACAGTCGATTAAAGTCTTTCGATTGAGACCAAATTCGTTTTACTCATACACTCCTTAAAACAGAATCCAAACGTACGGTTTTGTTTCCCACTGGAAAAAAACAGATTGCCAACGACAGAACCTTTGGACACGCTAATTGCTTCGTAATTTGGAAACTCTAGTTATTAGGTTTTAAAAGATTGCGACTATCTACTGACGGTTTCGAATTCCTTAACACACATTGTAAGGCATTCATAGCAGTCGACCTAAACCACCATCACTTACTACTAATTACCCACGGCATTTGATAAACCTCAAATGTGTATGGGGAAGTAATATCACATTTTCGCTGATTCTATGATTTGTTCGTGCGACTAAGCATGTCTAGAATTTCTCAGATTTAAGCAGCCAGCAGCCTTTAGCAGCTATGCTCATATATGAGATAATTTAAAAAATCTTATATTCTGTTACTACAACCGCAGATTTCACACAACTAAGCAATGAAAAATAACTAAAACTGACCTTTGTCAATGGCAATTGTTTTCTTGTATGTCAACAAAAGGACCTCGAAAAGCATAGTCTCCCAATATATATTTAATGTTAAAGCACGCCAACCCGTAGAAATCTTTTATTGGCACATCTTGCTTCAGAAAATAGCAGCAAAAGAAGTTTCGATGAATTGGAGAATTCCATCTCAAGCAAATATCTCATTCATTGAACTATCATAGCAGGTGAATATTAATAAGTAAAATTGAATTGTAACCGTTGAGTTGGGCGGAAGTGCTTTTATTTCGCTACGCGAAGAAAAATGTCCGTATATCCGAATACTTACTAACTATTACGAACAATTTTAAAGCCATCCAGGTGTAGGCTCAAAATGGACTCTGAAGACCCAACAACTGCGGTGGTGGCATCAGGCCCTAGCATGTTGGCCGCCCCTCCTATAGGGGTAGGTGATTTGGCACCTGTAGTCGAAAGTAATGCTTCAAGCGCACAACCAGTCGTCAGACTCATTAATGAGGAAGAGACATGTAAAGCAGGGACAGTTCGTCCCCAGACTTTAAGTAATGGTGGTGTTTCCGACCGAGAGATGAGCGGGATGACGGCAGAAGTGAGGGATGAGTCATCGCTAAGCTCACAAGATGACAGAGAAAGCAATCCGGGCGAAACGATGAAGGCGACAGAGGAGCATGCACCGGCAGCGCAATCGGGCGGAAAGGCAGTATGCTGGAGGGGATGGAACTGACATTCTAAGCACTTCTACGAAAGCTACTAAAGCTGTTCCTCCGCAATGGACACTTCAGGCAGTGTTCTGCGGAGAGAGACAAAGTCGAAAAAGGAACGAAGGAAGCGCACACGGTGCCTGAGTCTTCACAGAGGTATGTAACTTCCAAAAGTATGACACACTTATCACGGAAGGGGAAGATGGCAGCTGAGAAAGGTTATGAGCCACCCTCTTATGGCAGATTGGCAAGGAAACACAACGGAGATGAGATGACTTATGCAGTCACCGATATTGGCAGTGAATTCCACCAGTTTATTGGTCCCATATCAAGCATCTGGTAAACGAACGGGGTGTCGAACATGTGCTGAACTCTGAAGGGGGTCCACCCATACGAATTATGAGCTGCGAGTTTAGAGAGGACATTTAAACGCTATGCTTTGTGTCAGCGGAATATATTGATACCGTCAAAAAGCTCGTTGGAAGTATCCTCACACCCTGGGGCACAAAGCTCGACCTTTGTCATCAGCGACGGAACGCCTGATGGAAGTCTTAAACTAGCAAATCCAAGAGTTGGTCGTGGTGAAATGGGTGGTCTTCCACAGGGACGAGAAGGAAGTCTACTTGTGGTGGGCATTGATCAAATCGTGACAAGTTTGGGTAAGACTAAAGGCATGGTGTACTATGGGACTAAGTCCGTCCTTTACAAGATTGAGAAGATTAGGATAGGCAAATATCCTCATATTGAGCCATCAGGCAGTGCAGTGGCAGTACACTCAATACGAACAGGGGGCCGACGACGAGAAAATCACCGATTTTCTCAATTTTGGGAAGACTGGTATAAGCAAAGATCATATTACTAAAACATAATGCAGGGGCGAGAGAAGCAACAGAGCTTAACGAACAGGGACCCGACGAAAGACTAATCACCGGCTTTCTCAAAAGACAGGCAGTACAGTGACAGGAAACTCAATGCAGCCTAAGTAACAGGAATCCGACGATGAGAACATCACCCACTCCCAAAAAGCCCATTTAATGAAGGACCAATGATTGAGGTCATCCAGATAAACCTCGCTCTGATAGAGAAAATCGAATTCAAGATCATATTAATTCTGGAGCAATGGACTACCCATAACAATGTTTCTGGACTGAACTATATCAACTAGCATTTATTCTATGCTAACACTGATACTCGACCGAGGACCTGCTTTATTTGTCATAAAAATTTAAATTTTTATATATTTTATATATTTTCCACAGAGTTGTCAACGTCGAATGCAACAGTGATGAGACAGGGAGACGTCGGAACTGCTACTGCTGTTGAGCAAGGCAAAAGATGCAAAATCTGATCACATTTTGTGGTGTAGTACCAACACTAATAACCGGGGCCAAGCCATGGCAGAATTCTTGAATACTAACAACCTAATAACACTTATTAAAGATAACACCGCTACCTTTGCTAATAGGATGAGGAAGGAGGTTTTAGATGTGGCAATATGTACGGAAAAATTTGGGAGACTACTACTAAGAAGTCTTGTACAAGGTAATTTAGACAATCCCAGTATAGAAGACATTGACGACAATGTCAACAGGATTACGACTGTAATAATGGGGTCTTTCGAAGATAATTTTCCTCTTCGGGAATGGAAATCAGACCAAGAAAATCCTGGATGACCGGGGAGACTCGCAACATTTGGAAAGAGTTCCGCAGACTATACAACAGAGAAACGCACTCCTGCCAGCGGCACAGATTGACGGAACCCTAGTATTGCCATCTGGAAGATCATGTTACACGGATGGATCAAAGCTAGAGGACAGAGTGGGCCTTGGGGTTTATATGAAAACCCAGGGACTGACATCTGTTTTAGACTGCCTGACCATAATACGGCCCTGCAGGCGGAGATCCGGGCGATCACGGAATGCGTGAAGTAAGGTGGTGCTAACACGAGGACGTCGAGTCTGAATATCTTTACCGACAGTAAAATTGCTATAAGGGCAACAACAACCAGGACTGTAAGGTCACGAACAGTCTTGCAGTGTAAGAAGGAGATTAACGCCTTCTCTGAGTATGGGAAAGTCCGCATCGTTTGGGTGCCGAGCCATAACGGAGTAAGGGGAAATAAAAGGGCAGACGATTTGGCGGTGAAGGCCAGAGGACTGCCGTCAATAAGCTTGGTTAACCCGAAGCCTTCGGGTTAACAGCGAACGGTCGGTAGTATGGCAAAAATCCTATGGGGGGATCCAGATCGTGAGAAGACGAGGCTATTACTGAAAGGAAGCAAGAAGGAGGTTAGTATAGCTATTGGTATCATAACGGGACACATAGGACTACGAGCTCACTTATGTAAAATCGGTGCGGCAAGTAATAGCATGTGTAGGGCATGCGGGGAATACGATTAAACGTTGGAGCATTTCCTTTGTCATTGCCCGGCTTTCGCGTCCAACAGATACCTGCACTTAGGTGGAGAAACACACTTAGGTGGAGGCATTGAAAACAATTAAGGATTTTGTAAGTAACACGGAATTCCTAACTTAAAATTTTCTTTTAAGAGGTTTCTTTATAGTTTTTAAAGCGCACAACAAGTCGATCACTGGATTAGGTATATGTCCATAGTGGCATGGGGTGGATTAATATCTGCACCCTATTTTCAACCTAACCTAACCTAACCATACAACGGAGCACATCGTAAAAAAGCCGAAGTTTAATGGGATGTGTATTACACACGGCTCAAGCAATACAATAAGATTACCAGAGCGGCAAAACATGCCTCCTGGAAGCTTTTCTGCGAACAGGTCAATAACGTTAATGACGACTATAAAATGAAAAACTTTCTCTCAAAAATCTATAACCAAAGTGAAACGTTATTAGACGACATGGGGAGGACTTGTTGAGGCTTTTGATTAAAACGCATTTCCACGGGATACGACGGGACTCACGGAGGCTCTATAATCTTGGAATAATGAGTTTAATCGAAGGTTTATCATAAGGTAATTTATGGCCAAGGAAGCCTTGAGAGCTTCAAACCATTTAGGCTACTAGGACCAGATGTAATATTTCCGGCGTTACTACAGAAAGAGGCAGACTATCTGGCGCCTAGTCTGGCCAAAATTTTCAGAGCGTACCTAGGACTTGCATATACTCCGAAAGCCCGGCAGCAGGAAATGGCTATATATACACCCAAGCCCGGCAAGGCCAGTTATGCGACACCGAAAGCCTACATATTTATAAGCCTTACGTACTTTCTACTCAAAAACATGTGGATACCATGATAAAGAGTGGAACATCCAGCGAACTGGCCAAATACAAACAGCATGCCCAGGTCAAGGGAAGGTCGGCAGAGACTGCCCTGCACAAAGTTGTGCATAAAATAGAAGAATACTTCGATGCCAAGACGTACACACGGACGGTATGCATTGACATCGAGGGGGCTTTTAACGATGTGCGGACCGACACACTGATCCAATCCTTAGACCAGTACAGTGTGCAATGACACAATAGATATGCCTCCATCCTTCGAAGATGGGTATAAAAATTGCATTAAATTATGTGTAACAAATTACAAATATCGAATTGTAGGCGCGACAGGCAAGGGGTCGTAGGAGAACAGATTGATACTGTTGAGGGGCCCAAGCGAGACTTGAAACGTCTGTCAGTGGCGTGCTGTGTATGACCAAATTATCTGTTGTCTGGCAATGTCTTTCAGAAATCATCATTCTAATGATGTTCATTCTTAAGATTCAATAGCTCGACTATGTGACATTTGGAAGAAATGTAAAATTCAAATTTGCACATTAACATTATTTTAAGGGGCATTTTTTCAATTTCCAACTAATCAATGAATGCTGTCCAACTGAAGCTTAAGCACATAATATACTGGTCCTCCTTTTTATAGTTGAGTCCGAACGGTGTACCGCAGTGCGACACTTCTTTGAGGAGAAGTTTATACATGGCATAGTACGTCACAAATGTCACCAGCATTAAGAAGGGATAACCTCAACTCGAATCACCGACTTAGCCACGATTTCATTTTGAGGGGGCCAAACCCACTTTATTTCCAGATCAAAAAATTCTCAAATTCTTTCTTCATCTGTGAAATGGGAAAGTAAAATTTTATTTTTTTTATGAAAAATTGTGGCGATACTATGCCCAGAACTGACCCATCATTGGTGGCATTTGGTCATAATGAGAAAGCTAAACTTTGTATTGCTTATTATTACACTATAAAGAGGCCGATTACACAATCCAATGCCCTTCAGAATGTGCTAGTCTGTGCGGATATCTCACATTCATAGCAAGATGAGAGATATAAAATTATTTTATTAAAAAATTCGAGGAATTTGCTCTAGTATTGAAATGAAGATTTTTTTTTTTTGTTAAAGAATTCAAACAATTTTTATTTTGCGCATACTCAAATTGGTTTAACGATTTCAACATGATTTTTCCAGACTTACACAATTAATTTTAACATGTAAATGCCTTTTACGTCGCGAAAATAAATGCTGATACATTTTTATAGCCATCCATATTCTGCTCAAATGAGGTTCGCAATCTGTAATCCTTTTTGAATTGCAAGGACTTTGGGTTAAAATTTCATCCAATTGTTGACCAATATACCCGTACTTTTAGCAATGACCAAATTGATGAGGATTGGAACATCAAGCCTGACACCGCTTACTATAAACGACCATGTCATTGAAGACGTTGACAAGTTCTTAGCTTGGCAGCAAAATAACAAAAGACAGAGGATCCGAGGCAGACATACGCGTACGTATGTCCCAAGATGCAGTGACATCTCACATAACACAAAAGTCTGAATCTTCGATACATTTTATTATACCATCCACCATAAGATGGGGGGTATACTCATTTCGTCATTCTTGATCGTCGCGACATTTTATGTCGATCTAGCCATGTCCGTCTGTCCGTCCGTCTGTCTGTCGAAAGCACGCTTACTTCCGAAGGAGTAAAGCTAGCCGCTTGAAATTTTGCACAAATACTTCTTATTAGTATAGGTCGGTTGGTATAGTAAATGGGCTATATCGGTCAATATTTTGATATAGCTGCCATATAAACCGACCTTGGGTCTTGACTTCTTGAGCCTCTGGAGGTCTCAATTATTATCCGATTTGCCTGAAATTTTGTGCGATGGATCCTCTCATGACCATCAACATACGTGTTTATTATGATCTGAATCGGTCTTTAGCCCGATACAGCTCCCATATAAATCGATATCTCTATTTTACTTCTTGAGCCCCCAAAGGGCGCAATTCTTATTCGAATTGGCTGACATTTTACGCAGGTCTCCAACATATAATTTAATTGTGGTGCTAACCGCACCATATCTTGATATCGCTCTAACAGCATAGCAAATCTTTTCTTATATCCTTTTTTTGCCTAAGAAGAGATGCCGGGAAAAAAACTTGACAAATGCGATCCATGGTGGAGGGTATATAAGATTCGGCCCGGCCGAACTTAGCACGCTTTTACTTGTTATTGGTTGTATAACTTGGAGCTTGACACAAGCTACTACCCGCAAAATCAAATTTTTCATAAATCGCTGCCTGCGATAAATACTTCGAATTTTCTGGCCAAACCGTATTTCAAATGAGGATGTGTCGTGTGGTCTCTGGTTACAATCGGGACATACATCCTGCACGTAGCCAGCGATCCTTGCTCTGTAGGAGTTGAGGCCGCTGCATCTGTCGGAACGTAATTGAGCCAGAACTACTCTTTTTTGCCGGGGGAGGACAATTTCTTCAGGTGCAATGGGAGACGGTCGTTCTCCAAAGACTGCATTCACCCGGTAGCTATTTACCCCATCTGCAACCGTGTCTGGATGAATGTTGTTGAACCTGCATAATATGCCGCTTGATCTAAAGGTTCTCTTTTGTAGCGCTGAACCTCATGCTCTAGATCATGTACCTTAAGGCTTCTGGGCGATGGATATCTATACACAACATGATGATTTGGATGGTCTCTACGATAACAGCCCACAAGGTATTGCTTAGACAGCATGAAGTTTTGTCTTCGCACTGGTAGGATCTTTGTTTCCTGATGGAGGTGGTCCACATGAGAACTGAGGAGACAGCCTGTCGCAGTTCGGAGAGCGGCATTCTGACAGATCTGAATATTATTCCACTGCGTGTCACAAAGCTGACGACACCACACTGGCGCTGCATAACTTACCACAGACCTGCCAATTGGGTTGTACGTGGTCTACAAGGTATCTTTGTTGTTGTTGTAGTAGTAGTGTGTGGTACACTGAGGTGGTATCCCTTGCCGATGAAGGAATTCATCGGGTCAATCCGGTACATACAACCGGCTGCCATGGGATTGAGGTTTCTTTGTCTGCACCCCGAGTGCTGCCGGCAAGTGACTTGAGGACCTTGTTTCTACTTTCGACTTTATCGCAAATTGCTGCGGCATTTGGGGAGAATGTGTAAGAGTCAAATGTGACGCCAAGCATTTTGGGACACTTGATGGTCGGAATCATTTCTCCATTGACCATCACAGTCAGCTCGGCATTCACCTCATGCGTATTTGTAGTGATCAATGTGACTGAAGATTTGGTGGCAAATATCTTCAGATTTCTCGCAGCAAAATATGAGGCAAGTTCATTGAGGTAGACGTTCAAACTATCGCAGATGTCAACAATGGGTGGGGGGCCTGATGCCATAATAGTGCAATCGTCCGCATATGATATGATCTCTATGCCGTTTAAAAGGGGTGGAATAGAGGATAGGTAGAGGTTAAAGGTTATAAGATTGTAAGATCAACTCCAGGTACATCCAGATTTTTGAACATCAATGTAGAGATTCTGTCGGGGCCTAATGCCTTGGATGATTTGGCGCCACGGATGACAGTCGTAACTTCGCCCACGGTAAATTGTGATGGCTATCCATCTGCTCAGATACAGCGAATAGCTCTCCTCTTTACCCTGTCACTCTCGGGAGGCACAATTAATTGACGGTTGAACAACCTGGCGCATCACTTCGGATCAGTCACGGCTACTTCGCCAAAGTGGCTGAGGTCCCGTCGTCCCGTCTTCTGGGGTTCGAGAGTGACTTAACAGTATACCACAGCTTGCCTAAGTTACATTGCTCCAAGTGTTCCAGCCACAAATTCCGCCTATTTTCGTTGACTACGCTATTTATTTACAGATTCAGCTCGCTGATTCTGGGGTTAGTGCTCGTACAACAAATCCCATCACGCTTGTCTGGCAGTAACACTGCTTGCCTTGGGAAATTGGGCAGCACTTGAGGTATTCAACCGGCTGTTATAAAGCGCGGCTGTAGCGTTAGTGATATCTCGGAATTTCCTCTCAGCAACTAGCACATCCGAGGGGGTGCCAGTTCACTGTACTCTCTGAAGCCAGCCCAACCGGCTCTCAGAGGTTATGAAGTCGGGTGGTCGGTCGATGGTGAGAATAAGGGGAAGGCAAATCTCCCACCTCCATTCCTTGAGCGATCCTTACGTAGCACATTGTGTCTGTGACAACTGTACAAGCTGCAGGTGTTGGTCAGCTTTGTCTCCTGGATCACTGCAACCAATATGTTCTTCCCACTCATAAAATCCACAATCTCATCGATCTTGCCAGAGCAAGCTCGGACATGTATCCACTCCATGCACCGTTTACACCTCACCGACACCGACCGATGATGGAGGCGGTTCTGGCAAAGCGATCAGAACCAGCGTCCGGGGTTCTTTTCAATCCCGTCACGGACCAGAAGCGTGCGGAGAAGGCACTCGGGGATGTGCCTCTCCCATGATGAAAAAAGACGAACACGTACACTGAGGCGGCAGCTCTTGCAATGAAGGATTCCATCGGGCCAATCCGGTGCGTACAACCGGCTGCCATGGGATAGATTCCTATTAATCTTATTTGCGTTTAATATTTCATTAGAAATATTTTCGTCATCTACCCAACAAAATAAATTAGAGATTATTCTAAAAGAACAGCATTTTAGGTATTTCCAAAGCGACAAATTTTCTTATATTCCTGCATCTTGGGTAGAAATGTAGAATTACATTGCATATGCCAAGTTGAAACGCTTCCATGGAATACTAACTTTGAGAGTTATGAATGAATTGCATTTTTTGTAGTGTAAAACCGACATATTCTTGATTGAGTGTTGTTATAGGCCATTTTTGACCGATTTTGTTGTTATAGTTTCTATGACCAATTTTTTTATTTTACGCTAACATTATGTTACGCTTTTCGTACTAGTTCCCAATATCCTATTTAAATTTAATTTTGTAACCCAATTTAAAAACATTGAAAATATTGTATTAAACCAACATAAAAGTAAAAGAGAAAATAAAACTCACTGAAATGGATAAAAAAAAAATCGTAGAATTTGGTGCAGTTTTGGAATACACCCAGATCCCAAAAAACTTAATTTTTTACATCTTTGGAAGCAAACATAAAAATAATTTATGTCCTTATTGAAAGTACTAATATTCAGAAAGAAAAGTTGTTTCAAAAAAAAGCCTTTCATTCAATAGCCCAAGTAGCCCACTAATAGATGTTTTTATGTCCTACACCCAGAAAATTAGTCTGCTGATATTAGCAATCACTGTTTGCTGATATTAAACTAGGTAAGGGTAGGCTAGGTTTAAGTGGTACTGTTCCTACTGTTGACCCATCCAGAACGCTTTAAAAAGCCCAACAACTTTCAAATGTTCTCATCCGCTAAATCAGACAGGTTCTCAAAGAAAAGAGAACCAAAGCTGGATCTCTTTCTGACTGCCGGTGAGGGACACATACATATTTTCTTCTTCCTCGACGTCTTCACAGCATCCGCAAAAGTCATTACTTGCAACCTTCAGGCTGTCAGCATGTTTTCCGATCAGACAGTGACCTCTCAATTCATACACAACGAGTGCAACAACTGTCTGTAGACCTCTTCATGTCTAGACTAGGCCACATAATTTTGGAGTTTACATAACATACCATTTGTGACCATCTATCATTCGTTGGCCTTCGGGTCTGATGCTGCCTACATGTAGCTAGAGGCATACCCACAGTTTTCAGTTTCCCTGGAATGTATAAGATAGTTCCTATTCCCTCAAACTAGTCTGCTCTACTATTCCCAGGGACATGTGACCCGGCCCCTAGAATATCGTGTATTCCCTCGCCGTCGCATTACCAAAGAGAAAGCTCCGTTAACCTCACGGCAGTGCAGTGACAGGAAGTTCAATGCAGCCTAAAGAACAATGAGCAGTCGATGAGACCAGGTCGAGGAAAGCAAAACAGACAGGAAACGAGGTACTAATAAAGCATTTTATCGCCACTCCTATGGGGGACCACCATACGGATGCTGACTGAGTAGGGATTTGAACCCGTCTGTTGTAATAATTCTAAGGGTAAGGATCCGAACCAGCTATGCAGAAGGGCAGAAAGAGATTTGCAGATGGAACATGACTGGGCTAGACCTAGGGATTTATATGTTAACCCAGAGAAGACTGAAATTTTCCTCACTCACCATCGACCAACGACCCGATTTCATAACCTCTGAGCACCGGATGTTTATCAATCAGAAGAAGGCCGATTGAGTCGGGTTCAAAGAGTAAACCAATCGCCGCTTCAGTAAACTGACACCCCTTCAAATGTGCTAGTTGCCGAGAGGAAATTTCGAGACATTATTAACGCTGCAGCCGCTCGCTTTATACCATCCGGTCGAATACGCCAAGTGAGGTCCAATTTGCTGGCACAGGCAGCGGTAATCGCAGAAGACCTTGATGGATTCGTTGCACTGTCCCCACTAACCCCAGAACCAGCGCGCTGAATCTGAAAATAAACATGATAGTCAAGGAACATAAGCGCAATTTGTGGCTGGAACACTTGGAGTTTAGGCGAGGTGCGGTCTACTGTTAAATCGCTCTCGAATCCCAGTAGAAGGGATGACAAGTCCGTAGTCCTTTTTGGCGACGTAACAGTGACTGACCCGAACGGATATGCCAGGTTTTTTAACCGCAAATTTATTAAGCGCTCCAAGAGTGGCAAGGCTAGGATGAGAGTCATAAGTTGTATCCCTTATCTCCAAGACGATGGACAGCCATCAAAATTTACCATGGAAGAAGTTACGAATGTCATCCTAGGCACTAAGTTGTCCAAGCTGCTGGGACCCGACGGAATCTCTAAGCTGATGAAGGGAAATCTGTATCTACCTGGAGTCGAGTAGCTTACAACTGTCCGAACTCTGTCTTTAAACATTCTTATGCCGCTACTGAAGCCTGGGAAGAGCCCGAGTAAGAGATTTTCCATTAGCCGAGCATCAGCATAGATATCAAATACTGCTATGGATGCCATCACCACACATGTTTGTCTTGGCTCCATCAGCCCGGGCCATGTGATAAGACAGCCCTCGTGGCACTGGCCCTATGGAAAGCGTAAGACACGGTCAGCCATGCCAAACTAATTGAGGACATCGCCAATACGTCCCTGCAGCCAGGCCTAAAACGCTGTGTGGCGAATTATCTGCGTTGTCGCCCGTCATTTGTGGAATTTAGGGATAAGAAGTCGATACACCGTAGAGTTAAACTGGGAGATGCCCAAGGTGGGTGATATCTCCGGCGCTGTTAAACCTCTACCTATCGTCCATTCCGGCCCCTAGAGATCTATTATAAGCGGACGACGGCATAGAGATCGTATCATATGCGGACGATCGGACATCGAGCCCTCCACCCATTGTTGACATCTGCGGTAGGTAAAAGTTAAATCCACCAGTTTTGATCTTGATCTGATGAACAGTACAAAATGTTCTTAAAATGTCAAAAAACAAATTCGATAAATCTGTCTGGTTTCCTTAAAAAATAAATGAATGCCCACAACTAATGAATGTTTCTATAACATGTTTTTTGTACATTGGTAGTTTTAACAAAATGCTTGTGTAATTATTCTCCAATTTCTGCGCTTATGTCTGCCTGCGTTTCTTATTTTTCTTGAGGAAATCGAAAGTAGATTCTGCTCGTTTTGCAGCCGTTTTGAGTGGTTGGCTGTCTAATTATTTTTTTGGGGTGCTGGCAGCTTAACTTGACTGCATTGCAGTTTTGTATCAGTTTCACGAATGCACGTGATTATTATTTCATTGGGGTTTCTTGTGGCTGTGTTGCGGTTTTTGGAGCTTATATTTCAAACGACTGTATGCAACATGGTCTTCTTGCTGGTCTTCGTCTTCTGGTCTAGTGAAGATCATATATTAAATTTCTCAACCACAGTTGAAAAGTTGAACTAAATGGACATGTTTGCACTCTATATTAATTTTTTCAAGAAAAAGAATAAATAAAAAAAATTTAATTTTAAGCTCTTCCCAAAAGAGAACCATATGAAAAACTATAAAATAGAATTAACTTCGCTTTGACAGGCAGGAGGATTGGGGGACCCTCCCCTTTACCCTAATCTGCAAAAAGGCATGAATTTGGACATGGCTGCCCCTATTTAAACGAAATTTTTGGTAACACAAAAACTTGACCTTTTAAAAACCTAGGTTTTACCAATCAGGGGGAACGCCCACTCCAAAATCAAATCAGTAAATCTGATATAAAAATGCACATCAAATAGTGTCTGTTGAGGGATACCCACCACCACTGTATCCAATTGCAGCTCCTTTTATAGTCCATAACCATAATTGGGAAATGGACCCCATCACAACTTATAGAACCCAAATTTTTCAAATTCCCTTGAAATCGGGTTGTAAATACCTTGTTTGTAGGCCAATCACTTTGAATCGAGGCATCGGTGTTTATGGAACCTTAATCTACATATGGTCCGAAATTACAAATTTCAGGAAGCAGGATCAAAAATAGGTCTTGCCTACGCTGATGAAGTGAAATTTGGAATTTGGTCTATATGGGGGGCTATATCAACATATAGTTTGATATAGCCCATTTTAAAATTTAACTTGCCCATGGCCAAAGAAATTATAAGTGCAAAGTTTCAGCTCAATATCTCCATTTGCTAAGACTTTAGCATGATTTCAACAGGCGGGCGGACATGGCTTTGTAATCCTTGAATTTTGTGCCGATGAATAATATATAACTGTATCCGGTCGGAAATGGGTATATCAATGTGTTTAACGGAATGACAAAACTATTTAGATCCCATTGCGGAATATTGTCCGGCTATTGTCCGGCACAGCACACACACACACATCTTTATAAAGAAAGACAAAATGTGTTGCATAAAAGCATTTGACCGGCGAATTAGATAACGCGATACAGATGATTTCTGATTCGCCATGAATCTTCATCAGCAGAAGTTGTCAAATAGATCATGGTGCTTTACATATCAACTGAACTAGAGTAAGTTGCAAACCACACATCTGAATTTGAACAGGGCTCTTAAAGCGCAAAAGAAAACAATAACATCTTACTTCCCTTATTCAAATACAAAACTATACTACGGTGGTGGTTACAAATGTTATAAGGTATTTTTTTTAGTTGCGATAATCGAGTACGCACTGTATTATGATTTTGTAGCATAGATCGCTTAGAAGGCTATGACATGGACCTATAACTTAAAATACTTGTTCAAAATGAAATAGAGGTTTATTCCACTGTGAAGACAAGCACAACCGAGTTCATCCTACTCCAGCCAAGTGCAAACTCTAACATGCATGATGCAGGGTGCCATTAAAAAAATAAACTACATATCCACATATTCAATTATTAATGCTCCTAAGCGGAACTAACATGCCACATCGTGTTTTGATTGGAATCCAAATGAAAAGCAACACTTGCCATATTCAGGAAGTTTTTGTGCGTAAACGCTCATTCATAGCTGAAAATAAACCAAAAATATCAGTAAAACGGCAATACTGGAGCATGACTTAAAATCAAGGCAATAGGAAATCTCCAAAACTTCCCTCAAGCTAAGCAAGGCACGATCTAACGCCAATAACCAAAACAATAGCGCACGATAAGGCGAAACTCACAAAATAGATGTAATGAAATTGATTGGTCTGCCATGTTGCCGATTTCAAAGTGATCCACCAAGCTTCCTCTTTAGCTATAGGCGGAAGTTCTGTGTTTGAATGCCCAACCCATTAGCCATTAGAGATTTAACATGACCAACCACTTTGGTTTACATGGCCGACTAAGTCTCCGGTGTATTTGTTGGAACTTGCTGCCTGCCCCAGCCCCAGACATGGTTTGCACTACCTCTCACAGCTGATTATTAAAATGAATTAATAAATGATTGACTGAGTAAGTAAATGATTTGATGGCTTTTACCTCTTTCATTCTTCCCCGATTTCTTCTCCCGCAAACAAAACCGTTACTTTGGCATTATCACTTCCCGTTTGCTGTCGGAGTATGAAGGAATTCAGGCGGACACGTACGTCCAAAACATCAACTATACTCGTGGAAGAAGTAAATGAAGAAGTGTTTTCAAACGCATGATTGTCACCAAAATCAAAACCAGAAGTATTTGTATAAATTGCATAAAGACATGGTGACTCCTTCATCATACGTACACCATCCACAGTAGGTGGCGAAAATATTGTAAATAGTCACAGTCGCTTTGCCTACTGGAACATTTAGAGTGCGCGAACTATAGATCATATGAAGCTATAATCGGAAATATTTTCCCAACCTGAACCATACACTTTGTGGGTATTAAAATTATAACTTAACAAACACGGGCTCGAATTGTGTTGTTATCAAAAAAAAAAAAAACAAGTATAAAGGCGTTAAGTTCGGCCGGGCCGAACTTTGGATACCCACCACCTCGGGTATATATGTAAACCACCTGACAATCCGGTGAAAAATGCATATAATTTACAGATGTCGAAAAGCCTAACATAAGTCACTGTGTCAAATTTCAGCTAAATCGGATTATAAATTCGCCTTTTATGGGGCAAAGACATTAAACCAAGAGATCGGTTTATATAATAGCTATATCCAAATCTGAACCGATCTGAGCCAAATTGAAGAAGGCTGCCAATGGGCCTAACACAACTCAAATTGTCAAATTTCGGCTAAATCGGACAATAAATGTGCCTTTTATGGGCCCAAAACCTTAAATCGAGGGAAAGGTCTATATGACAGCTATATCCAAACCTGGACCGATCTGGGCCAAATTGAAGAAAATTGTCGAAGAACCTAACGCAACTCACTGTCCCAAATTTCGTCAAAATCGGACAGTAAATGCGCCGAACACAACTCACTTCCCCAAATTTCTGCGAAATCGGACAATAAATGCGCCTTTTATGGGGCCAGGACCTTAAATCGAGAGATCGGTCTATATGGCAGCTATATCCAAATTTGACATGATATGTGCCATATTGCAGAAAGATGTCGGGGGGCCTAACACAACTCACCGCCCCAAATTTCGGCGACATCGGACAATAAATGCGCCTTTTATGGGCCCAAAACCTTAAATCGAGACATCGGTCTATATGGCAGCTAAATCCATATCTGGGCCGATCTGGGTCAAATTGAAGAAGGATGTCGACTGGGATAGCACAACTCACTGTCCCAAATTTCAGCAAAATCGGATAATAAATGAGGCTTTTATGGGCCTAAGACCCTAAATCGGCGGATCGGTCTATATGAGGGCTACATCAAGATATAGTCCGATATAGCCCATCTTCGAACTTAACCTGCTTATGGAGAAAAAAAAGAATCGGTGCAAAATTTTAGCTCAATATCTCTATTTTTTAAGACTGTAACGTGATTTCAATGGACAGATGGATTGACGGACGGATATGGCTACGCTACGCTGATCAAGAATATATATACGTTATAAGGTCGGAAATGGATATTTCGATGTGTGTAAACGGAATTAAAACAATGCATATACACCCATCCTTCGGTGTTGGGTATAAATACCTGAGACTTGTGAAGTTGGACGTTAATAGTCAATTTTTTACCCTCCACCATAGGATGGGGGTATACTAATTTCGTCATTCTGTTTGTAACTACTCGAAATATTCGTCTGAGACCTCATAAAGTATATATATCCTTGATCGTCGTGCCATTTTATGTCGATCTAGCCATGTCCGTCCGTCTGTGCGTCCGTCCGTACGTCCGTCTGTCTGTCGAAAGCACGCTAACTTCCGAAGGAGTAAAGCTAGCTACTTAAAACTTTGCACAAATATATATTATTAGTGTAGGTCGGTTGGTATTGTAAATGGGCCATATCGGTTCATGTTTTGATATAGCTGCCATATAAACCTTGGGTCTTGACTTCTTGAGCCTCTAGAGTGCGCAATTCTTATCCGATTGGAATGAAATTTTGCACGACGTGTTTTGTTATGATATCCAACATCTGTACCATGTATGGTTCAAATCGGTCCATAACCTGATATAGCTGCCATGTAAACCGATCTTAGGTCTTGACTTCTTGAGTCTCTAGAGTGCGCATTTCTTATCCGATTGGAATGAAATTTTGCACGACGTATTTTGTTATGATATCCAACAACTGTGCCAAGTATGGTTCAAATCGGTCCATAAAATGATATTGCTGTCATATAATCCGATCTTGGATCTTGACTTCTTGAGCTTCTAGAGGGCGCAATTCCTATCCGATTTGGCTGAAATTTTGCACAACGTATTTTATTCTTACTTTCAACAACTGTGTCAAATAAGGTTCAAATCGGTTTATAACCTGATATAGCTGTCATATAAACCGATCTGGGATCTTGACTTCTTGAGCCTCTAGAGGTCGCAATTATTATCCGATTTGCCTGAAATTATGTACGACGGATTCTCTAATGACCATCAACATACGTGTTTATTATGGTCTGAATCGGTCTATAGCCCGATACAGCTCCCATATAAACCGATCTCTCTATTTTACTTCTTGAGCTGACATTTTACACAGGTCTCCAACATATAATTTAATTGTGGTCCTAACCGGACCATATCTTGATATCGCTCTAATAGCAGAGCAATCTTTTCTTATATTCTTTTTGGCCTAAGAAGAGATGCCGGGAAAAGAACTCGACAAATGCGATCCATGGTGGAGGGTTTATAAGATTCGGCCCGGCCGAACTTTTATTTTTTTTACTTGTTAAAGACTGTAGCGCGATTGCCACATACAGACAGACAGTCGGACGGACATGGTTAGATCATTGTAGGGTGCGAAATGGATATTTCGATATGCTACAAGCGCTATGGCAAAATTTATATACCTTAATCTGTCGCTACTGGGTATTATCGTATAATTATTGAGCATTAACTACTCTGGCTTTCAGCTCGTCAGGTCTTAATATCCTCAAATAGTTTATAGACCGATTCAAACATAGCTTCGATGGAGGTCGTAGCAAAAGTCTGCGCATGAGAATTGCCCCTGTGAACTCTCCAAAAATATAATCGAGAAATTTCTTTATAGGCCAGCATTTTTAAACGGCTGCATTGGTTAGGTTATGTTGTCAGAATAGATGAACAAACTTCAGCAAAGAAGTATTTTGAAGGCAACACGGTAGTACACACAAAACGGGATGACCAACAGCCCGATGGAAAGATCAAGTGGTAGGAGACACTACGAAACTTAGTGTTAGAGATTATAAAATAAGCGCAGAAGATCGAGGCGCTTGGAATGCTATTATACGTTCTACTAGTGGAACAAATATTTTGTCATAGGCTATTAAAGTAAGTAAAGTCAAAATTCAGAATTTCTCCCACTGTTGCGTTAGCGTGTACTGAGTCCGCCCGTAGTTCATCCTCATTAGATTCGTTCAATATTGTAGGGATGAGTTTCCTTACGCATCCAGCGGCAGTGGAGAAAGCAGTGGAACAACTCTTCCGCAGGACACTTGATACTTGCGGTGTGGACGACTCCTCCTTATATGCTAACAAGTTGCTGCTGTCCAAGTACTTTTTGAGTTCCGTCCTTCCCCGTTCGCGCACACCTTGAGCCCAATCCAAATGGATGACCCACCCGCACTGGGCTTTTCGGGTGCTGTTTCGACTCCTTCTCCTCCGCTTTGACCTTGGCAGGGGGATTTTCATTTCAATCCACCAGACTTTAGAGATGTGGTGGATAGTTAATCAGACAAGTGTTCAGCAACAACTGTTGAGTCATCTTCTGATTCCTCAACCACACCGCATCTATAGATCTTCATTTTCAACTTGTTGAATCCGTAGCATACAACTCCTTCAAACCTGTTGACAGCCAAAGTTTGGTACGAATACTGCATGTATTCGGTTGCCGTCAGCCTCATCCAATTTACCAACCCTCCAGTCGGTGGTTGATAGATTGGAATAAAATTCACGTAGTTTCCTAAGTATGGTTTCTGTATCTGAGGCAATCCTTGGTGTCCAAGTGTGTGCCATTGGTCGAGAAGAAATATCTTCCTTCTTGACTACATCAAGTGCTGCGCCTGGCCAGATCTCGCCAATCTTTCTATGGCCTCAACAATATATTTCAATTGAGCGTCGATCCCCCAAAGCAAATAGTTTTTTTCGGCTCTGATACCAGCTTGCATCTTCACAAATTGGCAGAGGTCCTGGCAATTCACCGAGTTTTGGGATCATTCGCACCAAGCCTCTGAATAAACATGAAAACGATGAGTCTTTCATAGTTCCAACCTCTTAAAGAGCGTATAGGTTGCCAGGGAAAGCCGATGCCAAGACAAATTATAGGCATGCGAAGATAGAATAGACGCGGTCTAGTCCTTAAAACTCAAACCAGATGTCTTCCTAAACGAATGACGAAAATTAAAAACTGCATCTGTTCTCATAATTTTAATATTTTGAGTATCGATCGGTATAAAAATGAGTCATTTGTTTAGTTTGGGATGTAATTAATGTGACAGCTTTCAATATAAATATTGATCATATGGAATTTATAATTACCCCAAACTGAGTAAGATTAACTCGTGGAATATATAATTTTTTTTTTCAATGTAAATATTGATCATATGAAATTTATAGTTACCCAAAACTGAAGTACTTAGTAAGATTAACTCGCGGAAGTAATAGTGAAAATTAGTTCAAAGTTCGGCCTAGTTTTTTCTTTGTTTTTTAAGGCTTAATAAATACGTTCTTAAACCTGTAAAGGTATCAGCTGCATCCGGCTGCAACAACACCCGCAACCATAGGATGGGATAGGATAACTTCCATATAAAGTGGTACATCGATTTGGCTTCTTGAGCTACCAGAAGCCGCAATTCTTTTCTGATTTGCCTGTTTTGTTAAGACTTACAATAACCATGCCATGTGTGGTTTAAATTAGACCATAATCTGATATAGCACGCATATACACCCATGTCCGGGTTTGAAATCTTGAGCCCATGGAAACCGTATTTTTTGTACGATTGGGCTGAAAATTAGCACGCCGTAAGGATTTTTACTTTCCATATCCATGGTAAGCATTATCCAAATTCCATATCCATGATAAGCATTGTCGTATAAACCGATCCCCCGAATAATCTTATATGGTCCAATTGGATTCTTGAGCCACCAGAAGCCGCAATTCTTTTCTGATTTGCCTGTTTTGTTAAGACTTACAATAACCTGCCATGTGTGGTTCAAATTAGACCATAATCTGATATAGCACGCATATACACCCATGTCCAGGTTTGAAATCTTGAGCCCATGGAAACCGTATTTTTTGTACGATTGGGCTGAAAATTAGCACGCCGTAAGGATTTTTACTTTCCATATCCATGGTAAGCATTATCCAAATTCCATATCCATGATAAGCATTGTCGTATAAACCGATCCCCCGAATAATCTTATATGGTCCAATTGGATTCTTGAGCCACCAGAAGCCGCAATTCTTTTCTGATTTGCCTGTTTTGTTAAGACTTACAATAACCTGCCATGTGTGGTTCAAATTAGACCATAATCTGATATAGCACGCATATACACCCATGTCCAGGTTTGAAATCTTGAGCCCATGGAAACCGTATTTTTTGTACGATTGGGCTGAAAATTAGCACGCCGTAAGGATTTTTACTTTCCATATCCATGGTAAGCATTATCCAAATTCCATATCCATGATAAGCATTGTCGTATAAACCGATCCCCCGAATAATCTTATATGGTCCAATAGGATTACAAATGCGTCTTTTATGTGCATTATACACTATGTCGGCAGATCGGTCAGTATGGCAGCTATATCTAAATATAGTCCTATCTCAACCATACTCAGGTCGGATGAAAGAGGTTTAAAAACAAGTAAAAGCATGCTAAGTTCGGCCGGGCCGAATCTTATATACCCTCCACCAAGGATCGCATTTGTCGAGTTCTTTTCCCGACATCTCTTCTTAGGCAAATCGGGGAAATAAATGTAATTTTATGGGCTTAAGACCTTAAATCAGAAGGTCGGTCTTTATAGGACATATTCCAATATGTTATATAAAAATAAATAACATCTGTGCCATGTTTCATCCACCTAGGTTATCTCCTTCTATTTTTGGCCAACTTTACTATGAACTCACGACACTGTGCACCGCAACTGTTGGGTCGTCGGATTCCATTATAAGCCAATGGAAACAGACGCTCATCAGATCATCAACGGCCTAATAAATAACATTATCGTAGTTATTCTTGAGTGAATTAAATTTTTTCCCGAAAATAACTACCTATATATACTTTCGAATATACTTTCTGAGCGAGATAACAGAACGTCCGCTCACAAGAATCCTCATGGTGGAAGGTATAAAGAGCATTAATTATTTTGAAAAATAAAAAATAATAATAATAGAGAAGTGATTGACGCTTCTCGAATCGTTTCAATTGAAACACTGTATTTCATGACCTCCAAATCTTTTTCAAACAAGTAAATAAAATAACCATATAAGTTCAAGTTGGGTATTGGGTTCCCAATGATTGCTGAACCAATTTTTTTCAAATTGATTGATTGATCCAATTGATCGGGTTCAAAAGCTTCAAAATTTGGACCAGAAAAAATCAATTCTAAACCACTGTTTGGGCCATCAATGACAAATCTCATATTGACTCACCCGCTTTTTTGAGAAATAACGTAAAAGGAGATAAATCTAATGTTTTGCAGTCATAATACTATGGCTAAGGACTGTACTTTCGTTCATTGTATGGATAGTTTTGACCCAGCAATCGGAACAACTTTGGTGTGGCTTGAAATTCAAAACGCTAGTAATTAATATGCGAAACACATTCTATTAAAGAAAGAAAGATATTAAAGAAATTAAATGAAAATTTCAAAACTTTGATGGTGAAATGAAATGCTAAACAAAGAAAAAGAAGAAGTGTCACTAGAACCCAGAAAAACTTCACCGTACAAACTCGTACAAATTCATTCAATCCATGTCTGTGGGTATCTGCAGATCACTCGGGATGGGGACGGATGCACAAATGGATAAATGAATGGATGGATCAATGGTTGAATGAATAGAGTTAATCGGATGCATGATAAGTGCGTCGTGCATGTGGGAGAGTAGACATTTCCTTCATTTTATGATAGCCGCGTGGAGTGGTGTCCAAGGGAATTCTCATTGTCGTGTCTTCCGATAGGCTGTGGAATAACAAAGAGTTTCTTAGGTCAAATAAACGGCATTTTAGCGTTAAAAGTTCGCCAAAGTAGGGTGCAGTAAAAAGGCATCAAACAGGAAGTACCTTTTCTTGTCTTGGATGATCGAATATTCCACACGTGAAGAAACAAGCCATAGCGTTCATACAATTACCGATGAAAATAAGCCGTTAATTATAAATTGTGTCTTCCAAAGATGTTGACCAAATCGAGGTTGCTAAATTTATTTTTTTATCCAAAATCCAGCTACTCATCACTCTCTTAATCAACTAAATGGACAGATCATAATCGAATTGGCTTTAAATGCCACAAAATGTCCTATTACTCAACTAGACATCCCACCTTGCACCACCTGTCACAAGACTCTATTGTGAAGCATGGCTTTCGTAGTATGTCCCTGAGTGTAACGTAAATGAGTACATTGCCCCATACTTTAAAAGTATTTTTGCGCTGTTCCGCTTTGGTCTTTATGTCTTCTTAGCTATTCTTCTATTCGAATGTTATTGGCCGTTTGATTAGCCATTGATGTTCTTATGATGGATAACCGTTTTGGTGCTGATTTTCTGGTGTTACAAAGTGTATTATGACAACCATTTAACAATGACTGAAATTGGTTAAAAGGCAATTCGTGTTAATTAAGCGGTCTAATAATTGCAACATTGATTTGTAAGTCAATGCTTGGCCGAAGTAGCAAGGCGACGATTCGTTTATCGCCAATTAAGAAAAACAGCAACACGCATAGCCTGAACTCATCTTAGTACTCAGCCATGGGCTTAACAGAGGCGCCGTAGGTGGATTTCTTTGACATTGGCCAAACACGCCACACTTCACCCTTGGCTCATCAACAGGATGCACTTGTTAACGGCCTGACTCAGAGCGACAGAGATAGAAGGTCATAACAATGACTTCGAATACCAATCAGTAAATTTATTATAGTCTAATGGAGATGTCAAGGATTTTGGAGGCAAAATTTCATTAACATAAAAACAACTTGATTGGTTTTTAGTGAAACTTTATTTTTGTTTATTTATTTAATTAAAATTATTTTTTGCTACATTGCAATCATTTATGCGATATTCTGCTTAAGCTGTGGTCGGCCACCTTTATCAGGTGTTTTCGAACAACATGTACTCCTCAAAAGTTAAGGTCCCAATGACAATAGCATTGGATGACTAAGTGCAGCTATTTGCATTATAAATCTATCAGGATTATTTTTGGCCGACACCTTTCTCCTCCCTCTAGCACGATTGAAATAGGAGGGGAAGAGGTCGAAACGGGACCAAACAAGCCCTGTGTGGGTAAGTTCTCCTGTTGAATTGGGCTCAAAGTGTGCGCACTCGGAGATGGACTGAACTCAAAGAAAATCGTCTACACCGCAAGTGTCCAGTGTCCTGAGGAAGAATGATTCCATTGGTTACTCAACTGCCCCTGTACGCCCAGAAAATAGTTGATACCAAACGTTCGCATTTCAGTACCATACGGTATTGATAGTGAAGCAACACTGAATAGTACAAAAATAATATAGATGAAGCATAAAATGACTAGTACCTTTTAGTACTACCTTTATTGCCGAATTGGCATTGGTTTCAATACCAATCTGTTATTGGTTTTAGCACCGATTTCGATTATTTCGATTGTTTATTTTAATAATTACAAAAAATAATGTTACACCTTGACCAACCTCAACTCTTTGTATTCAGCAATTGATTCCATATCCATTGATAACCAGAGGTGGTTTTATATGAATACACCAACACAGCTTCGTTTTCCACACAAGATGTTTTTGATGTAGAATGTCCTTAGAATTTGTTCTATTTCCATTTTCACCACTTTCGAGTATTTGAACAAGTTTTTACGCACTCAAATTGCATTAAATCATTTTATTTATTTTTTTAGCAAATATTTTATAATGGCGTCAATTTTTAAGTACAAAGCTCAACAACACTTCTGGCGCTGTGACAAGAATATAAATATGTCGCCGTTAAATCTCAATAGACTCCTCTGTCTGGTATTGAATTGGTACCAAATGATATTAAAACTCTTTGCCAATGACGCGAACAAAATAATACCAGGCGGTATTAGCAAAGTACCGTTATTTTTCTATTAGTGTATGCGTAGGAAACTCATCATGACAAGATCGAACGAATCATGTGGGGAATAACTCCCGACGGATTCAGAAGACGAAGCTAAAGCAACAGTGGTGGAAATTTTGAATCCTGACTATGGGCCGGTTTGTGCAGACAGATCTCTACCATTGTAAGGGCTCTTCAGTGCCACTACAGGTCTATCTGAAGGCAGGAGGATTTGCAGTGATTCTTATCCAGAGACCATGGGTGTGATGAGGAATGGTCGTGGACTAAAAGTTCCAGAATTAAATTACCCAAGGTTACAGGAAATGGGAGACCATGAGCCTGTATTCTTGCAAACAGTAGCCTTAATGTTTTTCTTCTTCTGTCGCTACGCACTGAGGATACAGTAGTGACCAGCATTAAAATTAATAATTACTGGCTGGCTATAAATGGCACACGATTCAGAGACGTCGCCTCCAAACCTTAAGATATAGGTTGAAGAAGCTTCTGCAGAAACAAAGATCCTCATTGTGGGAAGTGATGTTAATGCACATCATAAGATATGATACTGTCGCAGTTGTCGAAGAAAGCGTTGTACGAAGTTTTGGGAAGATTGCAGAGGCCCTAGGAGTAAAAATCGGGCGACATATATATATATATATATATATATATATATATATATATATATATATACATATATATATATATATATATATATATATATATATATATATATATATATATATATATATATATATATATATATATATATATATATATATATAATGCAATTACAGGGTCACAAGCTGTAAAAAAAATTTGTCTACAAACAAAAAATATATATATATGTATACATATATATATTGGAAATGTCCGTCCGTCTGTCTGTTGAAATCACATTGCAGTCTTTAGAAATAGAGATGTTCAGCTGAAATTTTTTACAGATTCTTTGTTTGTCCATAAGCAGGTTAAGTTAAATAAAAGCCACATTTGTTATTCGATTTTGCTTAAATTTGAAACAGTGAGTTGTGTTAGGCCCTTCGACATCCTTCGTAAATTTGGCCTAGATCGGTCCAGATTTGGATATAGCTTGGTGGACCCCAGAATTGGTTTTTCTAAAGAAGGGTTGCAGAAAACTTTCCAACAGGGCTTAAGCTACAAGGGCAACACGTGACTTGGACGCCCATAAGGTTGAAATTAGAAAATACGAGCGCGAGCTGACAAAAGATCCTGGGTTGAATTCTGTAGATCCGTGGAGGCGTTTTCGCAGGGAATTGGATATAAGTATAACATAACAACCCTTCACCCCTAATATGGCCGATGAATTATTCTAACCAAATGACGAAACGAGTCCCAAAGTGGTTCGTGTGTTGCGAACCCTGGCTTTCCTTTTCCATTGCAGAAAAAAATTTCCGATCATTGAGCTTGTCTCGAACGAGAAACAAACAAAAATTGTAAAATAAAATGATCGTCGCCCTAACAGGCAAAAAAAATTTGACTAATATTTAAATTGCACTTCGAGTTTCCATATTTATTTACAATATTTAGACCCAAATTTAATAAATATGGAAGTATGAGTATGCCTCATACTAAGGACAATATCATAAAATTTATTAAAAACTTGACTTTTGTCTAAGTGTTTTTATACCCTCCACCATAAGAAGGGGGGTATACTAATTTCGTCATTCTGATTATAACTACTCGAAATATTCGTCTGAGACCCCATAAAGTATATATATTCTTGATCGTCGTGAAATTTTATGTCGATTTAGCCATGTCCGCCCGTCTGTCCGTCCGTCCGTCCGTCCGTCCGTCCGACCGTCCGTCCGACCGTCCGTCCGTCCGTCCGACCGTCCGTCCGTCCGACCGTCCGTCCGTCCGCCCGTTCGTCTGTCTGTCGAAAGCACGCTAACTTCCGAAGGAGTAAAGCTAGCCGCTTGAAATTTTGCACAAATACGTCTTATTACTGTAGGTCGGTTGGTATTGTAAATGGGCCATATCGGTCCACGTTTTGATATAGCTGCCATATAAACCGATCTTGGGTCTTGAATTCTTGAGCCTCTAGAGTGCACAATTCTTATCCGATTGTGATGAAATTTTGCACGACGTGTTTTGTTATGATATCCAACAACTGTGCCAAGTATGGTTCAAATCGGTTTATAACCTGATATAGCTGCCATATAAACCGATCTTGGGTCTTGAATTCTTGAGCCTCTAGAGGGCGCAATTCTTATCCAATTTGAAAGAATTTTGGCACGTAGTATTTTGTTATAATATCCAACAACTGTGCCAAATATGGTTCAAATCGGTTCATAACCTGATATAGCTGTCATATAAACAGATCTGGGGACTTGACTTCTTGATATTCTAGAGGGCTCAATTTCTATCCGATTTGGCTGAAATTTCGCAAGACGTTTGTTATTGTTACTTTCAACAATACGTTATTGTTTCTTTCAACAACTTTGTCAAATAAAGTACAAGTCGGTTCATAACCTGATATAGCTGTCATATAAACCGATCTGGGATCTTGACTTCTTGAGCCTCTAGAGGTCGCAATTATTATCCGATTTGCCTGAAATTTTGTACGACGGATTCTCTCATGACCATTAACATACGTGTTTATTATGGTCTGAATCGGTCTATAGGCCGATACAGCTCCCATATAAATCGATCTCTCTATTTTACTTCTTGAGCCCACAAAGGGCGCAAATCTTATTCGAATTGGCTGACATTTTACACAGGTCTCCAACATATAATTTAATTGTGGTCCAAACCGGACCATATCTTGACATCGCTCTAATAGCAGAGCAAATCTTTTCTTATATCCTTTTTTTGCCTAAGAAGAGATGCCGGGAAAAGAACTCGACAAATGCGATCCATGTTGGAGGGTATATAAGATTCGGCCCGGCCGAACTTAGCACGCTTTTACTTGTTTTTATCTTAAAATATTACTAATATCAATGCTATTTTTGACTTTGAATCAAAGTCGCGGGATCTCCTCCAATTTGAAGCTAATTTATTTATCTTAAAAATAATATACTGCAACATAACGCATTTCAATTTTAGCTTGAAAATATTCATTCTGATGTCAAGGACGAGCATTTAAAGATTAAACATACTATTTTTAAAATCAATAAATCTTTGTGTTTAAAACCTAATTTTTAAAACCAAGCTTAAAATCGTATACATTACAAGGATTTATTTGTCGTTCAAGGACAAAATAGCTTCCTTAAGATTACGAAAAACAAGTAAAAAGAAAAGGAAAATGGAACTTTGGATACCCACCACCTCGAATATATATGTAAACCAACTTTCATCAAAATCCGGTGGAAATTGCATACCTTTTGTCCCATAGCAGTTATATTTAAATATGTTCCGATTTGGACCAAATACTAATAAGTACAAGTCATTGTTCAATTGTGTATAACAAAATATTGGTCTTCTTAGTAGTTTTATCTAAAAATAAACCGATCTGAACCATATACAACATGGATTTCGAAAAGGCTTACATAAGTCACCGTGTCAAATTTCAGTTAAATCCGATTATAAATGCACCTTTTTTGGGGCCAAGCCTTTAAATCGAGATATCGTTCTATATGGCAGCTATATGCAAATCTTGATCGATCTAGACCAAATTGCGGAAATATGTGGATAGGCTTAACTTAATTCTCTGTCCCAAATTTCGGCAACATCGGACAATAAATGCGCCTTTTATGGGTCCAAAACATTAAATTGACCTGAACCGATCTGAGTGAAATTAAGGAAGGCTCTCGAAGGACCTAATAGAACTCATTGTCCCAAATTTCGGCGACATCAGACAATAAATGCACTTTTTATGACCACAAAACCTAAAACTCTGAGATCGGTCTATATGGCAGCTATATCCCAATCTGATCCGATCAGGGCCACATTAAAGAAAGATGTCGAAGGGCCTAACACAACTCACAGTCCCAAATTTCAGCAAAATCGGATAATAAACGTACCCTTTATTGGCTTAAGACCCTAAATCGGAGGATCGATCTATATGGCAGCTATATCCAAATCTGGACCGATCTGAGCCAAATTGAAGACGAATGTCAATGGGCCTAACACAACTCACTGTACTAAATTTCAGCAAAATCGAAAAATAAATGTATCTTTTATGGGCCTAAGACACTAAATCGGAGTATCGCCCTATATGGCTGCTATATCCAAATCTGGACCGATCTAGGCCAAATTTACGAAGGATGTCGAAGGGCCTAACACAACTCACTGTCTCAAATTTAAGCAAAATCGAATAACAAATGTGGCTTTTATTTAACTTAACCTGCTTATGGACAAACAAAGAATCTGTACAAAATTTCAGCTGAACATCTCTATTTTTAAAGACTGTAGCGTGATTTCAATTGACAGACGGACAGACGGACGGACATGTCTAGATCGTCTTAGATTTTTTACGCTGATCAAGAATATATATACTTTATAGGGTCGGAAATGGATATTTCGATGTGTTGCAAACGGAATGACAAAATGAATATAACCCCATCCTGCGGTGGTGGGTATAAAAACTTCATTAACCACAGTGGCAAAAGTAAATAGGTACGACATTTACGCAAAAGTGCTTAACATCCAATGGCCGGTACTATATTCGTTTTTCACCGTTGTAAACCCTTTTCTTCACGATCACTATTTTGAAACTTGACGAAAAAAACATTGATAAAATAACAATTTTATTAAAATTTTGCCATAACTAATTAGTGAATGTCCTACTGAATAAAGCAGATGTTTTTTCTGCTTTAAAATTTATAGTCTAAAACAAGTAAAAGCGTGGTAGGTTCGGCCGGGCCTAATCTTATATACCCTCCACCATGGATCTTTTCCCGCCATCTCTTCTTAGGCAAAAAAGGATATAAGAAAAGATTTGCTCTGCTATTAGAGCGATATCAAATTATATGTTGGAGACCTGTGTAAAATGTCAGCCAATTCGAATAAGAATTGCGCCCTTTGGGGGCTCAAGAAGTTAAATATAGAGATCGATTTATATGGGAGCTGTATCGGGCTATAGACCGATTCAGACCATAATAAACACGTATGTTGATGGTCATGAGAGACTCCGTCGTACAAAATTTCAGACAAATCGCTTAATAATTGCGACCTCTAGGGGCTCAAGAAGTCAAGATCCCAGATCGGTTTATATGGCAGCTATATAAAAATATGGACCGATTTGGCCCATTTACAATCCCAACCGACCTACACTAATAAAAAGTATTTATGCAAAATGTCAAGCGGCTAGCTTTACTACTTCGAAATTTAGCGTGCTTTCGACAGACAGACTGACAGACATGACTAGATCGGCTTAAAATGACATGACGATCAAGAATATATATACTTTTTGGGGTCTCAGACGCATATTTCGAGGTGTTACATACAGAATGACGAAATTAGTATACCCCCATCCTATGGTGGAGGGTATAAAAAAGAAACTTTTACATTAGAACAAATTAGCCATGTTCAAACACCTGCAAACTTGTGTTTAACCTTCAACTCTACTCTCACTTGTGGTATGTAGACATCTCGTCAGTAAACCCCTTTTGAAATTAGAATGCTTCCTGCTTAATCGTACTCAATATCTACAGCATTATATGGTTGTGAGTTATTTGCAAATTGTGATGTTGATGACAGTAGAAAACTCTAAGTTGCCTACAGTGACGTTGTAAGATATGTATTCAACAAGAGGCGGAATGACCGATTATCACATTATGCATACCAGATATTTAACCTTACATTTGATAATCTGTTGACTTTTAAATGCTTGCAATTGCCGCATAAGGCTAGCTACACCAATGAACCTGAGTACCTTTAGGAATACTTGCAATTTGCCATATCAAATCGAGTGCTCAAACTGATTCAGCCAAGATGTAACAGTCAAATATCTGAGAGTCAGTTCATTGTATACAGTACATATCTCTGGGATACACTTCCGTCAAATATACAAGTCATAAGTGATGATTTTAAATTCAAACGTGGACTTTACGATTATTTTAAGTAAAAATTGTTTCTGTGTCTATTATTTATATGGTCGAACTATTGGTATAAGATATTTCAAAAACTGTATAGACACCAATGTGAAAATGCAAATTTGCCTATAACATTCCACATTCTCACAAATCAATGAGTGCTGTCGGATTCAAGTTTAAGCTCAATGATAGGGAACCTCCTTTTTTATATCCGAGTCGGAATGACGTGCCGCAGTGCGACACCTCTTTCGGAAGAAATTTTTACATGGCTGCCATACCAAATGATACAGTACCTCACAAATGTCGCCAGCATTAGGAGGGGATAACCACAGCTGAAAATTTTTTCTGATTTTCTTACCAGGACTCGAACCCATGTGTTCTGCGTCACAGGCAGACATGCTAACCTCTGCGCTACGGTGGCCTCCACTAATGTAAACTAAAGGGTGATTTTTTTGAGGTTAGGATTTTCATGCATTAGTATTTGACAGATCACGTGGGATTTCAGACATGGTGTCAAAGAGAAAGATGCTCAGTATGCTTTGACATTTCATCATGAATAGACTTACTAACGAGCAACGCTTGCAAATCATTGAATTTTATTACCAAAATCAGTGTTCGGTTCGAAATGTGTTCAAATTTTGACAAATTTTGTTCAGCGATGAGGCTCATTTCTGGTTGAATGGCTACGTAAATAAGCAAAATTGCCGCATTTGGAGTGAAGAGCAACCAGAAGCCGTTCAAGAACTGCCCATGCATCCCGAAAAATGCACTGTTTGGTGTGGTTTGTACGCTGGTGGAATCATTGGACCGTATTTTTTCAAAGATGCTGTTGGACGCAACGTTACGGTGAATGAACACATTTCGAACCGAACACTGATTTTGGTAAAAAAATTCAATGATTTGCAAGCGTTGCTCGTTAGTAAGTCTATTCATGATGAAATGTCAAAGCATACTGAGCATCTTTCTCTTTGACACCATGTCTGAAATCCCACGTGATCTGTCAAATACTAATGCATGAAAATCCTAACCTCAAAAAAATCACCCTTTAGCACAGTAAAATATATTATGCAATCTTGTTGTGCTTGGTGTTGATCAAATAAGCAAACAAAACAACGCAACCATTGAGTTTTGATGCGTTTAACTATGCTATCGTCGTCACACAGCTCGTGATTTATACGACACCTACATATATCTCCACTAATGCAAACGGGTCCATGCTTCAGAGTTATATAACAGCAAGGGTAGTATCAGTGGCTTGTATATCGTAATGTTCGTCTGTCGAGAGGTAGCTTTGCTTCTCAGCTGCTTGTTTAAATGAAAGTAGCATCTGTAAGCCAATACTATCCTTCATTTTATTTCAAATCTGGTGTCGTTTGTTTCGGTTACTGCCGATGTAAAAAAAGTAGCTGACTGTCTCCGATTTCCTCAATTTTCTTTATCTAATCAGGTCTACAGAGCTTTGTGGGAGTTGATATCGGGACATGGATTGGTTTCCGTTTTCATTAGTTGTGTTTGCAGTTTTCGATGTCCCGCTTCCGTGCAGTGTCAAATTGTATGTTTCTCTCCACACTAAGCCATGTGCGAACCTTTGCTGCAATTAGGTATTGATCCGAATAGATGTTCGCACCTCTGATGCATCGTACATCTGACACGCTGGTTGAATGCCTTCCACCTATCACAATATGACCTATTTGGTTTCTCGTGGTTTGATCGGGTGACAGCCATGTGACAGGGAGCTAACTACCATGTTATTTGCCTCAATCCATTACTTTTTTCATTTGGCTATGATAGAACATTTGTTCCACTAGCCGAACGTAGAATAGCGTTCCAAGCGCCTCGATCTTCTTCGATTCTCTGACACCAAGTTTCGAGGTGTCTCCCACTACTTGATCTTTCTATCGGGCTTTTAGTCTTTCCGATTTCTGTATACCACAATGTTTGTCTTCAAAAAACTTCTTTGTCTGAACTTCCTCATCCATTCTGACGACATGACCTAGCCAACGCAGCCGTTTTATTTTGATGCGTGCAACTATGCTATCGTCGTCATGCAGCTCATACAGCACGTGGTTCATACATCGCCTTTATTCTCTGTTAACGCTAACTGGTCCATATATTTTACAAAAAATTTTTCTCTCAAATACTCCAATCCATTTCGGAAATTTCTTTGCGTAGGCTTAATTTTCCGACTGTTGGAACAAATATACAGGGTGGCTGATGAATATTGCTACAATGATGAATATTGCTACATTTTTTTTTCGGTGTATGGAATACATTTTTCTTTTATTCATGTTAAATTAAATTATTAAATTAATTATTAAATTATTATTAATTAAATTAATTAATTAATTAATTAAATTAATTATTAAATTATTATTATTAAATAGAAAAAAAGTTATTACATTTTTTTTTGGTAGCGGCTTTCATCAGCCACCCTGTATGTTCCCTACCTATTTTCACATTAAAATCTCCCAGAACCACTTTAATATCATGGGCGGAACAGATCTCGCAGATCTCCCAATTAGATGACTGAACAGTTTAAAGCTCAACTGTTTTGTGTTCCAGTCCACAGAGATATCCCGGATAATTGTAAAGCAGATGATGATTCAGGATCTGGCCTGTGAATCAACGAATGAAAGTTGTTTATAAAACGTCCAATCCAGATTTGAAGAGGTATACCGATTTGCTGTCGGTGGCTAGAACAGACGTCTTAGTCATAGTATCCGTCATAACAGGTCACTGTCTGATCGGACTGAAGTTTTCCAGTAACGACTTACGCAGTAGCTGTGAGGACGTCGAGAAAGAAGAGACATCTGCTATATGTGTGTCCCACTCTGGCAGTCAGAAGAAGTTCTACTTTAAGTTCTCATATCTTTGAGAACTTGTCTCATTTAGCGGATGTCAACATTCGCAAGTTTTTGGGCTTTTTTAAGCGATCTGGGTGGTTCAACGGTAGATACTTGAAGGCATCTTTCTTCTTCTGTTCTTGTAGTATCACAATGGACGAAAATATTTGAGTCCGATGGCAGACTCCCACTTAAACCTTACCCAACCTAACCTTCTCTCCTTAAATGTATATTAAATCAGTAGTCTTCTTTTCATTCCATTTTTAGTTCTTTTGATTTTTCCTGAAGATGGCAAACCATATTATAGCGAAAAAACAGTGAACCATGCATCCTCAATGGGGCCTTGGGTTGGATCCGATTCCTAATTTTTTTAATATAACTATCAGAGTGCAAACAATAATTCGTTTCAATCGGCGCACAGGAGTTCAGAACAGTTTTTACTGGCTAAACTCTATAACTTTTGGACGGTAGAAATTTTTTCCTTAGCCTTTTTTCTGGATTTAAATTCATTCAAATCGGTTCAGCAGTTGTGGCGAAATATAAGGTCAGAGTCGAACGTTTGCTCTTTATTTGATTAAAAGAATGTGAATATGCGTTATTTGCTTGTTTTCATATATTAAATAATGTTATACGTTGATCAAAAAACAATTTGAAGACAAAAAATCTAATATGAAAAAAAAATTTGCATTTTGCGTAAAGACAAAATTTCAATTAATTTCTCTAAAGGCATAATTTCAATGTTAACGGAGATTATGATCGAGATTGTGGTTTTAGAAGAATTGGAGATTAAATTGAGTCGGACAGCGCTCATTGATATGTAAAAAGGTTGCCCCTGCTCCTTAATGGAATGTTCACGGACAAATTTGCATTTGCCAAGACATAATCTTAAAGAATTTTTTTTTTAATAAAAGTTATTCGAAATACAAAAAAAAAATTAATTTTACAATGAAATATTTTTTAAAAATTCAGCTTTTGAGTTTTTTTTAACAAAATACAAAAAATTGTTTATTTTTCTTAAAGTTAATATTTTCTTGAAATTTTCACTCAAAAAAACAACATACTTTACTTTAATTGGCTATGACAGAATATTTCTTCCACCAGCCGAACGTAGAATACCGTTCCAAGCGCCTCGATCTTCTGCGCTCATTCTAACACCATCTCTGACACCAAGTTTCGAGGTGTCTCCCACAACTTGATCTTTCCATCGGGCTTTCGGTCCTCCCGGTTTGCGTGTACCACCGTGTTTGCCTTCAAAAGACTTCTTTGCTATAGTTTCTTCATTCATTCTGACAACATGACATAGCCAACGCAGCCGTTTAATTTGGAGGGGTGTAACTATGCTATCGTCGTCATACAGCTCGTGGTTCATACGTCGCCTATATTCTCCGTTAACGCAAACTGGTCCATATATTTTACGAAGAATCTTTCTCTCAAATACTCCAAGCACTGCCTCATCTGCTTTCACAAGTACCCATGCTTCAGAACCATATAACAGCACGGGTAGTATCAGTGTCTTGTAAAGTGTAGTCTTCGTCTGTCTAGAGATGGCCTTGTTTCTAAACTGCTTACTTAGTCCAAAGTAACATCTGTTTGCCAGTATTATTCTTCGCTTAATCTCAAAACTGGTGTCATTCGTTTCGGTTACGGCGGTGCCGAGGTAGATAAAGTTACTGACTATCTCAAAGTTGTGGTTCCCAACTTTCTCCATGTTCTTTATCTGCTCGGTTGTACAAGGCTTATTGGGAGTGGAGACCACCCATTTCGTCTTATCTCCATTTACTGCCAGACCTATTTTCACTGACTCTCTTTCGATTCTTTCAAAGGCTGCAGTTACTACTTCCGGTGACCGACCTATGATATCGATATCGTCGGCATAGGCAAGTAGCATGTGCTCTCTTGTGATTAGTGTGCCATATCTATTCACTTCTGCATCTCGGATATTAAAGAGATCACACGAGATCTCCAGCAGGATATTAAAGAGATCACACGAGAGGCTGTCTCCTTGTCTGAAACCTCGTTAGGTATTAAATGGTTCGGAGAGATTCTTTCCTATTCTTACTGAGGAACGCGTATCAGCAAGTGTTATCCTGCAGAGTATTATTAATTTTGCAGGGATACCAAACTCGGACATGGCTTGAAATACCTTTGAACGTAAAGGAGTATCGAAGGCGGCTTTGTGGTCAACAAAGAGGTGGTAGGTGTTGATTTGTCCTTCTCGGGTCTTTTCCAGGATTTGGCGCATTGTGAATATCTGGTCTAGGGTGGATTTACCTGGTCTAAAGCCGCACTGATAGGGCCCAATTATCTCATTGACTTTAGGTTTTAATCTTTTACACAGTACGCTCGAGAGTATCTTGTATGCGATGGGGAGGAGACTTATTCCGTCTTGTCTCCTTTCTTGTGTACGGGACATAGTATGCTGAGGTTCCAATCATCGGGAATGCGTTCTTCTAGCCAGATTGCGCAGATAAGCTGATGCATACGCCTTAACAGCGTGTCGCCTCCGGTCTTAAATAGTTCAGCGGGTAACCCGTCGGCTCCTGCTGCCTTGTTGTTCTTTAGTCGGGTTACTGCTACTTGGACCTCATTCTGACTAGGAGGTAAACATTCTATACCATCATCAGGGATTGGTTCTGCGGTATCCTCTTCGCCGCCAACATCGGACACTAGCAGTTGGGTAAAATGTTTTTTCCATATCCTCAGCATGTTGTCTGTGTCAGTTACCAGATTTCCTTCTTTTTCTCTGCAGGAGGATGTGCCTGCACCAAAGCCATCGGTTTGGTGTTTAATTCTTCATTCTGACTCCTGTACATCTCAATTCGCTCGCACTCACGTCCTTCCATATCCTTTTCCTTTCAGCGGAATAGACGTTTCTCCTCTCTCCTTTTCTCCCGATACCTCTCTTTCATCTGGCGCGTTGCTACTGATTGCAGGGTTGCTCTATATGCCGCATTCTTGGCTTCAGTAGCATCTCGACACTCTTGGTCGTACCATGGGTTTTTTGGAGGAGGCTTTCAGTACCCAAGTACGGATTTCGCGGCATTTTCCATGGAGTGGGCAATAGTTTGCCACTGCGCCATTATATCATCGGAACAAGGAGGGCTTTCATCAAGCATTTGGGTCAGTCGAGTGGAGTATGCCGCTGCCATTTTGTTTTTTCAATGTCCAGCTTCCGTGCCAGTGCCGTGTCAGATGGTACTTTCCTCGCCATGTTCAAACGGGTGCGAACCTTTGCTGCAACAAGGTAATGATCCGAATCTATATTTGCTCCACGGATCGATCGTACATCTAACACGCTGGATGAATGCTTTCCATCTATCACAACGTGATCAATTTGGATTCTCGTGTTTTGATCGGGTGACAGCCATGTGGCTTTGTGGATATTTTTATGTTGAAATCTGGTGCTACTAACTACCATGTTTTTTGCCGCGGCGAAATCTATCAGCCTCAACCCATTACTGGACGTTATCTCGTGGAGGCTAACCTTTCCGACTGTTGGACCAAAAATTTCTTCCTTCCCTATTTTCGCATTAAAATCTCCCAGAACGATTTTGATATCATGGGCGTGGCAGCGGTCATATTGGAGGGGTCCGTTTTTACTATTCCTTTGTTTTTCATAGTAGTTCTATGTTTTCCGGGGGCGGGTTATTGGCCCAGTGCCCCAACCGCATGGGTTTGTGGGATTGCATGTATCCCTCGTTGTGGCGAGCCGTTTGCTCCAAGATCCGACGCTCGCCGCCAGCCGCCCCTAACCTGGGAACAGACGCTGATGTTGGCCATTGGTTATTTGAAGGCGCCAATAACTCACCTTGTCATCTCGAGTATCATTGGCACTCAGTATTTAGTTAAGAGCCAGTGCCACCTGATTCCTCACTGAGACTCTCCTCTAGAAAAAAAACAACATATGTCAATAATAATCTTTTCGAAGAACAAACTTTTAACAAATGTTTTCTGTAAACACCTAGTTCTAAAGCAATTTTATTTTAACTACCGATAATCGCCACATTCGACATTTTCCGATATTTTTATAACCACTTCTGAAAGATGGGAGTTTGCAACACACCGTTTGCAATACATCGAAGTATCCATTTTCGACTCTATTAAGTATATATATTCTTGATCGTCGTAAAAATCTAAGACGATCTAGCCATATCCGTCTTTCTGACTGTCTGTCAGCTGAAACTTTGCCCGTTTTTTTTTGTCCATAAGCAGGTGAAGTTCGAAGATGTGCTATATCGGACTATATCTTGATATAGCCCCCATATAGACCGATCCGCCTATTTAACGTCTTAAGCACATAAGACGTAAGGCGCATTTATAGTCCGACTATACCAAAATTTGGGACAGTGAGTTGTGTTAGGCCCTCGACATCCTTCTTCAATTTGGCTCAGATCGGTCGATATTTGGATATAGCTGCCATATAGACCGATCTCTCGTTTAAAGGTCTTAGACCCATAAAAGGCGCACGTATTCTCCGATTTCGCCGAAATTTTGGACAATGACATTTTTCTGCAATATGGTCAAGATCGGTTCAGATTTGAAAATAGCTGCCATATAGACCGATCTCTCGATTTACGGTTTTGGGCCATTAGAGGCGCATTTATTGTCCGATTTCTCCGAAATTTGGGACAGTGAGTTGAGGTAGGCTCTTTAATATATTTCTGCCATTTGGTCCAGATCAGTTCAGATTTAGATATAGCTGTTATATAGGCCGATCTCTCGATTTAAGGTTTTGGGCCCATAAAAATGCCCATTGTCCGATTTCTCCGAAATTTGGAACATTGAGTTGTGGTAGGCTCTTCAATATATTTCTGCCATTTGGCTCAGATCAGTTCAGATTTAGATATAGCTGTCATATAGACCGATCTCTCGATTTAAGGTTTTGGACCCATAATAGGCGCATTTATTGTCCGATGTAACCAAAATTTGGGACAATGGGACAACGAGTTGTGTTAGGGCCCTCGACATCCTTCTTCAATTTGGCCCAGATTTGGATATACTTGCCATATAGACCGATCTCTCGGTTTAAAGTCTTCGCTCCATAAAAACGCATTTATAATCCGATTTTGCTGAAATTTGACACAGTGACTTATATTTGTCTTTTCGACATCCGTGTCGTATATGGCTCAAATCGGTCTATATTTGGATATAGCTACCAAAAAGACCAATATTTTGTTCCACAAAATTGAACTTGAACTTATATAAGGTGCGTTTTATTTTAGTACTATATAGTGCAGTGCAAAAACATTTGCATGAAAATTACATCTATCCAGGACAACGAAGTTCTGTATTAATTACATATGCAGGATTAACCAGAAAATCTGTCGTCAGGATTGTCATGATATGTTTTTCAAATTATGTATTATAAATGGCAAAATAATATTAAGACCAATTATTTATAAATTTGCGTGCACAAATCTTAATAAATTTTATTTATTTTCTATGCCTACAAATGTTTGCAAATGTTATTTGGAAATTTTACAAAAAGTTTGGCAAATGGCGTCATGGCGAACAACCAGACTTGATCTGGAAACTTTTTTGCATTTTTTTTACCCTTCATGGCTTGTCCATCCAGTACCAAAATAAAACAGCAATATTCTTCGCCTCCACTCACAATTGATCGTAATTGTCAATTTTTTGCAACTTTTGCCAAAAACTTTTTGCAACAACTGGAAGTCGCAAAAGAAAATATACTGCAAAACTTCAGCCAATTCGAACAAGAATTGCGCCTTCTAAAGGCTCAAAAGTAAAAACAGTAGATCGCCGAAGTCTCTAAAGTCAGGAAGGTTAGGAAGATGTTTTCTATTTCCTACCGTTTAACTAACCAAATCGCTTTAAAAATCCCAACAACTTGTGAATGATCACATCCCTTTAATAAGACTAGTTATCAAAGATATATGAACCTAGAGTGGAACTCCTTCTGTCTTTCATTGCAATTTTTATACCCTCCACCATAAGATGGGGGGTATACTAATTTCGTCATTCTGTTTGTAACTACTCGAAATATTCGTCTGAGACCCCATAAAGTATATATATTCTTCATCGTCGCGACATTTTATGTCGATCTAGCCATGTCCGTCCGTCTGTCCGTCCGTCCGTCCGTCCGTCCGTCTGTCTGTCGAAAGCACGCTAACTTCCGAAGGAGTAAAGCTAGGCGCTTGAAATTTTGCACAAATACTTCTTATTAGTGTAGGTCGGTTGGTATTGTAAATGGGCCATATCGGTCTATGTTTTGATATAGCTGCCATATAAACCGATCTAGGGTCTTGACTTCTTGAGCCTCTAGAGTGCGCAATTCTTATCCGATTGGAATGAAATTTTGAACGACGTGTTTTCTTATGATATCCAACAACTGTGCCAAGTATGGTTGAAATCGGTTCTTAACCTGATATAGCTGCCATATAAACCGATCTTGGGTCTTGACTTCTTGAGCCTCTAGCGTGCGCAATTCTTATCCGATCAGAATGAAATTTTGCACGACGTGTTTTGTTATGATATCCAACAACTGTGCCAAGTATGGTTCAAATCGGTCCATAACCTGATATAGCTGCCATATAAACCTATCTTGGGTCTTGACTTCTTGAGCCTCTAGAGGGCGCAATTCTTATCCGATTGGAATGGAATTTCGCACAACGTGTTTTATTATGATACCCAATAACTGTGCCAAGTATGGTTTAAATCGGTTCATAACCTGATATAGCTGCCATATAAACCGATCTTGGGTCTTGACTTCTTGAGACTCTAGAGGGCACAATCCTTATCCGATTTGAATGAGTTTTTGCACAAAGTATTTCGTCATGATATCCAACAACTGTGACAAGTATGGTTGAAATCTTTCTATAACCTGATATAGCTGTCATATAAACAGGTCTGGGGATTTGACTTCTTGAGCTTCTAGAGGCCGCAATTCCTATCCGATTTGGCTGAAATTTTGCATGACGTATTTTATTTTTATTTTCAACAACTGTATCAAATAAGGTTCAAATCGGTTCATAACCTGATATAGCTGCCATATAAACCGATCTGGGATTTTAACTTCTTGACCGCTAGAGGTCGCAATTATTATCCGATATGCCTGAAATTTTGTACGACGGATCCTCTCATGACCATCAACAAACGTGTTTATTATGTTCTGAATCGGTCTATAGCCCGATACAGATCCCATATAAATCGTTCTCTCTATTTTACTTCGTGAGCCCCAATGGGCGCAATTCTTATACGAATTGGTTGAAATTTTACACAGGTCTCCAACATATAATTTAATTGTGGTTCGAACCGGACCATATCTTGATATCGTTTTAATAGCAGAGCAACTCTTTTCTTATATCCTTTTTGGCCTAAGAAGAGATGCCGGGAAAAGAACTCGACAAATGCGATCCATGGTGGAGGGTATATAAGATTCGGCCCGGCCGAACTTAGCACGCTTTTACTTGTTTTTTATTTATTTATTTCATTTCATGCAATGCGAAGCCATCAGGCCTATAAATAATCACACTATGCATAAGACGTACTTTTTCTAACATAAGTTAAAAAACTACTCAATAACTTCAGTCTGTCAGCATGTTTCCGATCAGATAGCGACCTGTCATGATGGACACTATGACTTAGACGTCTGTTCTAGTTCACAACATCACAGCGATAGACCTCTTCAATTCTGGATTAGGCCACATTATTTTTGGAGTGTTCACAACCCGCATTTTGTGAACAACTTTCATTCGTTGCCCTACGGACCTGGCCCTGAAGAATTAGGTCATATGTCGCTAGAGGCATACCCACAGATTCAAGTACCCTGGAATGTGTAAGGTAGTTCCTAGTCTAATATATTCGTCTACTCTACAGTTCCCTGGGATATCTCAATAGCCCGGCACCGAGAACAGGTGAATTTTGAACTGTTCAGCCATCTCGTTGAGAGATCTGCTGTAGTTGAGAGCTGTTCAAGTTCAAGTTCTTCAGAGTACATCCCAAAGCCCAGCTGGTCGTTAAGTTTGGAACCATCCGCATAGATGTCTATGTAACTTCTATTACCAGGGACATTGCGGTTCCAATGGTTTCTATCAGGAATACTGGTGTGGTGTGTAAAACTTGAGGCAATCGACTAGCAAAATATATACCCAGACATAGCAAGTATTGCAAAAATAGTACCTCGTGGTACGTAAGGAAAATGAATGAAAAAGAGCTCCATCAATCTGGAAAAAATACAATAAATGAAAATTGCAACCTTTGCAGTTTCTACATATTGGCGACGTACTCGTCTTCACACAAAATAAATTGTAAATTTGGTTCAGGAACCAAAATGTATCCTCCACACTGACAGAAATTTCACCAAAATTCACTAACGCAATTGAAAGACATCTGTGAAATAAGATGTAATAAGCCCAATAAGAATGACCATTGGAAAAGATATGCTCGGTTTTCTATTTGGGGTTAGATTGCTATTTTGCCGATAATATCGATAGAAACAATCTCAATCGATACTCAGCCAAAAAATAATATATCGATATTTTGCCATCTCTAGCTCCAGCATCGAAATCTATTAGTCAGCAAGCAGCTTTGGTTGTCTGAGGAATTTTTTAGTTCTATACGCTTCGATTGTATTTAGATTTAAGGATAGGAAACAATAAAGAAATGTTCAACATTTAGAATTTTTTGAATTTTTGATTTTCTTTTAAGAAAATATTACTCATATTTTCTTCTTTGGATTTTCATAAACACAATAAATAAATATGCGTACTTATTTTAAAATGGAAATCTCACATTTTCTCCGTGGTGAAAATAGGGCACGACATTTTTTGATATCTGAAGGGGGGCGGACCCTCCCCCTTACCCTAATATTCAGAAACGCCAGATCTCGGAGATGGGTGGTGCGTTTTAAGCTAAATTTTGTGTACTTTATAAATATAGTAATCTAAAAATAAAAATTTGGTATCCAAATTTCGGATGGGGTACCTAGGGGAGCTGCCCCACCCTAAAACTTACCAAACATATATTTAGACCAATCACGATAATATGGGACTCAAATGAAAGGTATTTAGGATAAGAAAACGTATCTGATATCCAATTGTCGGACCAAGTGCTAGGGGGACCACCCCAAACCCCAAAACACACCTAATCGGACATATATACCAACCATGGCAATTGGAAGGTATTGGGTTGCCAAAAAAGTAATTGCGGATTTTTTAAAAGAAAGTAAATGCATTTTTAATAAAACTTAGAATGAACTTTAATCAAATATACTTTTTTTACACTTTTTTTCTAAAGCAAGCTAAAAGTAGCAGCTGATAACTGACAGAAGAAAGAATGCAATTACAGAGTCACAAGCTGTGAAAAAATTTGTCAACGCCGACTATATGAAAAATCCGCAATTACTTTTTGGGCAACCCAATATTTGCGAGTAAAATACGAATTTGACATCCAAATCTGGGACAAAGTTTCTGAAGTCCACCACTACCTAAAAAAGGACTTATTTACTGACCATGGTAATATGGGGCTCAAATAAAATGTATTTGAGCGTAGAATACGAATTCGATATCCAAATGTGGGACCAAGTGTTTGGGGGGCCGCCCGTCTCTAAAATCACCCCTCAAAGAGGACAAATTTACGACCATAGCAATATGGGGCTCAAATGAAAGGTCTTTGGAAGTAAAGCACAAATCTGATATCAATATTCGGGAAAAATGTCTATGGCCTCACCTAAAAAGTTGAGCACGATATTGATATGTTTTCATTACTAAGAATTTGATATACCAACCGCTCCCCAAAACACCCGTTAATTGTAAATTTTTGGCATCCATGTCAAATGAATGGTTTAGCACGTAGAGCAGGAAATTGATACCCACATGAATGGTTTAGCACGTAGAGCAGGAAATTGATACCCACAATTTGCTGTGGGTCTACCCCTTCCCCAAAACACCCCACAAACAGCAATTATAATTAATTTCGGACTCAAATAAAGGTATTTGGGAATAGAATGCGAATTCCCCAAAACATCCCCAAAGAGTGAGTACAAATTTACCGACCATGGTTATATCTTTCTCAAACGGAAAGGATTTGAAAACAAATTTGATAAAAAATTTTGAGGCTAAGTGTTTGGGGGATGCTTCATCCCACAAACTTCCCTTAAACCAATGGCAATATTGGGTTTAAACAAATGATATTTGAAAGAAGAGCACTATGTTTATATTTTTTCAAGGTCATGATTTACCGATCATCGCAATATGGGGCTCAAATAAGAGGTATTTGGGAATAGAGCACGAAATTCATACCCTTTTTCCGGAGTCCATACTGGGGGTTCACACCACCCCCTAAACCCACCAATCACCACCCTAGGGGCCTTCCCACTCCAAAAAACCCAATGAGAATATCGGACTCACATATTTTATTTTAAGAGTGGATTACATCTAACATCCAAACTTAAATGACCCTAAACCCTTCGAGCGAATTCGTAGTACAATTAAGATAATATGGGATTTTGCTTTTGGTCAAGCGATATACATATACTATTTTTCGTAGCATGGTATTTTACTAAAAACTCTTTAATTGTCGAAAATAAATTTGCAAAGTAGTTTTGTTCCATATAAAGTAAAAGAAGGCGGTGCGGAGGGGACCCTGTCCAGCAAGTTTGTTATAAACACGGGATTTGACTCTTCATATTTCATTAAAGTTTTTCGTACATAACTCTTAATGAAACCATTGGTCGCAAAATCTTTTCATTGTAAATAGATTCGAATAAAATTAAAAATTCAAAGAGTACATTTTGAGAATTTCTTAAAATAAATTTCCCACAGCCCAAATCAACGGTCAAAGCCTAAAGAACTAATGGTGATCATTTCGGGGTTTTAAATTGTGTTTCCGAATCTTTAAGTCGTTGATTTTATTGCTAAAATTCAAATAGTTTAAATTTAAATACAGGGCTTTCCCATATGGAGTTGACAACTTTGAATTTAATTTGTGAATCCACTCTAATCATCGAATTTTCATTGTCAATATATTCAGTAAAGTCAATGTTTTCATCATAGTCATCACGAACGAACAACGTCTGCAAATCATCAAAATTACCTACCGAAAGAAAGTGGGTGACCGCTAATTTAAAATCGTTAACTCCAATTTTTGGTCGTAATGGGTTCGTCAATGAGCAATACTTTACGAATCAACACTTCATCCACAAAAAATAACTGTATGGTACAGTTTGCATGCCGACGAGGTCTTTGGGCCATATTTCTTCGTCGACGATGCCAATCGCCATGTTACTGTGAATGGACAACGCTACCATACGCAATGATTATTTTTAGCCTGAATTGGAAGTCATATGGTTTCAACAGAACGGTGCCACAAGCCACATGAGCGAGTTAACTTAAGAAACATCCCAGTTGATTGGGCGCCATTTTCTTTGAGCTACGTTATATTCACAAAAAAATATAGACCTAAATGTGACCAATTAAATATGGTATTGACTTATAAAAAACTTTTAAAGCAAGGTGTTAAAAGCTTTTTTCATTTTTGACATAAAAATTAGATTTTCCTATATTTATGATTCATATGTTTTTGATAGTATAAATGGGACAGACACAAAGTACCGTCGCTAGACAAAAAAAATATATCAAGAATATAGAAACTGTGTTTTTTTATCTCTTCATAAAACATAATTCATCTAATCGTAATTTCAATATAGAACATAAACCTAGTTTATAAGTATTATTAATATTATATTAAATAAATAGTTAATTATCCATATAGAGATTATATTAACTTTGAAAGCAACGATAAGGCAGAAGATAATATGGGTGGATCAAGGTTTTATAATATTGTACGCAATACGCTAATATTGGTGTTTACCATGTCCCCAACAATAAAGAGAGGCTCACAATGGAAACGACAATTTAATACCCTCCACCATAAGATGGGGATAAACTAATTTCATCATTCTGTTTGTAACACCTCAAAACACTCGTCTTAGACCCCATAAAGTACACGTGTTTTTTTAGTATCACTTCCAACAACTGCGCTAAGTATGATTCAAACCGGTCCATGTTTTGATATAGCTGCTATATAAACCGATCTTTGGTCTGAGTTCTTTGGTACGCAGTGTTTTGGTATCATGTCCAATTCAAATCGGTCCATAATCTGGTATAGCTGTCATATAAACCGATCTTGGATCTTGACTTCTTGAGCCCATAGTGCGCGCAACTCTCATCCGATTTGACTGAAATTAGCATGAAATATTTTGTTATGACTTCCAATAGTGCTAAGTATGGCGCAAATCGGTACATAACCTGATATAGCTGATAATCCAATCTGGGATTTTGACTTCTTGAGCTTCTAGAGGGCGGAATTCTCATCCGATTTGGAAGAAATTTTGTACAATGACTTCTCACATGACCTTCAACATACATCTCTAATATGGTCTGAATCGATCAATAGCTTGATATAGCTCCCATATAAACCGATCTCCCGATTTTGCTTCTTGAGCCCTTACAAAGCGCAATTCTTATCCGAATGAACTGAAATATTACACAATGACTTCTACAATATTCGGCATTCAATTATGGTCCGAATCGGACTATAACTTAACATAGCTTCAATAGCACAACAGTTCTTATTCAATATTCTTTGTGTGCCTAAAAAGAGATACTGCGCATAGAACTGGACAAATGCGATCCATGGTGGAGGGTATATAAGATTCGGCCCGGCCGAACTTAGCACGCTCTTACTTGTTTCTTCTTTTCTTCGAAATCTGGGATCATTAAATAAAAAATATTATTATTGTTAGGCAATATATTTCATGTTTTATTCGCAATTTAATCCAACATAATGAAAAATTTTTTATTTATGTGAAAAATCTCAGATATTTATTTTTTATTAAAACATTAAAAAAAAGTTGCTTAAAAGAAAAACGCACCTTTCATATAATTGGTTTATGAGGGTGATTACCACTCTTAATTGATTTTTGGGCTTATCATAAGTCCAAATTGTAAAGTTGTTAATCAATAATACAAATTCCTTCATAGATCCGATTTCATCAAACTTTTTAATTGAATCCACAAATTTCTTAATTAAACCAAATTTTTTAATTTTTTCTGTGTGCTAACAACCCGACGAAGTGTGGAAGAGCTCAGAGCCAACAATGAACGGGAAATGGCGACCGCTGCGGCTGAAATGAGTGGCTCAGTCATTGAAAATCGAAAACTCGAGTTCCATTCATAAATATTTTGATTGTACTTCAAATAGATAATAAAGTTTTTCAAAAATCTTAAAGGGTTTGCTTTCATGTCCGTAGGGGAAATCCCGATATTACAAATTATTCTTTGGAAATCAAAAGGATTTTAAGACAAGCAAGCAAAATAATTTATTTAAAGACAATCGTTAATAATAATTCTCCTTCTGATAAAATTTCAATAAAAACAATAAACCCGGAATCAAAAGAAGAGTCATAAAGAATTTTTTTTTGGAGAATTTTTGTTGAGTGTTTATCTTTTGAAACAATTTTTATTAAATATTTTTTGAAAAAAATTCGATGAAATTTTTTGTATTAAAGAGAATTTTAATAATTTTTAATTGTTCAATACAATCTCAAGAATTGTATCTTTAAAAAATAACATTGCAATTCGGGCTTTAAAGAAAATTTCATTTTAAAGTAATGTATTAAAATTTTGTCTACAGAAAATTGCATTAAAATTTAATCTTTAGCAAAAATTTCACTACAATGTTGTCTTTAGAAAAAATGTCTTTTTACATAGAAAAATGGAATTTTGTTATTGGAACTGTGTTCAGTTTAGATCGATGGACTATGTTTCTTTTTAGAAAAGGCAAAATAAAAAGTCTCTAATAAAAGATTATTTTTCTAATCAGCACCACCTAGCAACGTCCCTGCTTACCGCAACAGGTCTCGAGAATAGGATATTCCTTAGCCTATAGGCGTTAAATGTATACTCCACGAAACTGCAGAATTCCACTTAGGATTTGTTCAGAGCCTTTCCCAGTTCGCCCTTGAATTTTCATGAGCAAGTCATTCAGGGCCTTCGTGATCCGCTTGACCATTACGTCTATATAATCCGCAGTTTCCACTTCTTTATGTGTTCTTGTTGGTACAGACGTGAAAAAAGTGTTCCGAAATATATCCCGATCCGCCTTTCTTCTGTATAGCCGAGGGACCACTTCTGCAATATTTTCGCCAAGGCCAAAACTAACATAACGATGATCCGAGATGCTGTGGCCACCCAACACTTCCCAGTCGCATATCCTTATATCTTCCGATACAAAGGTGGCTTCTAGTACATCTTACAGTTCCTGGTAATCTTATATATAAAAATCAATTTGTATTTGTTTGTAGGTTTGTTTGTTTTGTGTGTTCATTATAGACTCAGAAATGGCTGAACCGATTTTCTTGAAATTTTCACAGATGGTGCATAATGACCCCGTGGTGAAAATAGGGTACTACATTTTCTGATCTCTGAAGGGAGGGTGGACCCTCCCCCTTACCATAATTTTCAGAAACGCCAGATATTGGAGTGGGTCTTGCGATTTAAGCGAAATTTTGTGTGCTCTCATATAGTACCCCAAAAATAAAAATTTGGTATCCAAAATTCGGATGAGGTACCTAGGGGGGCTGCCCCACCCTTAAACCTACCAAACATATATTTACACCAATCACGACAATATGGGACTCAAATGAAAAGTATTTAGGGTAAGAAAACGTATCTGATATTCAATTGTCGGACTAAGAGCTAGGGGACCACCCCAAACCCCAAAACACCCCTAAATCGGACATATTTACCGACCATGGCAATAAAGGACTTAAACGAAAGGTATTTGCGAGTAGAAATCGAATCACCAAAAACATCCCCCAAAGGGGACAAATTTACGACCATAGCAATATGGGGCTCTAGTGAAGGCTATTTGGGAGTAAAGCACGAATTTGATATCAATATTCTGGAAAAGTGTCTATGGGGCCACCCCACAACAACACCCAAATAGTAAGTATTTTCTAAGTATTGCAATATGAGGCTCAAATAGGAGGGTTTTTAAAGTGGAACACGAATCCGGGGGGATTCGAATTAAAGGTATGTGGGAGTAAATAGAAAACGTATCTGATATCAATATTAGGGGCCAACTGTCTAGCGGACGTCCCACCACCATAACAACTCCCAAATAGGACGTATTTGCTCACCAAGACAATTTGGGTCTTAAAGAGAGTGGAACTAAATATTCATAGTTTTTATAACCAATACCCCAAACCGGACATATTTGCTGACTTTTGCAATAAGGAGTTTAAATGAGATTAGAAAACGATTTTGATATCCAATTTTGAGGGCAATGGCAATATGGGGTTCAAATAAATGATATATAGATATATGAGAATAGAGCACGTTGCTGATATATTTTCAGGGCTTAGAATTTGGGGGACCACCCCAATCCGCAAAACACCCCTAAATCGGGCATATTTACCGACCATGACAATGTGTGCCTAAATGAAAAGTATTGGGGGGTAGAGCAAAAATTGATACCCATTTTCAGGAACAATTTTCTGCGGCAAATTTTTAGTGACCATCGCAATATGGAGCTCAAATGAACGTATTTCGGAGTAGAATACGAATATGATATCCATATATAGGACCATGTATTTAGGGCATCATCCCTTTCTCAAAGCACCCCCAAGGGAAAAAATTTTTCGACCATGCCAATATGTGGCTCAAATGAAAGCTGTTTGAGATTAGAAAACGAATTTGATAACCTATTTTGGGGCCATGTGTTTGGGGGACGCCTCATCCTGTAAACTCCTCTTAAGCCAATGGCAATATGGAGTTTAAATAAATGGTATTTGAGACAAGAGCACGATGCTGATATATTTTCAGGGCCAAGTGTCTGGGGAACCACCCCGCCCCTAAAGCACCCCTAAATCAGATATCATGAGAATATCGGGCTGAAATAAAGTATTAACATCTATACTTAAATTCGTAGACCAATAAAGATCATATGGGGTTCAGATCAAGTTACTTATATTGTTAAACTGTTAGTCAAGCGATATACTATTTTCGTAGTATTGTATTTCACTAAAAGATCTTTAATTGTCGAAAATAAATATTCCAAGGAAACTTTTGTTCCATATAAAGTAAAAGAAGAGCGCGGCGGAACGGGCCCGGGTCAGGTAGTAAAAGATATCGGTTTATTTACTTTATTACAAATCGCCAGATTGCACATATTCCATTAAAGCCCACCCATTTCGTTGATATCTGAACTTGCCCATTTCTGGGGAAGTGCATTAGCATCACTTTCTTCAATTAGTCTCTTTTTCCCTGCAGAAGCAGTTTCAACCAGCAACTTAAGGTTTGAAGGCGGCATCTCTGAATCGTGTGTCATATATATGGAAGCCAGCCAGTACAAGGCTGGCTACCACTGAACCTTCCGTGCTAAGCGACGGAAGAAGAAAAACATTTAGACTACTCTTTGCAAAGCTACAGACTCTGCCTCTTACATTCCCCATACCCTGAGTAATTTAAATTCAGGAATTCCTGGTTTACGAACCATTCCTCCACACACCCATGGTTTCTGGATAAGAACAACTTCAAATTCTCCTGCCATCAGAAGGACAATAGTGAAGATTTATCTGCATAAAACCGGACCAAAGTCAGCTTGCAGAATTTCCCCCTCTATTGCATTAGCCACATCTTTTGAGTCCGCCAGGAGTTCATCCCACCCAGGATGCGTAAAGAAACTCATAATTATAAGATTCGTTCGATCTTGTAATTATGAGTTTCTTTACGCATCCTAGGGCAAATGAGAAAGCAATGCAACCGCACTTCCTCATATATATATGTTTCACTAGCTGCTGCTGCCGAAGTGCATTTTGAGTGCCGCCCTTCACTGCTGGTGCAAACCTTGAGCCCAATCCAAACACAGGGCTTGTTGGATCTCGTTTCGTCGCCTTCCTTTCCTGTTGTAACACTCAGACAAGTGTGCGGCAACAATTGCTGAGTCGTCTTGTGATTTCTCAATTCCATTACTTCTATAGACCTTCATTTTCAAATTGTTGAATCCGTAAGATACAACTCCTTCGGACCGGTTGAGGTCCGCGTGACAACCGGAGATAAGTATGAATACTGCACGTCTCCGGTCACCATCAACCTCATCCAATCAACAAATCTTGCAGTCGGTGGGTACATTCCCTTAGTCTCCTAAGTTTGGATTCAGGATCTGAGGAAATTCTTGTTATCCAAGCATGTGCCATTAGTCGAGAAGGAATATCTTCATTCTTGACTAGATCCAGTGCTGCGCCTGGCCAAATCTCGCCAATTTTTTTAGGACGCAACAATACATTTTAGTTGAGCGTTGATCATCGAAAGCAATTAGTTTGTATCGGCCCCAATACTAGCCTGCATCGCCATAAACTGGAGGAGACCTTGGCAGTTCCACAACGTCATCGGAGTATACAAGTGAAAACCCATTTGACTATCCCACTCCAATGGTCGACAAATACCATCATCTGCGCATTGAATCTCCGAGTCCAATTTAGGAAGCCTCTCTCCTTATCGATGACAGTTTTGGGATCATTCGCACCAAGCCTTTCAAGAAACCTGAGAGCGATGGGACTTTTATTGTTCCAAGCTCTTAAAGAGCGTATTGGTTTGCCAGAGAAGGCTGATGCCTAGGCAAATATAGACATGCGAAGACAGCTATGCGGCCACGTCCTTAAGACACGTACCAAAAGTCAAAGTTCCCTTCTGATCTGACGTCTGTCGGCTAGTGGAGCCTTAGCTGCCACTCCGCAAGTCGAGATCTCAGTAGCAGAAAACATACTACGGCCTGATATCATTACAGCAGCTGTTAGGTTTTTGGAGTCCATTCTAAGCCTACTTTAGATCTGCAGCTCTACTGGAAACAGACGCAGATCATCAACCACCTAATGGATAACACTTTGGTAACTATCCTTGAGTGTCTTATAATTTTTTCCGAAAATAACTACCTTTACGAGTAACAGAATAGTTTTGGGGACCGAGATAACAAAACGTCTGCTCCACACTGCGGTTCAAACAGAAGTCATTCCATGACAACTTCTCAGAATATGGCTAAATGAATCAGATGTAATACATTTGTCTCTTTAGTTAGATTTTTATACCCAACACCACCATGGTAAAGGGTATTTGAACTTTGTACATTTGTTTGCATCTCTAAGAAAAAGAAGAGCTAGACCTCCCATTAAAAGGCTTAGAATCACTTCCTGTTTCGATTTAGCTATGTACCTCTATCGAAATGACGATAGCGTTCGAATAAATAAAGATATCCGCTTGACATTTTTCAGCAATACTTCTTTTCAATGTAGGTCGTTGGGGATAGCAATTGTGCCATATCGGTTCAAATTTGGATATAGGCCCAATACAAGCCTATCCCATTGTTGACTTATTGAGTCCCTAGAGGCCGGAATCCATGGTGGTGGGTAACAAAGATTCAGTCCGGCCGAACTTATCACGCTTTTATTTGTTTATCTTTACAAAGAGGATATGATCAACTTTATCAACTTTAACTGCTGCTATATGTATTTATTTATTTTTTTTTTTTGCCAAAAAATTGGAAAACCCCATCGAGTTCTCCAAAATATTCGTGGACAAACAAACATTGTAGCCTCCACAATCAATTTACTAAAAAAAAATGCCGATTTGGAAACCATCTTTACTCAAAATGGATGTTTTGGGTTTTTCTTCCTTTGTTGTTTAAGGACTCTTTACTCTGCAAAAGAAAAGAATTAAAAACAAATAAAAGCGTGCTAAGTTCGGATGGGCCGAATCTTATATACCCGCCACCATGGATAGCATTTGTCGAGTTCTTTTCCTGGTGTCTCTTTTAGGCAAACAAACGAAAGGAAAGGAAAAAAGAACAGAATTGCTATGCTATTGCAGCTACATCAAGTTATGGTCCAATTCGGACCATACTGGAATGCATGTTGGAGACCACAGTAGAAGTCATTGTGTAAAATTTCAGCCAAATCAAATAAGGATTTCGCTCAAAAAGTAAAATAGGGAGATCGTTTTATAGTGGAGCTGTATTAGGTTATAGACCGATTCAGACCATATTTGACACGTATGTTAAATGTCATGGGAGAAGCCGTTGTACAAAATTTCACCTAAATCGGATAATAATTGCGCCCTGTAGAGGCTCAAGAAGTCAAGATCCAGATCGATTTATATGGCAGCTATATCAGGTTGTGGACCGACTTGAACCATACTTTGTACAATTGTTGAAAGTCATAACGAAACACGTCGTTCAAAATTTTAGCGAAATCGGATAGGATTTGCGCCCTCTAAAGGCTCACGAAGTCAAGACCCCAGATCGGTTTAAAAGTAATTGCGGATTTTTCAAAAGAAAATAAATGCATTTTTAATAAAACTTTAATAAAATCAAATAAATAATTGCCATTTTGTTCGATAACCTTTTGCCATCTTCCTGGCAAATTTAGTATTCCACGCTCATAGAACTTCTGGCCTTTATCTGCAAAAAACAGAACCAATTGCGATTTTATAGCCTCATCATTGCTGAAAGTTTTACCATTTAAGGAGTTTTGCAAAGATCGAAATAAATGGTAGTCTGATGGTGCAAGGTCAGGGCTATATGGTGGATGCATCAAAAGTTCCCAGCCAAGCTCACTCAGTTTTTGGCGAGTGACCAAAGATGTGTGCGGTCTAGCGTTGTCCTGGTGGAATATGACACCTTTACGATTGACCAATTCTGGTCGCTTCTTCTTGATGGCTGTATTCAATTTGTCCAATTGTTGACAGTAAACATCCGAATTAATCGTTTGGTTCCTTGGAAGCAGCTCAAAATATACCACACCCTTCCAATCCCACCAAACAGACAGCATAACCTTTTTCTGGTGGATACCAGCCTTTGAAGTGGTTTGAGCTGGTTCACCATGCTTGGACCATGATCGTTTTCGACTAACGTAAACAATCCATTTTTCATCTCCAGTTATGATTCGTTTTAAAATCGGATCAAATTCATTGCGTTTAAGGTGCATATCACAAGTGTTGATTCGGTTTGTTAAATGAATTTCTTTCAATACATGTGGTACCCATATTAAAATTGACGCCAAACAAACAAATGTAAACAAAATTGCGCGCACTTTTTTTCTAAAGCAAGCTAAAAGTAACAGCTGATAACTGACAGAAGAAAGAATGCAATTACAGAGTCACAAGCCGTTGAAAAAATTTGTCAACGTCGACTATATTACTACTATATTGCCTACAATTTCTTTTTGGGCAACCCAATATATAAGGTTACGCATCGATTTCAACCATACTTAACACAGTTGTTGAAAATCATGAAAAACACCTCATACAAAATTTCAGCCAAATCGAATACAAATTGCGCCCTGTAGTGTCTCAAAAAGTCAAGATTCATGATCGGTTTATATGGCAGCTATATCAGGTTATGGACCGATTTGAACCATACTTGGCACAGTTGTTGGAAGTCATAACAAAATACGTCGTGAAATTTTTCAGCCAAATCTGATAGGAATTGCGCCATCTAGAAGCTCAAGAAATCCAAATCCAAGATCAGTTTATATGGTAGCTATATCAAAATATAACGACTGTATTCTGAAGCAATGAGTTTTAGGTTCTTCTTAAAAATACAAAAATTATAATACTTTTCATGAATTGAGCAGAAATTACATCTGCTTTTAGAAATATCTTTCAGAATATCTTTGGTTTGACATAATAAAAAAAAACTTTGTGAATTAAGTTTATTGACATTTTTTTTTTTTTTTTTTTTGAGTAAAGGAAATAAAATCTTAAAAAGCTTTTTCTGCAAAATCAACTCTTCTGTGTTATGCCACCATTCACATGAATAGAGATAGGCGATGGGTAAAACCTAAAAGGCATTTGCCCATAAAGAATAGAGATTAGTCTCAATGGCAGCACTATCCAAATATGGTCCAACAAGGGAGTGGAGAAGTCTATAAAAACTCACAAGGGAGTGGATAGGTCTATAAAAACTCACTATTTCAAATTTCATCGAAATCGGATGAGAAATGTTCCTTCTATGGGCTCAATACCCTATATCGGGAGATGTGTCTATATAACAGCTATATCCAAATATGGTCCGATCTGTTCCATATTCAACAAAAGAGTTGAGAGGTCTACTAAAACCCACTTTTTCAAATTTCATCGAAATCTAATGAAAAATGATGATGAAAAATCGGATTAGTAGAACTAATATGGAAAAATGGTAAACAATAAGAGTTTAATAAAAACAACAACATTTAAATGCAATATAAAAAAAATAGAGCAAATTTGTTTTTGTAATTTAAGACATTCTAAAAATGAAGAAAAAGAAGCCTGTTTTCAGCGGTATTTTAGAAGCCTTTATTCAAGCACACCTTTAATAGGTCTAATACAAGTACTAATTGTAGAAGTGAAAGGTGGAACCCTGGTCGCCAATGACACGCCGTGTAAATTTCAAAGCGAGCGTCTTTGGAATGCCTCCAGACTTATTTGCAGACATTGTAAAAAACCTGCTGCACACCTCTTTCCGCCGCTGGGAGAGTTTTACGATGATCAGAAATATATATACTTTGTTGGATCAATAACGACATTTAACGATGAGTTAATTTAGATTTCAGCCAAATTGGGTTAAATGAATCCAAAGGTTAGCAAAAACGATACACACATGCTGACAAGCAATAATTACAACTTTCATGCCAAGTTTAGGTTAGCTTACGAGAGAAATCTGTAATCAGATTCACACAGACATTTAACTCCATGTGTTACCACAGGAATGGGACAAGAAATACGAATTTTGTCCCCCCACAGAAAAAAGGCCGATCAACTGTTGTTCATCTTCCAAATGTAAACATTAGCAATTTATTTGGCTGTTTGAAGCGATGGCAATATGCTCAAATCTTTCAGACGTTTACTCTTATCCTAACTTGAACTTTACATTTACATGAGTTGGACATTACAGAACCTTGTGCCTGTACCCGAAAGTTGAACAGATTTCCAAGCAACTCGATCTTCTGCGCTTCTCCAATTTCCGCTTAAATCCCTATAGTTACCAAAAACTCGAATCTGGGAAAACCACTTACGCCCTCAAAGGATACAACGATTATCAAAATATGGGACTATATAAAAGGTATTTGAAAGTAAAGTACAAATCCGACATTTGAGATTGGGTCAAAATATCTGGGGGTCAAAAAGCGAGCAAGGATACAGTAAAAGTCTCTAATGAAAGATATTTCTATAATAAAAATTCTATTATATATGAACAATCTAATTTAATTACAATTGCACTAAAAATAGTGCTGGTGTTACAAATGGCTTAGCACCATTGATCAAATCGGTCAATCAAGTTCAGCCATATTTTTATGCCATCACTAAAGTCACATCACTCCTAAGTGAATTTAAGTTATCATAAAGATAAATATTTGTCAATATTTAATCTTCTATTTGTTGTTTAGTTTTCTCGTTCCCATCCCCATAAAATACAGTTCGTGCCACATAGCATTTATGGTGGTTCATTTTCTAAGTTTTTTGCGTTCTTATCAACAACCACAAATCAATCATAAAGAGTTGAAGAGCAGCAACATCTAAGAGGAACAATCATCCCAGACAGGCGATCATACCAAGGAGACGTAAGAAACACCTTCACCCACCCCTTACCAGCAATGCCCAGCCCAAGTTATTAAAAAAATAAACCTGAAGACCATATCCGATAGACAGACTCAGATCAGCCAATACCACTCACATTTTCGAGTCGACAATGTGCTCATCGCTAAGTAAACACATCACTCCAAACAATCACAAATAAGAACCATTTATGCGATCTTTAAATAAATATACGTTAAAAAATAATGAAAAAACTTTCCAACTCTTATCACAAAACAGAGAGATGAGGATGTCGTTATTATAAGGCTCTCGAGGCGCTTGAAGTGCAGACCATCGTCGTATCGAATGAAAAATTCCATTCACCATTCTGCCTTATGAGTAAACGCAAAAAAATAATTCGTAATTTTTGATCCGGTAAACGAATAATCGTTTGCGGCTATCAAAACACTTTCGCCATATCAGAGTTTTTGGATTTTCATTTTACCGTAGGCGAAGTTGCTAAAGGGTTTACAATTAACAAAGTTAGTTACGTTCAATAATGCAACGTCTATGACTATAGTTTGATACTCGTATGTTGAAGAGAAACCTTAACTAGCTACATTAAAAGAAAAACTTTGTATAAAAGTACTTTGTTTGTCGTAAAAATGTCCCAAACGTTTCAATTTTTTTCCGTGCATATGTAGTTAAAAGTGCGGATGCTTAGTACGGTTATAGAACAAATCTCAGTGGGACATAGGAGGGCAACTTAATAACCATATGAACTTAAGTACGAAGCTGCAAAAAACAATTTTTATACGGTGTTTGATTGAAGTTTAGGATGCAAATCAGACCCAAAGAAGTATGGGTGAAAAAGCAAAGACATAGTGAAATATATAAAAAATACATGGAAAACATACGGGACATCTTTGTTTGCGCATCCTCGGAGTATTATTCCACGCTCACATGAGTATCTACATGGTGAGTGCCACAAGTCACGAAAGATGGAAAGTCTATCAAAGGCCAGAACTTAATTCGCCTGGCAGGCGGAAGGCTAGAGTGTCAATATTTAGATGTTAATCCGTCTGCATGTCTATAAATTTAAGACTCACGAGGTATTCTCGAGTAGGTTACGTAAGGTTGAAAAGAGGGTGTAGATATTAATAAAGTAATCGGTTTGCTTTTCGCCTAAATACTAAAGAAGTAACCTCGAAAAAGATAAACTAAGTAAAGAATTCCATGCTACTTACAAAATGCTTTATTGTTTTCCATGCCACATCCCTAAGTTAGTTCATGTCTGGAATTGTACCCCCACCTTAGTGCCAGTATCTGTTAGCCGCGAAAGCCGGGTAATCACATAGCAAATTCCCCAAACTTTTCATCTTCCGCGCATGTACTATACATGCTATTACTTGCAGCACCGATTTTATATAAGTGAGCTCGTAGTCCTAATTGTCCCGTTATGACACCAAAAGCTAAATTGGTCTCCTTCTTACTTCCTTTCAAAAATAGCCTCGTCTTCCCACGATCTGGATCTCCCGTTCGTAGCCCACGCTCTTTACTCGGAGGAGCCGAAAGGCTTCGGATATACCTCTGCCTTTCTTGCCTCTGGCCTCCGAAATCGTCTGCTTTCTCATTCGCAGTTACTCCGCTATGGTCTGGCACCCAAACGAAGCGGATCATGCTATCCTCAAAAAAGTCGTTAATCTCCTTCTTACATTCCAAAAGTATTCATGACCTTACCGTCTTGGTTGTTATTGCCCTTATGGCCATTGAACTGTCCGTAAAGATTGTTACACTCGACATCCTCGCGTTAGCACCACACCACCTCATGCTTTCCGTGATCGGCCGGATCTTGGTCTGCAAGATCGTATTATGGGCAGTCGAAAACAGATCTGAGTACCTGGGTTCTCAATATAGACCCCACTCTGTCCTCTAGCTTTGATCCATCCGTGTAACATGATCTTCCAGATGGCTACAGTTCCGTAAATCCAGGATTGAGCAGATGGCAACAATGCCTCGCACTCGACCTCAAGTGTCGTCTCAGGTATCCGATCGGAAACCTCTTCCATTCCTTTCAGGTTTCCTATGGTCGCCTCGATTATACCGCGATGGTATAAGCTGCTCCTATCCTCTATCCCTTCATCCATCGCCTTAAGTGTCACAGTCGGAGAGGCTGCCTCACACTTAACCTGTATGTCTATGGGTCGGATTTCTAGAATAGTCTCCAGTGCCCTAGTGAACGTGATCGATATTGCTCCACCTATGCCAAGACAACATGTTCTCTCAACCTGTTGTGTGGTCCTTATTGTGCACTTTTTTGTCCATCGCAGTCCACCATACTACTGAAGCGTAAGTAAATATCGGTCTAACCACGCTCTTGTAGAGCCAGTGGACTATACTTGGATTCGGGCCCAATTTCGTCCCTACGGCCCGTCTACATAGTGCCAAACATCTGTGAGCGTTCTCGATACGCTCCTGAATGTGACACTTCCAATTCAGTTTCCTGTCCAAGATCACACCTAAGTATTTGACCTTGTCAGATATCCAAATCGTCTTATTGAGGAAACACATTCGTCTTTCTCGTGAACACGCATTAATCAGTCTTCTATGGGTTAACATTGAGACCTCTGGGTCTAGCCAGTCATATGCCATATACAAGACCCTTTCGGCCTTTCTGGATAGCTCGTTCGGATCGTTAACCCTTAGAAGTATTATAACATCGTCTGCGTAGCAGACGGGTTCAAATCCCTCCTCAGTCAACATCCGTAATAGGTCATTTATGGTGGTCACCCATAGGAGTGGGTGACCCTCATATTTATGCCATGGGACACACAATTTATCCACCTGTTCCTTAGCATATGGTTTATCCAGCCTCTAAGGACCGGGTCCACCCGGTACGGGTCTAAGGATTGGATCAGTGTGTCGGGCCGCACATTGTTAAAAGCCCGCTCGATGTCAATGTATACCACCAGTGTGTACGTTTAGGCATCGAAGGATTCTTCTATTTTATGCACAACCTCGTGCAGGGCAGTCTCCACCGACCTTCCCTTCCTGTTTGTATTTGAGCACTTTGCTGGATGTCATACTCTTTATCATGGTGTCCACAATACGTTCCATGGTTTTGAGTAGAAAGAACGTAAGGCTTAAGGGTCTGTAGGCCTTTGATGTCGCATAACTTGCCTTGCTGGGCTTGGGAATAAACACCACCCCTGTCTCCTGCCAGGCTTTCGGAGTATATGCAAGTCCTAGGCACGCTGTGGAAATAGTTGCCAAATAGTCTGCCTCCTTTTGTAGTAACGCCGGAAATATTCCATTAGGTCTCGGTGACTTAAATGGTTTGAAGCTCCTCAAGGCTTCCTTGACCATAAATTCCTCATTATTCCAAGATTCCGGTGTCTCTGTGGGTCCCTTCGTATCTTGTGGAAAATGGGTTTTCATCAAAAGCCTCAACACGTCCTCTGTTGTCTCTGCTCTCACTCCCATGTCATCTACTAAAGTTTCAGTTTGCACATGGGTTTTTGAGAGAAACTTTTTTATCTTGGTGGCGTCATTAACGCTATCGACCTGTTCGCAGAAAAGCTTCCAGGAGGCACGTTTTGCCGCTCTGGTAATCTTATCGTAGTCCTTGAGCCGTGTGTGATACACATCCCAATAAACGTCCGCTTGTTTACGACGTGCTCTGTTAAAAAGTCTGCGGACCTCGTTCCCAATATTGCGAATCTCCCCGTTGATCCAGGGTTTTTATACCCTCCACCATAGGAGGTCTGTTTGTAACTACTCGAAATATTCGTCTGAGACCCCATAAAGTATATATATTCTTGATCGTCGCGACATTTTATGTCGGTCTAGCCATGTCCGTCCGTCTGTCTGTCGAAAGCACGCTAACTTCCGAAGGAGTAAAGCTAGCCGCTTGAAATTTAGCACAAATACTTCTTATTAGTGTAGGTTGGTTGGTATTGTAAATGGGCCATATCAGTCCACGTTTTGATATAGCTGCCATATAAACCGATCTTGGGTCTCGACTTCTTGAGTCTCTAGAGTGCGCAATTCTTATCCGATTGGAATGGAATTTCGTACGACGTGTTTTGTCATGATATCCAACAACTGTGCCAAGTTTGGTTCAAATGGGTCTATAACCTGATATAGCTGTCATATAAATCGATCTTGGGTCTTGACTTCTTGAGCCTCTAGAGGGCACAATGCTTATCCGATTTGAATGAATTTTTGCACGAAATATTTTGTTATGATATCCAACAACTGTGCCAAATAAGGTTCGAATCGGTCAATAGCCTGATATAGCTGCCACATAAACCGATCTGGGTTCTTGACTTCTTGAGCCTGTAGAGGTCGCAATTATTAAGCGATTTGCCTGAAATTTTGTACGACGGATTCTCTCATGACCATCAACATACGTGTTTATTATGGTCTGAGTCGGTCTATAGCCCGATACAGCTCCCATAAAAATCGATCTCTCTATTTTACTTCTTCAGCCCCCAGAGGGCGCAATTCTTATTCGAATTGGCTGACATTTTACACAGGTCTCCAGCATATAATTTAATTGTGGTCCAACCCGGACCATATCTTGATATCGCTCTATTAGCAGAGCAAATCTTTTCTTATATCCTGTTTTGCTCAAGAAGAGATGCCGGGAAAAGAACTCAACAAATGCGATCCATGGTGGAGGGTATATAAGATTCGGCCCGGCCGAACTTAGCACGCTTTTACTTATTTTGGGTTGATTTCCTTTTCCGAAGAGGACAACTGTCTTCCTTTTGACATTTTCGTCAATGTCTTCTATGCTTGGACAATCGAAATTATCTTGCCCAAGTTTTCTTCTGAGTAGCCTTCCGAATTTTATCCAGTTGGTGTTCAACTTATTCCGGAAGCTTATCGGATTCGGCGCTGGCCGTGCTATTCTAATCCTAATGTAGAGATGGTCAGAGAAAGAGTGTTCCATGGAGACTCTCCAATCCTGAACCTCATCGATCGTCAAACTTATACCTCCTCCCTAATATTTTATTATGTTTATTTGAAACAGTGGACAAAATTAATTCGGCAAATGTAATAATGAACCTTTTCATACAGCCTTATCACTATTTGGAAAATCAAATGCCTTTAATTGGCCGTTGGACATCAGTTTCAATGGCTCTTACTTTACATGCATGTTAGCTACCGATTGGCGAATCTGACCTTGCTAAATCACGAGAAGTGTGGTGTGATTGGCAATCGTCGAATAGAAGGGCATGCGAGGCCATTTCAACCGAAGATGCATATGTATTCAATCACAAGCAGTATAATCTGCACTTCAGGTATACCTCTTTCAACCATTCATTTGCGCGTTCTTCTCCTTTTGTATTTGATTTATGATGGCTTCATTATTGCCCAAATAATTGTTGTAATCGAAAAATGGCTGCTGCTGGTCTGAGTTTGAAGATTGCTAGTGTTTTGAAACTGTTTATTGCTAATTGGCTTGAAGTCAATTCAGACCAAAGCAAGTCTTTAAAAAACCATCACCCGATTTCAAATTACTTCGTATTCATTGCAAGTGTGAAGCATTTATGATTTATCGTCGACTTCATTTGAAATCTGCAGCTGATGGATGGCTGGATTGAGGCAAGCAAGCTAGCGAACATTCACTGAAGTTTACCTTGTTGATGAGTTTACGATGCAGTTGCATCCGAAAGATACAAACTGCAGGCAATTGCTGTACGTAATCATATATATGTATGTAATGCTATGTCTTGCTTTGTTTGATTTGTTAACTCTTTGTTAATATTTGTTGCCATTATTTCTTTGCATCCAAAAAATGTGATGCCTTCAACACAAAATACATTTTGTTTGTTACCAAAGTACAGTGGCTTTTTTTACTTACAGATATATATACATCTCGGTGCAACTAAAAGTTTTGTGTTGTGTATTAACCATTTTGCAACTTTGATTTATGCAGATCAATGAAAACTTCATTTCGTTCCTCTCATATCGTTAGTTCTGTTTAATTCAAATAAAGCTCAATGCTAAGGGATCTCCCTTTTATTACCGAGTCCGAACTGCGGGTCGAATAACGAAAAGTTTTACACGGCTGTATATTTCACTAATGTCGGCAGCATTAGCCAGAGGATAATCACAGTTAAACTTTTTATGACCTAAATTTTAGAGAAATCGGTTCAGATTGAAATATAGTTCCCATGTTCCGTCCGACTTTCACTTCTAGAGCCATTACAAGTAAATTTATCAGTCGATCTTTTGGATAATTTTGGGAATGTGGTTTTTAACTTTCTCCAAATGTATGGAATTTTGTTCAAATAGTTTGAATTACAATATAGCTCCTATATATATGGTCGTACGAATTTAAGTAATATTGCAGTATAGTGGTCATTTGTCATCAGGTCCTCACGAAACAATTCTCTAATGACTTCTAAAAAAAAAAAAAAAAAAAAAAACAAGTAAAAGCGTTCTAAGTTCGCCTGGGCCGAATCTTATATGCCCTCCACCATGGATCGCATTTGTCGAGTTCATTTCCCTCTCTTCTTAGGCAAAACAGGATATAAGAGAAGATTTGCTCTGCTATTAGAGCGATATCAAGATATGGTCCGGGTTGGACCACAATTAAATTCTATGTTGGAGACCTGTGTAAAATGTCAGCCAATTCGAATAAGAATTGCGCCCTTTGGGGCTCAAGAAGTAAAAAAGAAAGATCGATTTATATGGGACCTGTATCAGGCTATAGACCGATTCAGACCATAATAAACAGGTAAGTTGATGGTCCTGAGAGGATCCGTCGTACAAAATGTCAGGCAAATCGGAAAATAATTGCGACCTCTAGAGACTCAAGAAGTCAAGATCCCAGATCGGTTTATATGGCAGCTATATCAGGTTATGAACCGATTTGAACTTTATTTGACACAGTAGTTAAAAGTAAGAATAAAATACGTCATGCAAAATTTCTGCCAAATCGGATAGGAATTGTGCCTTCTAGAAGCTCAAGAAGTGAAATCCCCAGATCTGTTTATATGATAGCTATATTAGGTTATGAACCGATTTGAACCATACTTGGCACAGTTGTTGAATATCATAACAAAATACTTCGTGCAAAAATTCATTCCAATCGGACCAGAATTGATCCCTCTAGAGACTCAAGAAGTCAAGACCCAAGATCGGTTTATATAGCAGCTATGTCAAAACCGATATGGCCCATTAATAATTCCAACCGACCTACACTAAAAAAAGTATTTGTGCAAAATTTCAAGCGACTAGCTTTACTGCTTAGAAAGTTAGCGTGCTTTCCACAGACAGGCGGACGGACGGACGGGCATGACTAGATCGACATAAAATATCACGACGATCAAGAATATATATACTTTATGGGGTCTCAGAAGAATATTTCGAGTAGTCACAAACAAAATGACGAAATTAGTATACCCCTATCCTATATATATATATAGGATATATATATATATACATAAAAACAAGTAAGACCGTGCTAAGTTCAGCGGGGCCGAATCTTATATACCCTTCACCATGGATCGCATATGTCGAGTTCTATGCGCGGTATCTCTTTTTAGACAAACAAAGAATATTGAATAAGAACTGTTTTGCTATTGGAGCTGTATCAAGTCATAGTCCGATTCGGACCATAATTGAATGCTGAACATTTCAGAAGTCATTGTGTAATATTTCAGTTCATTCTGATAAGAATTGCCCCTTGTAGGGGGCAAGAAGCAAAATTGGGAGATCGGTTTATATGGGAGCTGTATTAAGCTATGGATCGATTCAGACCATATTAGACACGAATATTGAAGGTCACGAGAGAAGCCGTTGTCAAGAAGTAAAGATCCCAGATCGGCTTATATGGTAGCTATATCAGGTTATGTACCGATTTGCTATATGATACATACTTAACACAATTGTTGGAAGTGATACCAAAACACCACGTGCAAAATTTCAAATCGGACGAGAATTGTGCGCTCTAGAGGCTCAAGAAGTCAAGACCCAAGATCGGTTTATAAGGCAGCTATATTAAAACATGGACCGGTTTGAACCATACTTAGCGCAGTTGTTGGAAGTGACACCAAAACAGAATTGAGACCTCTAGAGGCTAAAGAAGTCAAGACACAAGATCGGTTTATATGGCAGCTATATCAAAACATTGACCGATTTGACCAATTTACAATCCCAACCGAACTACACTAATAAGAAGTATTTGTGCAAAATTTACGCGGATAGCTTTACTCCTTCTAAAGTTAGCGTGCTTACGACAGACAGACATGGACGGACATGGTTAGATCGACTTAAAATGAGAGGACGATCAAGAATACATATACTCTATGGGGTCTCAGACGCATATTTCAAGGTGTTACAAACAGAATGACGAAATTAGTATACCCCCTTCCTATGGTGGAGGGTATAATAAAACGTTTGAGACATTTCTACGAGAAACAAAATACTTTTATCACAAAGGGTTTCTTTAATTGTAGGATACTATGGCACTGAAAACTATAAAGTAACCTCTAAAATGAAAAGTTTAAGTTAGGAATTCCGTGCTACTTACAAAATCCTTAATTGTTTTCAATGCCACTCCTCTAACTTGGCTCATGTCTGGTATTGTGTCTCCACCTAAGTGCCGGTATCTGTTACTATGTAACGTTTATTGTAACTATGTAGCGTTTCGCTTTAAAATATCAAACGTTAGCCATAAATGTAGTATTCTCGAATGTAACTAATCTGCGAAAGGCGAGGGCGGTTTTCGTGTTGGGAAATACGCTCTCCAGGTATTTAATGGTAATCCACATTGCCAGGAACATCGAATATTGTATCAAGGATAACACAGTGTCCGTAGCAGCCACATGACCAATGAGAAAGCTCCCTTTTCCTCACGGCAGTGATCGCTGCAATTTGTCTCGCCACAATGTCTAGAGACATAAGATTTACCATTAAATTCAGTGCATCAGATGGTGTCGTCCTCAGTGCGGCTGTGATGCACAAATTATTTTTTTTTTTCAATAAGAGCACGGCAAAAGTTTTTTTTTAATAAAACAAAAACGAGTTTGGATATCAATGAAATTCTTTTATTCCTGTGAAAGTACATTCGATGCCATTATGTACATAACTTCTTTTGCTTGGCCACCACGGGCGCACTTGTAGAAATCCAAACGCTGAACCTAATTTCAGACGGGTTTAAAGCATAAATCGGCCCATACTGTTGCAATTTCGATATTCGTACGAAGTTCATCAATAGTCGCTGGCTTGTTGGACCATAGAGTTGACGTAGCTTCACAGGAAATAATGTAACGACATCAAGTCGCACGACCGAGGCGGCCAATCGTGAGATAACACGTTCTCCAAATTTGGTTTCCAATAAATTGATTGTGTCATTCGCTGTGTGGCTTATGGCGCCGTCCTGTTGGACCCACATGTCCTCCAAGCCCATATCATCCAACTGGGCCCAATAATATTCTGTTATCATTGAACGGTAGTGATTCCAATTTACAGTAACGTGCCGGTCTTGATAATCATTGAAGAAGTACGACCCATTGACGACACCGGCCCTTAAACCGCACCAAACCGTATTTTTTTCATTCAACTGGGCCCAAAATTATTCTGTTATCATTGAACGGTAGCGATTCCCATTCACAGTAACGTGCCTGTCTTGATAATCATGGAAGAAGTACGACCCATTGACGACACCGGCCCTTAAACAGCACCAAACCGTAATTTTTTCGGGATGCAATGATGACTAATGATGACTAGTGTGGGTTGCTGTCTGATCAACAATGCCTATTTTGCTTATTGACGAAGCCGTTTAGTCAAAACTAAGCCTCTCGGAGATGATTTTTTGATAAAACGATTAGGCCAATGACTCCGAATTTTAATAGTTAATTTTAATAATTTCGACTCGTTGTTGGCTCGAATATTTTACCATCTGGAAATGGCAAACCTTACCGAAGTACAAATGTCAAAAGAGCGGCAAAAACATGGAGTCGTTGGTTGTACATTTACTTTTGTACCGTCCCTAAAAAAATTTATATTTGTGTTAAAGTGTAATTATGTATCACAACGTCGAAATAATCCCAAATAAACTCTGAAAGAGTTTTGTTACCAACTGAGATATGAGAAAAAATTGATTATACTTGTCAGAAAGAACTTGCAAGAATTTCTCGCCTAAAAACATGTACATTTATCGTAAGCAAAGTCCAATGTTTTTCACAAAAGTAGTTTACTTGGCGAAAATTTCCATTATGTGAAACGAATTATCGCTTAATAATGTTAAAAGAGTCGTAATGGAATAAATAAGTCTAAATCAACCCTTTTAATGAGGGTAAACGCATAAAATCAAATATTTTAATTAAGATTTCACTAACAAAGTCTTTTAGGTTTTTCAGTAATGAATTGTTGTAGGTTTTTTTTACCGACTTACACCACCTTAGCGAAGATGTAAACATGTCTGCCTATGACGCTGAACGCCTGCGTTCGAATCCTGCCGGATAACACCAGTAAATTTTCAGTGATGGTTATCCGCTCCTAATGCTGGCGACATTTGACATGTGGTGCCGCACCACAGCACATAGTTTGGACTCGGCCATAAAAAGGAGGTCCCTTTATCATTAAGCTTTAAATTGAATCGGAAAGCACTCAATGATATATGAGAAGTTAGCCCCCGTTCCTTCGAGAAAATTTGGAATGGACAGCTGTATTCATTCGAAAGATGCGAATGCTACAAACAGAATAATGAAGTTATATGCTTTACGATACAAAACGACATAAGTTTCGAAAATAATTAAAAAAAAAATTACTTCTTTGAAATGAAAATGAAATTCCAAATGGCTTTTCAAGTTGAGCTCTTAATGTAAGAATTCAGTGCAAAGCTTATAATTTTCAGTAATGTATATTTCTTGATTCTGCGGCATTTCACCTGATATCGGCTATAAAATTGGCAGCACATTATAATGGAAATAGTTTTCCGCTAACTGGCTAGTACGTTGTTCGCTTTTTGCAAAATTTGTTCGTGATTACTTTTTTAGATAATAAATGCTAAAGCAAAAAACTTTCTGATTTCATTCAATAGGACATTCCCTCATTAAGCCTAGTACTGACTTTGATTGTGCGGAAAATGTTGTTTAACATCACTTAATTTTGCGAAATCTCAAAATGTTTCCAACAGTGGTGGTAATTTGCTTAGTTGTAATAAATTAATTGGCGTGTAAAGCGTTCTTTTGGCAGTAAACAGTCGTATGTTGACAACATTGTTATCATTTCTACAAAATGGTAATTTTAACTACGAAGCGTCCAGTTCGAATTTAATAGAAGTTGCTGTATGTTTGGAATTACAGTAGCTAACTGGTGAATGCAGTCCTCGATATTACCAGCCCAAGTTCTTCAGAGTACACCCCAAGCTCACTTGGTCATCTAGTTTGGAACCATCCGTATGTAACCTGGGATATGGTAGTTCCAATCGGTTCTATAAGGAATAGTAGTACAATACTTTTTATCAAAAAGCATCATGTTGATAACTTTTCGTATCATTTCGTCATTTCACAAAAGTTTTTCTAAAGTGCGTTTTGACAATTGCTCAGGAGAAAACTCGAAGTCAGTACCAGGCTTTAATTATCAACAAATTTTCATAAAAGTGTTATGTTATCATTGAGGATTTTGTAGTCTTTAAAAAAGTAACAGCGAAAAACATGTGTTTCAACTGTGAGAAACGAATATAGTGCCAGTCTTAACCTAGCCGAGCAACTTTGGAAATTTTGAGTGTTTACAGTTTTATAACTGTGAAATTGACATGATGTTATGTCTACGACACGTAAAATTTTTAAAAGCATATCTAGTGATCATTTATTTTTTTAATATCGTATTTGTTCCGAACATTAAATCCGGAAAATAATCGTCGAAAAGAATTCATTAGAAATTCAAGGGGTAAGAAATGCAAATTTTGCCCATGAACATTTCACTCAGGAACAGGGGCAAACTTCTCACATATCAATGAGTTCAGTCCGATTCAAGTTTAAGCTCGATGATAAGTGGCCTCCTATTTAAAACCGAGTCCGAACGGGGTGCCGCAGTGCGACACCTCTTTGGAGAAAAGTTTTTACCTCACAAATGGTACCAGCATTAAGAGGAATAAATTCAAGAGTAATTTGTATAAATATGAACTTTGAGACCAAAACTTTTGACTCATACATAAAGTCAATTATTTTAAACTTCCATTTAGCTTTCTTGTATATGGAAATTTAAAAACAAAAAAAGAACAAAAACAACTAAAAAGGCGTTAAGTTCGACCCGGCCGAACTTTGGATACCCACCACCTCGGGTATAAATGTAAACCGACTTTCATATGTCCCATAGCCCCATAGATTTCTCCTGTTCCTAAGTGGAATGTTCATGGGCAAAATTTGCATTTGCATGTCCCATAGCAGTTATATCGAAATATGTTCCGATTTGGACCAAATACTACAAAATACAAGTCATTGTTCAATTGTGTATAACAAAATATTGGTCTTTTTAGTAGCTATATCTAAAAATAAACCGATATGAACCATATACGACACAGATGTCGAAAAGCCTAACATAAGTCACCGTGTCAAATTTCAGTTAAATCGAATTATAAATGCGCCCTTTTTGGGGCCAAGACTTTAAATCAAGATATCGGCATATATGGCAGCTATATGCAAATCTTGATCGATCTAGACCAAATTGCGGAAATATGTGGAGGGGCTTAACTTTACACTCTGTCCCAAATTTCGGCAACATCGGACAATAAATGCGCCTTTTATGGGCGTAAAACAATAAATTGAGAGATCGGTCTGTATGGCAGCCATATTCAAATCTGGACCGATCTGAGTGAAATTGATGTCGAAGGGCCTAACACAATTCACGGTCCGAAATTTCGGCGACATCGGACAATAAATGCGTTTTTTATGGCCCCAAAACATAAAACCGAGAGATCGGTCTATATGGCAGCTATATCCATATCGAAACCGATCTGTGTCGTATTGCAGAAGTATGTCAAGGGGATTAACTTAGCTCACTGTCCCAAATTTCGACGACATCGGACAATAAATGCGCCTTTTATGTGCCCAAAACCTTAAATCGAGGGGTCGGTCTATATGCCAGCTATATCCAAATCTCATCCGATCAGGGCCAAATTGAAGGAAGATACCGAAGGACCGAGCACAACCCTATGTCCCAAATTTCAGCAAAACCGGAAAATAAATGTGACTTTTATGGGCCTAAGACCTTAAATCGGAGGATCGGTCTATATGGCAGCTATAACCAAATCTAAACCGATCCGGGCCAAATCAACGAAGGATATTGAAGGGTCTAATACAACTCACTGTCCCAAATTTCGGCGAAATCGTATGATGAATGCGGCTTTTAGGGGCCTAAGACCTTAAATCGGCGGGTCGGTCTATATCAAGATATAGTCCGATATAGCCCATCTTCGAATTTAACCTGCTTATGGCCCAAAAAAGAATCTGAGCAAAGTTTCAGCTGAAACTCTCTATTTTTAAAGACTGTAGCGTGATTTCAACAGACAGACGGACGCACATGCCTAGATTGTCTTAGATTTTTACGTTGATCAAGAATGTATATAATTTATAGGGTCTGAAATGGATATTTCGATGTGTTGCAAACGGAATGACAAAATGAATATTCCCCATCCTTCGGTGGTGGGTATAACAATATAACGTCCTTTATTAACAGGGTTTATTGGCAAATATCAATTAGCTTTAATTTCTACAATAGTTGAAGGCCACCGTGACGCAGAGGTTATTATGTCCGCCTATGATGCCGACCGCCTGGGTATAAACTTCAGCGAGAACTCGTACTCGGCATAAAAAAGGAGGCCCCTTATTATCGAGTTTTAACTTTAATCGGACCGCACTCATTGATATAAGAGAACTATCCCCTGTTCCATAATGGAATGTTCATGGGAAATTAAGTATTTGAGGTTTGGACCTCAGAGCTGGTTGGTCTAAGGAAGGACTGCAGAAAACTATTCAACACAGTAAAAGCCACAAAAGCACCGCCCGAGCTAAGAAAATACATGGGCGAGCTGAGAAAGGCTCAGAACAAATCCTGGATGGAACTCTGCAGCTCTGTGAAGGATATACATAAGCCCTCTAGGCTAAGGATGATAATATCCTCGAGATTTATTACGGTGGGATATATTCAGAAGTCAGGGAATGCATGGACAATGTCTAGTGAGGAAACACTAGAACTACTCATTGACACACTTTTTCCTGGGAAACTCTCCAGCGAACAACGTATCTCTAGAAGAGGTTGTCACTGGTATGCATTCGTCGGAGGTTTATGGGGGAAATTGTGTATGAGCCGAAAATCTTTTGGCCGATAAAAAGTTTCGACTATTTTAAGTCGCCAGGTCCAAATGATATATCATCGATTGAATTACAGGCTTAGGGGATATACTCGGCTTGTTTCAGCATGCCGTATATACCCTGGATGGAGGTACACAAAGGTCATGGGTGGTCTGCCACAGGAAGGAGAAAGAGGAGGTAACTCTCTTTGTGGTTGGCATTGATCAAGTCTCCGTGACAAGCTAAGACGAAAGGCCTCATATTGAGACATCAACCGGTGCAGTGGCAGGTTACTCAATACCGCTCAACAAACAGGGGGCTGACGACGAGACCATCACCGACCGCCCCTATATTAAGAATACTAGGATAAGCAAAGAGCCTGATATTAAAACATTAAGCAGTTCAGGGGATCCTGATATTAAAACAACCTAACAACTAGGGACACGATGATGAAACTATTATCGACTTCATCTAGATTCGAAAGACTAGGATAGGCAATGAACCTAACACTGAAACATCAAGCAATGCAATGATAGGAAAGTCAAGGCAACTTAAGCGGACGATTACACCATCACCTACTCCCAAAAAGCCAATTTACTCATGATTTGGAAGACTAGTATAGGCAAAGACCATAATATTGGAAAATCAGGCAATGCAGGGACGGAAAACTTAATACGAACAGCAACCCGACAATGGAACCATTACCGACATTATCAAAATTCGGAAGACTAGGATAGGCAAAGAACCTAATACTAAAACATCAACCAGTGCAGTGACAGGAAAGTCAATGCAGCCCAAAGAACAGGGATCAGACATCATTTAATGGAGAACCAACGATTGAGGACAACCTGCACGAGGCTGTGCATAAAACTGAAGAATCCTTCGATGCCAAGTTTCAGCCAAGTTAGGTTGGGTTTATGTGGCAGTCTGCTATCACTTTTTCGGCCATTGTGATACCACAGGACAGAAATAGAAATATACCTTCTAGCTCATATCGTTGAACCATCCAGATCGCTTTATAAAGCTCAACAACTTGCGAATGTTCACATCCTCTAAATCAGACAGTTTCTCAAAGAAATGAGAACCTAAAGTGGAACTCCTTTTGACTGCCAGTGCACACTCACAAAAGGTGTTCTATAGTCTCGTCTTCTTTAAGGTCCTCACAGCTTCCGCAAAAGTCGTTACTGGCAACTTGCAGTCTGTCAGCATGTTTTCCAATTAGACAGTGACTTGTTATGACGTCTATTCTTGCTAGTGACCACAAAGCGGCAGACCTCTTCAAGTCTAGATTAGGTCATATAGTTTTGGAGTGCTCACAGCCCCCTCTTTGTGCCAATCTATCATTCGTTGCCCTTCGGGCCTGGTCCTGAAAACTTAGCTTACATGTTGCTTGAGGCATACCCACAGATTCCAGTATCCCTGGAATGTGTAAGGTAGTTCCTAGTCTCGCAAGCTCCTCCGCTTTCCCCGGGTATCTCTGGAGCCCGGCACCTAGAACAAGTGAATTATGAACTGTTCAGGTGAATTATGAGAGATCTGCGACAGTCGAGGGCAGTTTTGCTAAGTTTCAGCCAAAGCGGATTAAAATTGCGCCCTCCAGAGGCTTAAGAACTCAAGATTCTGAGGTCAGACGGTCGGACATAGCTAAGTCGACTTGGAATGTCAAGACGATCAAGAATATATGTATTTTGGTGAGTCTCAGATCAATATTTCGATATGCTGCAAACAGAATGACGAAAATAGTATGCCCCCACCATCTTATGGTCGAGTGTATAAGAAGTGTAAATTTAAAGCTATGACATCAGAATCATTCGAACATTCCGTTCAGCTATGATACCACACGATCAAGAGAATGATGTGAACTTTGATTTTCATACCATCATCTTCACTGTGCGACTTTAAATCGTTTTGTGGCAGCTTATAGCATTTAAACAGCAACAACAATAGCGTCATTATATATATACAAATATTAAATAATTTTTATTGTTTACCAGCACTTCCTTCAGTTGTTTTTCATTTCTATGTAATTCGCCTAATCGCTGATGATGCTTCCTTCTCATCTGGGCCACAAAAAATGAAATCCGCTTCAATCAAAATTAAGAAAAAATTGTTATTATTGTAACAACTTTTTTTAATGTTAATGTTTGACTTTCCTCATTGCAATTGATGAATGGTGTTGGCGGGGCTTGGTAGCGGGGGCTCGTAGCGTCGAGACAGGTGATGATGATGACGTTCAACATTTATAACGTGTTGCTAATTACGGGTATTAGCCAAGTATTTTACTTGGCGAGTGTTAAAGAAAAGGCGCGCTTTCAAACTGCTGCTTAAATGCGAATACTTTTGTTTACTCAGGCAATGTGCGCCAGCTTTTTAATCGTGTATTAAGGTGGGGACTGAGAAAAACTTGCCTTCGTGTCTACAAACTTTTGCGATAGATTCATGTCTGGTTGGATAGAGACCTTAAAGCTGCTTTTACACGATAAAACTTATCATGTAATTTCAAAATAAGCAACTCTGAAAGTTGTACACATCTTGTGATGCTTATTAAAAATTTATTATGACAAATGTATTTATGCAACTTTTTCAATTAAATCGAGCTTTTATTTCTCCGAACATCCCTATAGACATCCCTGTCTACAAAACAGTTCAATACATATGAGACTACATGCCGACTAGAGCGCGTTCCATTCATATTTGTCGTACATGAGACAAGTCTTATGAATACTGAAAGTGACAGCCCATATGACAAGCCCTTCGTGTAAAATCAGCTTAACCAGCAAATTTGCTTTATTTGGTGTAATACATACGCACAAAGTCACTGTTTGCTGTGGATTATGACCCAATGGCAGTACCTTTTCAAAGACAAAAAAGTCATAGATTGCATGTAGTTTCAAACAGATGGTGTCACATGTAAACCTCTCTCGAGTTCAGGGCGAGTTAAGTGGACACATTTGGAGACGATAAATTGGCAGCACAGATCATTTGATTTCGTGCTTATTTATCTATAATCTTCTACTGAACTAAGTTTTGCTCATATGGTTCCTTTTTGCACATAGAAAGCCACAAGCTTCGGCTAGGATGGTATTAATAAAGGAAAGGTTTTTGTTTAGTCTATCCCACCTCAATATCTACTTTAAAGCATGAATATTCCATAAGTTGTTTTGTATTTTGTCTACTTTGTTTTTTGTACGGAAAAATTGCCCACAATTGCATTCATACATACTCAGTATGAATGAATGCGAACGTATATCGTCACTTTCCATTTCATTGTTTATAGTTGCTGTTATTACAACTGCACAGTGGTACAAACGTTAATTCAAGTGGCACCGGCTGGGATGAAAAAGCATTGATAAAGACTGCCTCTTCTGCACGAAAAGAAAAATGAATCGTTCAGAAAATCTTTGCGACAAACAAAATTTTTTACTGGGGTAGTACTGTTTTTATAACAACTGTGTAGTATTTCCTTCTACTATTGAAAGTAGGTTAGGTTAGTTTGAAAAGAGGATGCAGATATTAATTCGTCCCATGCCACTATGGACATACACCTAAGCCAGTAATCGGCTTGTTGTACGCTCTAAAAACTATAAAAAACTGTTGAAAGTAAGTCGTAAAATTAAAACCTTTTGATGTCACTTCGCCTTTGTCGAACTTCGTCTATCGTAAATGATGGCTCCTTTTCGTGAATATTCAAAATTTCTTTTAAGCCAAAAAATTTAAGTTTACAGCAAAAGATGTTTTGTTACACGGAAAGATGGTTTGTAAGATTTGTTTATGCCACTAAGTACAGTAACACAAACAAAAACTCCATCCTGTAGGCAAAAACAATTTTTACGGAGCGTAGATTGTTTGATAAGCAACAGATAGTATGTCTAGAAGTGGAACTCGCACGCAAAAAAATAATAATAAAATAAGTTCCATAAACGAATTTTTAGACAAACAAACTCCTTCTGTGGTAAGCAAAGGGTCTTTGTTTACTATTAAAATAACATAAAAGATTTCATTTACGATTAAACCAAGGATAATTTTATGAGAAATATATCCATGTTAATTGGTGAACAAAGTACAGATCGCAATTCTTTTCCGATGATCTTTAAATAAGTGACAGACATATTTTTTTTTTTTGAATTGGAGACAATCTGTTCAAATTTGGATAAAGCTCCCATAAATGTATCACAATAATGTCGTCTTTATAATCTTAGCCGATATGACCGTTTGTATTATTTATTCTTCATAAAGAAATATTTTAAATGCAACGAACGTCTAAATAGCCATTGCTCTATGAAAGAAAATTATATGCTCAAGCGCTCACACTCTCCTCGAAATGGAGGAGACACAAGCAATAAAACAAGTAAAAAAAAAACTTCTTTTCGAGCTAACAAAGTATATTTTGTTGCAAACGAAATATTTTTGGCGTAAATAAACGAAGTGATTCAATTCTTTACCAAATTTACGATAAATGTTTAACAGCGGAAAGAAATGATGCAAAGTTTAAATACAAATAATACTTCCTCAAAAAAGAGAGATTTCTTTGTGTAAAACTTCACAAACGTTTTATTTTTTTGCATGTACAAAATTTTGTAGGACCAAGGTAATAATTTATTAGCCATAATCGCGGTTTTCGAGAGGTAATTTTTTTTTTTTTTTTTGGAGACCAGCGTAGCGCAGATGTTAGTATGCCCGCTTATGACGCTGAACGCATGAGTTTGAATCCTGACAGGAACATCAGAAAATTTTTCAGCGGTGGCCTTTGCCCGGCTTTCGCGGCTATCAGACACCGGCACTAAGGTAAGGACACGATACCAGACAAAAATCAACTTAAGGGCGTGGTATGGAAACCAATTAAGATTTTGTAAGTAGCACGAAATACCAGACTTTTCTTTTTCGAGGTAACTTTTTTAAAATTAAGAGCGCAAAACAAGCCACTTACTGGCTTAGGTGTATGTCTATGATACTACAACATTAATTTGAATCTATTTTAAAATTAAAAGCATAATAATGTTTAATTACTTAGATCAGTTGAATCTCAGAAAAACGGTTTTATAATCAAGAAAGAAAGGTATTATATGGGTAGACAAAATTTATATTTGTCACAAATTCTTGCATTATTTTATCATAAACAAGTAAAAGCGTGCTAAGTTCGGCCAGGCCGAATCTTATATACCCTCCACAATGGATAGCATTTGTCGAGCTCTCGCCACGGTATCTCTTTGTAGGCAAACAAAGGATAAAAGAAAAGAATTGCTATGTTATTGGAACAATATCAAGTTATGGTTCATTTCGGACCATTATTGAACTGAATTTTGGAGACCATAGTAGAAGCATTGTGTAAAATTTGAGCCAAATCTAGTAAGAATTGGTCACTTTACGACTGAAGAAGTAAAATAGAGAAATCGGTTTATAGGGGAGCTGTATTAGGCTATAAACCGATTCATGCCTTATTCGACAAGTATGTTAAAGGTCATGAGAGATGTCGTTGTACAAAGTTTCAGCCAAATCGGATAGTACTTGCGCCTTTTAGAGGCTCAAGAAACCAAGATCCCATATCGGTTTTTATGGCAACTATATCAGGTTATGGACCGATTTGAACTATTATTGGCACAGTTGTTGACAGTTACAACAAAACACCTCGTATAAAATTTCATCTAAATAGGATAGTATTTGCACCCTCTAGTGGCTCAAGAAGTCAAGACCCTAGATCGGTTTATATGGCAGCTATATCAGGTTATGGACCGATTTGAACCATTATTAATACAGTAGTTTGAAGTCATAACAAAACACCTCATGCAAAATTTCAGCCAAATCGGATAGGAATTGCGCACTCTAGACGCTCAAGAAGTCGAGACCGCAGATAGATTTATATGACAGCTGTATCAGGTTATGTACGGATTTCAACCATACTCAGCACAGTTGTTGAAAGTCATAATAAAATACCTCATGCAAAATTTCAGTCAAATCGGATAAGAATTGTGACCTCTAGCGGCTCAAGAAGTCAAGATAACAGTTCGGTTTATATGGCAGCTATATGGACCGTTTTAAACTATTCTCAACATATTGTAGTTGTTGGAAGTCATAACAAAACACGTTGTGCAAAATTTCAGTAGTTGTTGGTGGTGGGTATACAAATCACCATCCTACCTTCTTATTTGTCGAAAATTTCCTTTGTCCCCAAAGAATTAATTTTTCTCGTATATGAATACCTACTATATGCACTATATATCTTGTATTTGGTAATGTACATCGGCGTATTATTTCTACTTGAAAGTTTTCACTTTCCTAGTTTACGTCCGCACAATACCATGTTCCTACACGCAAAAAAGTTGTTCTTTGGTACATGTAACGGTGGCCTATATGTTGCATCATTGAATGTCACTAACTTTCTTTATTGTAAACCCTTTAGCAACTTCTCCTGCGGTAAAAGTAACTTTCTTTTGTAAAACCAAAAACTCTTTAATGGGAAAAGTGTTTCGATAGCCGCAAACGATAATTCGATTCGTTTACCGGACCAATAATTTTTCTCTTGTGCCTCTGCAAATAGAGAGAGAGAGAGGGTGAGTATTTAACGTTTAGACCAGTGGTGGATAAAAAGTGATGGGGGGATGGGTCCAATGACAAAAATCATTAGAGCAACATGGAAGGCTTCTCATATAATCGAAATTTATCCAAATATAATTTGACAGAGTTTTAATTACCAACTTAGATCTACTTATAGTTGGTAGAAATCTGAGCTAGAATTATGCTTCAACCTTAAATTGAACTTGACAGCCTTTTCAAATCTATTTTAAAATAACAAGAATGTCAATATGCATAAGCAGACGTTAAATTAATTTATAAGTAAAGAAAAACTAGTAGAAACCCCAAATAGCATTTTGTGTATCCAGAATGAAAGGAATTGTCAGAGGAAAAAATTATTTTTGTCACAAATTCATGCAAGAATTTATCGCAAAAACATGTACTTTTATTGTAAATAAAATGCTACGTTTTTAGAAGAAGTTTACTTGACGAAAATTTATATTTTGCGTGTAAGCACAATGATCCAATAAAACGAATACTCAATGAAAAAGAAAAAAAACAAAAATTAGTCTTTTGGGCGTACACCTCTCTATCCTCACACTCTCTGTCAAGAGAGATAATCAAAGCAAAATATTTTTGGTATGAAAGAAAATTTGAATTTTTGCGTAAAAGACCTATGTTACACAATTACTATTAAAAAAAGTAATTCTCCAATAAAACAGATGTGTTTGTAGAAAAAGATATACCAAACATAAAATTTTTTTTTATTGTACCAATATAATGATGAACAAAATCGAAAAAAACTAGGACCAAGAGGCGCCTTCCTTCAAAAGAAGGAGCGGCCCCATGCCACCATGGGTTTACACCTAAGTCAGTAATCGGCTTGTTGTGCGCTCTAAGAACCAAAAAGTAACCTCGAAAAAGACAATCTAAGTTAGGAATTCCGTCTTACTTACAAAATCCTTAATTGTTTTCCATACCACGCCCCAAATTGGTTTATGTCTGGTATTGTGTCTCCACCAAAGTACCGGTGTCTTTTAGCCGCGAAAGCCGGGCAATGTCATAGGAAATGCTCCAACGTTTCATCCTCTTCCCCGCATGCCCTACACATGCTATCACTTTCCGCACCGATTTTAAATACGTTAGCTCACAGTCCTATGTGTCCCGTTATGTTACCAAAAGCTATACTGACCTCCTTCTTACTTACTTTCAGTAATAGCCCAGTCCTCTCACGATTTGGATCTCCCCATAGGAGACGACTGTTTGGTTGTTCCACAGTGTTACTTGCGCTCGCAGCCCATGCCGTTAACTAGGACTGCGTCGACCTGAAAAGCTTCGGGTTAACTTTCACTGCCAAATCGTCTGCCCTTTCATTCCCCCTTACTCCGCTATGGTCCGGCGCCCAAACGATGTGGATTCTGCCATCCTCAGAAAAGGCGATAATATTCTTCTTACACTGCAAGACTGTTCGTGACTTTACCGTCCTGCTTGTTATTGCCCTTACGGCCATAGTGTCTGTAAAAATGTTCACACTCGACCTCCTCCCGTTAGAACCACACCAGCTTACGCATTCTGTGATCGCTCGGATTTCCGCCTGCATGACCGTATTATCGACGGGCAGTCTCAGTCCCTTGGTTCTTAATGTAAACCCCCAAGCTCTTCCAGATGGCAATACTAGGGTTCCGTCAGTCCAAGACAGTGCTGTCAGCGGGCAGCAGTGCCTCTCACTCGACCACAAGTGTCGTCTCAAGTATCCGATCGGAAACCTCTTGCCTTCCTTCCAGGCTGCGATGGTATGAGCTGCTCCAATCCTCAATCCATTCTCCCATCGCCTTAAATCTCATAGCCGCAGTGGCTGCCTCACACTTAATCTGTATGACAATGGGTGGGATATCTAGAATAGTCTCTAGTGCCCTAGTGGGAGTATACCACATCGCTTCGCCTATGGTCCTTATGTTGCACTTTTTCTCCATAGCAGTCCACCAAACTAATGAGGCGTAAGTAAGTATCGGTCTAATAACCCTCCTGTAGAGCTTATGGACTATTTTTAGACTCAGGCATCACATAGAGCCTACGACCCACCTACAAAGTGCCCAAAATCTCTCAGTACACTCCTGAATATGACACATTCAACTCAGATTCCTGTCCAAGTATTTGATATCAAAATCGATTTATTCAGGAAACGTGGTGCGTCCAATCGGACCAATCGTCTACCTCATGAACAGGCATATTTAAGTCTTCTCTGGGTTAACATTGAGACCCCAGGGTCTAGCCCAGTCATATGCCATATGTAAGACCCTTTCTGCCCTTCTGATTAGCTGGTTGGGATCCTTGCCCCTAAAAAGTATTATAACATCGTCTGTCTAGCAGGCGGGCTCAAATCCCTCCTCAGTTAGCATCCGTAATAGGTTATTTATGTTGGTCACCCAAACGAGTGGCGATAAAATGCCCCCCTGTGGCATGCCTTGTGCCAACTACACGATTATTTTTATATCATGGGACCCGCAATTTAACCATCTGTTCAATAGCATATTGTTTATGTAGTCTCTAAGGACCCGGTACTGTTCAAAGGATGGGATCAATGTATAGGACCGCAAATTGTTAAACGCCTCCACGATGTTAATGCAAACCGCCAATGTGTACGTCTTGGCAGGGAAGGATTCCTCTTTTTTATACACAACCTCATGCAGTGCAATCTCCACCGACCTTCCCTTGACATAAGCATGCTGTTTGTAAAGGGTGATTTTTTTGAGGTTAGGATTTTCATGCATTAGTATTTGACAGATCACGTGGGATTTCAGACATGGTGTCAAAGAGAAAGATGCTCAGTATGCTTTGACATTTCATCATGAATAGACTTACTAACGAGCAACGCTTGCAAATCATTGAATTTTATTACCAAAATCAGTGTTCGGTTCGAAATGTGTTCATTCACCCTAACGTTGCGTCCAACAGCATCTTTGAAAAAATACGGTCCAATGATTCCACCAGCGTACAAACCACACCAAACAGTGCATTTTTCGGGATGCATGGGCAGTTCTTGAACGGCTTCTGGTTGCTCTTCACTCCAAATGCGGCAATTTTGCTTATTTACGTAGCCATTCAACCAGAAATGAGCCTCATCGCTGAACAAAATTTGTCAAAATTTGAACACATTTCGAACCGAACACTGATTTTGGTAATAAAATTCAATGATTTGCAAGCGTTGCTCGTTAGTAAGTCTATTCATGATGAAATGTCAAAGCATACTGAGCATCTTTCTCTTTGACACCATGTCTGAAATCCCACGTGATCTGTCAAATACTAATGCATGAAAATCCTAACCTCAAAAAAATCACCCTTTATTTGAGCAGTTCGCTGGATGTCCTACTCTTTATCATGGTATCCACAATACACTCCATGGTTTTGAGTAGGAAGGACATAAAGCTAATGTAGGCTTTTAGTGTCGCATAACTTGCTTTGCCGGGGTTGGGTATAAATAGGCCCTTGTCTTCTGCCAGGCTTTCGTAGTATATGAAAGTCCTTGGCAACACTCTGTGAAAATAGTAGCCAGATGGAGCGCCAGATAGTCGCCCTTCTTTTATAGAAACGCCGGATATATTCCATCAGGTCCGGGTAACTTAAATATCCATAAATTCCGTTATGACAAGCCTTCGATCAACCTCAATATTCCAAGATTGCGGTGTCTTCGTGAGTGCCGTCGCACAGTGGGAGTAAATCGAAAAAAAAAACTAGCAAAAAATAAAGAGATACCACTACCCGTTTTCACACGGCGTATTTTTTACTATTTTTTCGATTTTCTCCTACTATGTTTTGTATCCTGTGGAAAATTCGTTTTCAGCAAAAGTCTAAAAAGTCGTAAAATTTAAACTCCCTTGATTTTGAATAAAATCGGTTTAGATTCAGATATAGCTAACATATATATCTTTCATCCGATATGATATTTTTGGCCATAATTTTGGTGCGATCTTTACGAAAATTTTGCACAAAACGTTCTATTTTATTTTCCAACATGTGTGCATAATGTTTAAAAAATCGGCTTAGAATTAAATATAGCTCTCACATATATCTTTCATCCGATTTTAAAAAATTACAAAATTTTGCACAAGACGTTCTATTTAAAGTTCCAACATGATATAGTTGTCATATAGACCGATCTCCTGATTTGACTGAGCCTCTGGAGGGTTTATAGCCTGCCATATAAACCGATCGCCGGACTTGACTTCATGAGCCTCCAGCTGAAATTTTGCACAACGACTTCTCCCATGGTCTCCAATATCCAAACCAGGTTTGCTCCGAATCGGTCCATAACCTAATAAAGTTCCAATATTATAGCAATTTGAATCATTATCCTTTGTTTACCTAGAAAGAAATACCAAGCAAATAACATGACAAACGCGACCTTGTTTTTTGTTTTTTTTAATTTTTGGTCGAGATAGGCTTTTTAATTTGAAGTTTACAAATTTGATGCCTAATTTTAACAAATTTGATGCCGATTTTAATTTTGATGCCTAGTTTGGATTTGTGAAAACGAGTTTGCCGTTAAGAGTATGCAAATTCGTTTATCCAGATAACTGTAATACAGTTTGGAAGTCACAAAATGTAAAACGTGTTTTTTATACCCTCCACCATAGGATGGGGGTATACTAACTTCGTCATTCTGTTTGTAACTCCTCTAAATATTCGTCTAAGACCCCATAAAGTATTTATATTCTTGATCGTCATGACATTTTAAGTCAAACTAGCCATGTCCGTCCGCCTGTCCGTCCGTCTGTCTGTCAAAGGCACGCTAACTTTTGAAGGAGTAAAGCTTGCCGCTTGAAATTTTGCAAAAATTCTTCCTATTTGTGTAGGTCGGTTGGGATTGTCAATGGGCTATATCGGCCCACGTATTGATATAGCTGCCATATAAAACGATCTGGAAACTTGACGTCTTGAGCCGCTAGAGGGTACAATTCTTTGGCTGAAATTTTCTATGAGATGTTTTATTATAGAATGAACTTTAATCAAATATACTTTTTTTACACTTTTTTTCTAAAGCAAGCTAAAAGTAACAGCTGATAACTGACAGAAGAAAGAATGCAATTACAGAGTCACAAGCTGTGAAAAAATTTGTCAACGCCGACTATATGCAAACCAAACTTTTTGGGCAACCCAATATTATCCGATTTGGCTGAAATTTTGTACAACGGCTTCTCTCATGACCTTTAACATACTTGTCGAATAAGACATGAATCGGTTTATAGCCTAATACAGCTCCCTTATGAACCGATCTCCCTATTTTACTTCTTCAGCCCCTAAAGTGCGCAATTTTTACTAGATTTGGCTGAAATTTTACACAATATTCAGTTAAATAATGGTCCGAAATGAACCATAACTTGATAATGTTCCAAAAACATAGCAATTAATTTATTTTATCCTTTGGTTGCCTAAATACATACCATTGCAAGAGTCCGACAAATACCATCCATGGTGGAGGGTATATAAGATTCGAAGCAAGCTTTTACTTATTTATTTTGGACAAAAATAGTATTTTTATTGGAAAGTATATTGGAGCGCAATTTTTGTCAAAATTGTCACGAAGATTTTTGTTTTGACTTCCATCAAGTATGCCAAGTATACTCTAAATAGGTTAAAAACCTGTTATTGTGGTCATGTTAACCGATCTCGGATCTTGACTTTTTGAGCCTCCAAAGTGCGCAATTTTTTTCGATTTGGTGAAAATTGTCCACGAGTGATTTGTTTTGATGTCCACTATGCCAAGTATAGTCTTAATCGGTTCATGAGCTCAATGATAAGGAACACGCGTGCCTCAGAGCGACACCTTTTCGGGAGAAGTCCAATTCTCATCCGATTTGACTTACATTTGTACAATGTCAAATCGGATTAGAATTGCGCCCTCTAGAGGCTCAAGAAGTCAAGATCCATGATCGGTTTATATGGCAGCTATATCAGGTTATGTACCGATTTGCGCCATACTTAGCACAGTTGTTATAAGTCATAACAAAACATTTCAGCCAAATCGGATGAGAATTGCTACCTCATGCGGCTCAAAAAATCAAGATCCACGATCGGTTTACATGGCAACTATATTAAAATATGGACCGATTTGGCCCATTTACAATCCCAACCGACCTACACTAATAAAATTATTTGTGCAAAATTTCAAGCGCCTAGCTGTACTCCTTCGAAAGTTAGCGTGCTTTCGACAGACAGACGGACGGATGGATAGACGGACAGACGGACGGATGGATAGACGGACAGACGGACGGACAGGCGGACGGAAATTGCTAGATCGACTTAAAATGTCATAAAGATCAAGAATATGGGGTCTTAGACGCATATTTCGATGTGTTACAAACAGAATTGCGAAATTAGTATACCCCATGCTGTGGTGGAGGATAAAAAAATTTAAACTAAATGTATTCTAAACACAAAATTTCATTTAATGACAAAATTTCGTATTTTTGATATTTTATAAAGACAAAATTAAGCCCATGGTATCACCGCCTCAAAAAATCCTTCTCCTACGGACAAAATTGTTATGAAATTCTTACTAAAATAAAAAATAAAATATATGAAAACAAAGAAATATATTATGAAATAAAAGAAAATAAAGAGAAAATTTCAGCATAATATTCTCTAACGACAAAACTTCAACCAGGGCCAGACCGCCCTCAAAATTATTTTTATACTCTACGCCACTACTGTGGTGCATTTATTTGCAACACCCAGACTCATTGTAACACCCATTGATAAGTAAACTGATCGACTCAGAATCACTTTCTGATTCGATTTAGCTATGTCCGTCTGTCTTTCCATGTTAATTTGTGTACAAAGTACAGGTCGCAGTGTTCATTCGATGGCGTTGTGCAGGCATATTTTTCGGCCTAGAGACGATGCCTATTGAAATTGGAAAAAACGGTACTGATTTGGATATAGCTCTAATGTATAAGTTCGTCCGATTTGTAGTAATAATGCACTAAAATGGTCATTTGTTAACCGATTCTATCGAAATTTGGCAGGAAGGATTCTTGACTCTCGACATTACTGGGGAATTTCATGGAAATCGGTTCAGATCTTGTATATATCGCCCCATTTTTACTTCTAGAGTAACAGCAAGCGCATTTATCGACCAATCTTGCTAAAATTTACCACAACGCCTTCTTTGACGACTACCACAATATCTGGGAAGTTTGCTCGAAATCAGTTCAGACTTAGATACAGCTCCCATATATATAATCGTTCGAATTTTAGAAATACTGCAATAAAGTGCTGAATTGTTAACCGATTCTCTGGTAATTTCTGACGACTTTCGACATTACTAGTGAATTTAATAGTCACCCCGATACGGGGTGACTATGAGCACCACACAGGCTGGAACTTTGAGCTCCGACTTGTGTGGGGCCCATCGTTATCACGGGAAGCTTAGCTGAAAGCTAACGAGCGCGCCCACAGGTTGCGGATGGTGGAAAGCTCCGTTTTTATGCGTAGTAGCTGCAAATGCGGCCGCGGACAGTCAGCGATTTTCGAGAGGAGAGTCTCAGTGAGGAGTCAGATGGCACTGGCTCTTAACTAAATACTGAGTGCCAATGATACTCGAGATGACAAGGCGAGTTATTGGCGCCTTCAAATAACCAATGGCCAACATCAGCGTCTGTTCCCAGGTTAGGGGCGGCTGGCGGCGAGCATCGGATCTTGGAGCAAGCGGCTCGCCACAACGAGGGATACATGCAATCCCACAAACCCATGCGGTTGGGGCGCTGGGCAGTAACCCGCCCCCGGAAAACATAGAACTACTACAAAGGAATAGTAAAAACGGACCCCCCAACGTTGACGACCCACGCAAACGAAAAAAGGACCATGATTTGCGGATCTGCACCTGGAATGTCCGCACTCTTTATAGAGAAGGTGCAGTATACACGCTGGCGGATGTATTAGAGAAGTACAAGGCAGACATAACCGCCTTACAGGAAGTGCGATGGACTGGGAATGGCGTCACTACAACACCAAACGGTGACGAACTATACTATAGCTGCCATAACACGAGGCATGAATTTGGCTGCGGATTTGTGGTTAGTCGAAGACTGAAACACCTAGTCTCCAGCTTTACCCCGGTGGAAGAGAGGCTAGCCACAATTCGCATAAAAGCCAAATTCTTCAACATCAGCCTTATTTGTGCCCATGCCCCGACGGAAGACAAAGACGAGCAGACCAAGGATATTTTCTACGACTAGAGAGAGATTATGACCGCTGCCCCGCCCATGATATTAAAATCGTTCTGGGAGATTAACGTCGAGTAATGGGTTGAGGCTGATAGATTTCGCCGCGGCAAAAAACATGGTAGTTAGTAGCACCAGATTTCAACATAAAAATATCCACAAAGCCACATGGCTGTCACCCGATCAAAACACGAGAAACCAAATTGATCACGTTGTGATAGATGGAAGGCATTCATCCAGCGTGTTAGATGTACGATCGATCCGTGGAGCGAATATAGATTCGGATCATTACCTTGTTGCAGCAAAGGTTCGCACCCGTTTGAAAATGGCGAGGAAAGTACGATCTGACACTGCACTGAAGCTGGACATTGAAAAGCTGCAGACAGAGCAACCCTGCAATCAGTAGTAACGCGCCAGATGAAAGAGAGGTATCGGGAGAAAAGGAGAGAGGAGAAACGTCTATTCCGCTGAAAGAAAAAGGAAATGGAAAGACGTGAGTGCGAGCGAATTGAGATGTACAGGAGTCAGAATGAAGAATTAAACACCAAACCGATGGCTTTGGTGCAGGCACATCCTCCTGCAGAGAAAAAGAAGGAAGTCTGGTAACTGACACAGACAACATGCTGAGGATATGGAAAGAACATTTTACCCAACTGCTAGTGTCTGATATTGGCGGCGAAGAGGATACCGCAGAACCAATCCCTGATGATAGTATAGAATGTTTACCTCCTAGTCAGAATGAGGTCCAAGTAGCAGTAACCCGACTAAAGAACAACAAGGCAGCAGGAGCCGACGGCTTACCCGCTGAACTATTTAAGACCGGAGGCGACACGCTGATAAGGCGTATGCATCAGCTTATCTGCGCAATCTGGCTAGAAGAACGCATACCAGATGATTGGAACCTCAGCATACTATGTCCCGTACACAAGAAAGGAGACAAGACGGAATGTGCCAACTACAGAGGTCTCTTCCCCATCGCATACAAGATACTCTCGAGCGTACTGTGTGAAAGATTAAAACCTGAAGTCAATGAGATAATTGGGCCCTATCAATGCTGCTTTAGGCCTGGTAAATCCACCCTAGACCAGATATTCACACTGCACCAAATCCTGGAAAAGACCCGAGAAGGACAAATCAACACTTCCACCTCTTTGTTGACTACAAAGCCGCCTTCGATACTCCTTTACGTTCAAAGGTATTTCAAGCCATGTCTGAGTTTGGTATCCTTGCAACTCTGCAGGATGACACTTGCTGATACGCGTTCCTCAGTAAGAATAGGAAAGAATCTCTCCGAACCATTCATTACCTAACGAGGTTTCAGACAAGGGGACAGCCTCTCGTGTGATCTCTTTAATATCCTGCTGGAGAAGATTATACGAGATGCAGAAGTGAATAGATATGGCACACTAATCACAAGAGAGCACATGCTACTTGCCTATGCCGACGATATCGATATCATAGGTCGGTCACCGGAAGTAGTAACTCCAGCCTTTGAAAGAATCGAAAGAGAGTCAGTGAAAATAGGTCTGGCAGTAAATGGAGATAAGACGAAATGGGTGGTCTCCACTCCCAATAAGCCTTGTACAACCGAGCAGATAAAGAACATGGAGAAAGTTGGGAACCACAACTTTGAGATAGTCAGTAACTTTATCTACCTCGGCACCGCCGTAACCGAAACGAATGACACCAGTTTTGAGATTAAGCGAAGAATAATACTGGCAAACAGATGTTACTTTGGACTAAGTAAGCAGTTTAGAAACAAGGCCATCTCTAGACAGACGAAGACTACACTTTACAAGACACTGATACTACCCGTGCTGTTATATGGTTCTGAGCATGGGTACTTGTGAAAGCAGGTGAGGCAGTGCTTGGAGTATTTGAGAGAAAGATTCTTCGTAAAATATATGGACCAGTTTGCGTTAACGGAGAATATAGGTGACGTATGAACCACGAGCTGTATGACGACGATAGCATAGTTACACGCATCAAAATACAACGGCTGCGTTGGCTAGGTCATGTTGTCAGAGTGGATGAAGAAGCTCCAGCAAAGAAGTCTTTTGAAGGCAAACACGGTGGTACACGCAAACCGCGAAGACCAAAAGCCCGATGGAAAGATCAAGTTGTGGGAGACACCTCGAAACTTGGTGTCAGAGATTTTAGAATGAGCGCAGAAGATCGAGGCGCTTGGAACGCTATTCTACGTTCGGCTAGTGGAAGAAATATTCTGTCATACCCAATTAAAGTAAAGTAAGTTAAGATTTAGATATAGCGGCCATATGTGTATATCACCCGATATTAACTTCTAGACAGCAAGCATTTATCAACAAATCTTGCCGAAATGTAGCACAATGCCTTCTTTGACGACTACCACAATATCTGGAAAATTTGGTGGAAATCGGTTCAGGCCTAGACATAGCTCCCATATATATGTTCGTCCGATTTTGAGAAATATTGCAATAAAGTGCTCAATTGTTAACCGATTCTCTCGAAATTCGGTAGGAAGGATTTTCTTATGACTGTCGACATTACTGGTGAATTTTATAGAAATCGACCCGGACTATAGCTGTCATATATGTATACTGCCCGATTTTCCCTCCAAGAACCACTGCAAGCGCATTTATTGATCAATCTTGCCAAATTTTTCCTCGACGACTACCACAATATCGTTCGTTCGAAATCGGTTCAGATTTAGATGTACAATAGATCCCATATATGTATTCGTCAGATTTTGGATAATTTGCAATAATGTTGTCATTTGTCAACCGTTGTTAATACAGTTTGAACATATTTGCTTGAAATTTGATAGGGATTGTTTAATAACCCATATGAAAACATCCGCCGAGGTCCATTAAAATTGGTGTAGGGTAAAAAAATAATACAGTCGGCACGCCGACTTTTGCCCTTCCATACTGGTTTTAATAAAAAATTTAATTAAAATTTTTTCTAAAGACCAAATTTTAACGATTTTTTTTTTTACCAAATAGCAGTGAAAATTTATCTAAGGACAAACTAATCCGGTTTTGGGCCTATCAATACATTATTTTTAAAGCCAATATTTCAACACATTTTTTTTTGTCTGCTAAATGCATTTTGCAACATCATAGTTTGCCCAAAACTTTTTTAAAGTGTTTTTATTTTGCTTTCTTATCTTATATATAAAAATCAATTTGTGTTTGTTTGTAGATTTGTTTGTTTGTGTGTTCCTTATAGACTCAGAAACGGCTGAACCGATTTTTCTTGAAATTTTCACAGATGGTGCATAATGACCCCGTGGTGAAAAAAGGGTACAACATTTTTTGATATCTGAAGGGGGGCGGACCCTCCCCCTTACCCTAATTTTCAGAAACGCCAGATCTCGGAGATGGGTGGTGCGATTTAAGCGAAATTTTATGTGCTCTCATATAGTACCCTAAAAATAAAAATTTGGTATACAAATTTCGGATGGGGTACCTAGGGGGGCTGCCCCACCCTAAAACCTACCAAACATATATTTAGACCAATCACGACAATATGGGACTCAAATGAAAGGTATTTAGGATAATAAAACGTATCTGATATCCATTTGTCGCACCACGTGCTAGGGGGACCACCCCAACCCCCAAAACACCCTTTAATCGCACCTTTTTACCGACCATGGCAATATGGGACTCAAATGAAAGGTATTTGCGAGTAGAATACGAATCTGATATCCAAATGTGGGACAACGTTTCTGGGGGTCCACCCTTTCCACAAAACACCCCACAAACTGGACTTATTTACTGATCATTGGAACATGGGGCTTAAATAAATGGTATTTGAATGTAGAATACGAATCTGATATCGAAATATGGGATCAAGTGTTTGGGGGCCGCCTCTCACCAAAAACATCCCCCAAAGAGGACAAATTTACGACCTTAGCAATATGGGGCTCAAATGAAAGGTCTTTGGGAGTAAAGCACAACTTTGATATCAATATTCGGTAAAAGTGTCTATGGGGCCACGCCACCCCCACAACCATACCTAAATAAGAAGTATTTTCCGACTATTGCAATGTGAGGCTCAAATAAGAGGGTTTTTAAAGTGGAACATGAATCCGATATATATTTTCAAGGCCAACTCACTGAGTGGCAGCCCATCCCACAAAACACCCCTAAGCCGGTCATGTTTGCCGACTTTGGAAATATGGGGCTCAAATTAAAGGTATGTGGGAGTAGACCACGTATCTGATATCAACATTAGGGGCCAACTGTCTAGCGGACGTTCCACCACCATAACAACCCTCAAGTAGGACGTATTTGTTCACCAAGACAATTTGGGTCTTAAAGAGAGTGGAACTAAATATTCATAGTTTTTAGGGCCAATACCTCAAACCGGACATATTTGCTGACTTTTGCAATAAGGAGTTTAAATGACATTAGAAAACGAATTTGATATCCAATATTGAGGGTAATGGCAATATAGGGTTTAAATAAATGATACAAAGATATATGAGAATAGAGCACGTTGCTGATATATTTTCCGGGCTTAGTGTTTGGGCGACCAGCAATATGGGGTTTAAATAAATGGTATTTCAGAGAGGAGCTGATATTTTTTCAGGGCCAAGTAACTGGGGGACCACCTCTCCCCCGAAAACACCACTAAATCAGACATCATGAGAATATCGGACTGAAATGAAGTATTTTAAGAATGGAGTACACCTTACATCCAAATTTTAATTCGTAGATCATATGGGATTCAGGTAAAGGCACTTATATTGTTAAACTCCTAATCCAGCAATATACTATTTTCGTAGCATGGTATTTCTCTAAAATCTTTTTAATTGTCGAAAATAAATATTCCAAGGAAAATGTTGTTCCATATAAAGTAAAAGATGGCGCAGCGGAGCGGGCCCGGGTCAGCTAGTTCTAAATAAAATCAAAACCCATTAGTATAACCTGGACACAATTTCAAAAACAAAGTGAAAGTTTGTTCAACGGGAAAAAAACTTCAAAGAAAGTTTTTAAACACATCATTTTAATAATTTGTATTATAGAAATGAAAATTTCAATAAAATTTTCTGTAGACAAAGTTTAAATAATTTTTTTCCTAAATGTCAATTGAATTTTTTCTAAAAACAAAATTTAAAAAGAAACAAAAATATTGCCCAAAGTCAAAATAGTAATCAGACCTGGGTCCCCTCGAAATTATTTTTTCTAAAAGACAGATTTCAATAACTTTTCAAAAATATTATAAAGATGCATTTTAATGAAATTTAATTAAAGGCCGAATTGTAATATATTTTTTCAAAAGTTAAAATTTTTGAGATAGTTTTAAACAACAAATAATAAAAATTTTCTAAAAACATTTATGGAATTTTTTCGATAAAAATTATTCCGAAACATTAAAAAAAAATGTCCCTAATTTCTATACGAATTTTCTCTTAGTTCTAATTTTCATACCCACCATCGAAGGATGGCATATAGACCGATCTCTCGATTTAAGGATTTGGGCCCATAAAAGGCGCATTTATTGTCTGATGTCGCCGTAATTTGGGACAGTGAGTTGTGTTGGGCCCTTCGATATTCTTCTTCGATTTGGCTCAGATCGGTCCAGATTTGGATATAACTGCCATATAGACCGATAGTAAGTTGTGTTAGTCTCTTCGACATCCACATCGTATATGGTTCGGATCGGTTTATTTTTAGATATAGCTACTTAAAAGATCAATATTTTTTACACACAATTGAACAATGACTTGTACTTATTGGTATTTGGTCCAATCGGAACATATTTCGTATATACCAGAGGTGGTGGGTTTCCAAAATTCGGCCCGGCAGAACATAACGCCTTTTTACTTTTTTTTATAGTTTAATTTGAACCTTATCCTTAAAAATTTATTTAACTACCAAATTTTCAGCAGTGGTTTTCCCCTTACATATGCTGGCTACATTTGTGAAGTATCCTGCAATAAAAAAATTTCTCTATCAAGGGATGTCGTTATGCGGCACGCCGTTCGGATTCGGCATAAAAAATGAGACACCTTATCTTTGAGCTTAAACTTTAATCGGACTCATTGATATGAGAGAACTATACCCTGTCCTTTTGAGGGAATGCTCATGGGAAATTTCGAAGAAGTTAGTACGTCAGCAATGAAATGCAAAATTTCATGGACTCGGAAGCACAATTTTAAAAACCCTAAATGATTACCCTGAAAAATTTACATTTCAAAATTAATATTTCAAATAAAATAAATTCGCTTTTTTACTGGAATTCCATAATTCACAATACAGTATTTAAGGCAATTGATACGGAGTTTGTTATAACTAGGGGTCGAAACCTATTATTCTACAGCAAGCAGCGTTGATTCACGCAAAAATTTATTAGTTCTGTAGGCTTTGACCGTAGATTTGGGCACAGTAAAATATTATTTTAACTAAATTTTCTCCCAAGAAAATCTTTTTATAATCAAAAGAGTTTGCGAATAATGATTTCCTTAAGTGTTTATGTACGAGAAGGGTAGATTAAGGCAAAGAAGAAACTCCATGTTTATTAAAAATTCCAAACTTCCTAAGTAAGGAAATGTCTTAAAATAGGAAATATTTTTGTTAATTCCATTAGTCAGCAGACTTTTTTTCTATGAGAGCAAGTTTTATATTTCTCATACGTTTGCCGCTAATAAAAGAGTTTAAATAAGTAAAAGCGTACCTAGTTCGATCGGGCCGGATCTTATATAACCTTCACCATGGATAGCATTTATCAAGTTTATGAATGACTTTTTCAAATATATATGTGAGCTATATCAAGTGATATGAGACCGATTTGAGCGGAACTTATCATGGCTTTTATTCCTAGAAGTCATAGAAAAATATCACATCCAAAATTTTAGACAAATCGTATAATAATTGCGCCCTCCAGAGGCCCAGAAAGTCAAATTTGGAGATCGGTTTATATGGAAGCAATACCAGATTATAAACCGATTTAGACCATTCACAGTTGTTGAAAATCATACCAAAATGACTTATGCAAATTTCAACCCAGTTGGATACGAACTGCGACCACTAGAACTTCAAGAATCAGACAGGTTCTCAAAGAATGTTTTCCAACCTAAAGTGGAACTCCTTCTAACTGCTAGTGCGGGACACACACACAGAAGTTGTTCTATTGTCTCATCTTCTTCGATGTCCTCACAGCATCTGCAAAAGTCGTTGCTGGCAACCTTCAATCTGCCAGCATGTTTTCCAATTAGACAGTGCCTGTCAAGACGGATACAATGACTGAGTCGTCTGTTCTAGCCAGTGAAAGCAAAGCGGTATACCTCTCCAAGTCCAGACTAGGCCACATAGTTTTGGAATGCTCACAGCCCTCTCTTTGCCACCATCTATCCTACGTTGTCCTTCGGGCCTGGTCCTGAAAACTTTGCTTACATGTCGCTCGAGACATACCCACAGATTCCAGTATCCCTGGAATGGGTAAGGTAGTTCCTAGTCTCGCAAGCTCGTCCGCTTTACAATTATCTGGGATATCTCTGTGGCCCGGCACCACAAAGCATGTGAATTTTGAACTGTTCAGCCATCTCGTTGAGAGATCTGCGACAGTCGAGGGCGGTTTTTGTGTTCAGAAATACGTTCTCCAGGGATTTAATGGCTGCCTGAGAAGATATTTATGCCAATCGTTGTTATAACATTATATATTAGCCTTTCCACCACTTTCTTAATTGCAAGGCTCTCCGCTTAATATACACAACAGTGGTCGGGTAACCTTTTCGATATGAACAGTTCAAGATCTTTAGAGTTCACCCCAAATACCATCTGGTCGTCTAGTTTGGAACCATCCGTATAAAAGCCTATATAACTTCTGTTACCAGAGATATCATAGTTCCAATCGGTTCTGTCAGGAATAGTGGTACAGTACTTTTTATCAAAAGGTGGCTCAGGATATAATCCACACTGCCTGGAACATCGGATATTGTATCAAGGATAACACAGTGTCCGTGGCCGCCACTTGACCAATGATAAAGCTCCCTTAATTTCACAGCATTGTTCGCTGCAATTTGTCTAGCCACAATGTTCAGAGGCATTAGTTGTAGCATTAAATTCAGTGCATCAGATGGTGTCGTCTTCGGTGCGGCTGTGATGCACAAGCAAGCCATCCTTTGGATCCGTTTGAGCATTGACTTTTGAAGCGCCGTTCACTAGACCACATCACCATATAGCATTATAGGTCTGACAACTGCAGTATATATCCAATGCATGACGCGCGATCTAAATCCCCAACATTTGCCAATGGCTCTCTTGCAGGTGTAAAGAGCAAGGGTGGCCCTTCTTTCCCTTTACAAAATGTTGGTTCATTTAAGGTTCAATTTCCTGTCCACCAAAACAGCCAAGTATTTTACGCTTTCTGTTAATGAAACATTCTCTCGTTCAAAGGAGACAGGTTCCACTGTAGGCAACTTGTATATCCTGCTGAAAAGAACTACTTCAGGTTTATACCTAGACCACTATCGGTAGCCCACTTTTGCTGTTGCACGTAGAGCTTCCTGAAATATAACTCTTAGAGTGCTGGGAAATTCCCCCCTACCATTGTTGAATCCTTGTTAGCTAGAGAACCCTCTATGCAGCCGACTATGTGGTAAAGGGCTGTTTCAGTGGATTTGCCTTTACTATATGCATGCTGCTGCCGCGACAGGCGATCTCCAGGGATCTTTACCTATGATATGTTTCTATCAACCTCTCAAGAGTCTTCAGCATAAGGGAAGACCGACTAATAGGACGAACATTTTTCGCCTTCGTGTAGTAGGGTTTTCCTGCTTTCAGAATGAAAATGACTTTCGTGTCCCTCCATCCCACAGGTATATATGACATGCTGATGCAAGCAGCGTATATCTCTCTGAGCTAAGGAACCTGTCTATCAGACACAGCTTGTAATTCAACCGGTGATACATCATCAGGGCCTAGCGACTTAAAGGAGTTGAAACTTCTTATTGCCCAAAGGGTTTTCGGCTCATACATAATTTCCCTAATAATCTCCGACAAATGCATATCAGTGACAACCTTTCTGGCGCGACGTTGTTCGTTGGAGAATATCCCGGGAAATGTGTATCAACGAGTAGTTCTAGTGTGTCTTCACTAAACTTTGCCCATACATTCTTTGACTTCTGATTTTACCCCTCGGTAATAGGTCTCGAGGACAGAATCTTCCTCAGCCTAGAGGTCTCAGATGTATTCTCCGCAGAGCTGTATAATTCTACAAAGGATTTGTTCTGAGCCTTTCCCAGATCGCCTTATATTTTCTTAGCTCGGCCTTATAGATGTCCCAATTGTGTGGTGCTCTTGTGGCTTTAGCCATGATGAAGAGTTTTCTGCAGTTTTTCCTTAGACCAACCAGCTCTGGGGTCCACCATGAGGTGAGTCATCTCCATTAGCCTCATCTAATCTACCAATCTTCCAGTCGGTGGTTGTTAGATTGGGATTACAATCCTTTTTCATCCAAGTATGGATTCAGAATCTAAGGGGATTTCTTGGTATCCAAGCGTGCGCGATTGGTCGGGAAGCAATATCTTCCTTCTTGACTTAATCTAGTGCTGCATTTGTCCAGATCTCAACAATCTTTTTTAGCGCACGACTATACATTTCAATTGAGCAATACCAGCCTGCATCGTCAAAAACTGGAGGAGACCCAGAAAATTCTGAGTATACTGATGACATTCCATTGACTATCCCACTCCAATTATTCATAGGTATGTAGACCTGTTCTTCTCCCTTGTCGACAACTGTCATCATCAAACTGTCCCTAGCGACATTAGCAAAGGCTCTTGGAACCATCTTACTATTGTTCGCCCTAGTTATTTTAGGCATGGGATGGCCTCCAAATGACCACAGCCTTTTGGCTGACTGTAGTGCAGATTCCGAATCTAGTCATGTAGTCTTTGGGGTAGCCTGTGCAGCGAATTCCGGAGCCCAATTTATGAAGTCTCTCCCCCTATTAGAGAGAGAGTCTTAGGATCATTCGCACGAAGCCTCTCAATAAACCTGAGAGCGATGCGTCTTCCATTATTCCAACCTCTTACAGAGCGTGTTGGTTTGCCGGGGAAGGCCGATGGGATAGGCAAATTATTGGCATGCGACGATAGAATAGGTTCGGCCTTGCCCTTGAGGCTCGAACCAGGTGTCTGCGTCAAATGTCCCTGCAGGCCAATCGTCTGTCGGCTAGTGGAGCCTGGAGCATCCGCTCCACTAGTCGAGGTTTCAGTAGTAGACAACATGCTACGGCCTGATACCACCACCGCAGATGTTTCGTCTATGGAGTCCATACTTAACCTACTCCCGGGCTCCAGATCTGATTCACTGGAATGACGTGGATTATCAACCACCTGATGGATACCACTATCGTAGCGACTTAAATTTTTCTTCCAAAAAAAACGACCTATTACGAATTACTGGAAAATTCTTGCGGAGCGAAATAACAAAAAACGTCCGCTCCACTCAACTGATCACACAAAATTAATACCATACTAGGCACAGTTTTTGGAAGTCATGCCAAAACGATATGTGCAAAACTTCAACCAAATTGGACATGAATTGCGCCCTCTAGGTAAATCCGTTTTTTAGTTTTACTATCTGTTCGAATTTAATCATCATCATCTTTTCCATCAATATTGGATTTTCGATCCATATTAATTTGGTTAGTGTGAAATGGAGGTACGGATATTAATCCTCCCCAGCCACTATGGACATACACCTTAGCCAGTTATCGGCTTGTTTTGCGCTCTTAATACTCAAAGGTAACCTCGAACAAATAAAAACGTGCTAAATTCGGCCGGGCGGAATCTTTGAAACCTACCACCATGGATTCTGCGTAAAATTGACACAAAATAAAATAAAATTTCCAAATTTCTAGCATATCAGGCAAAACTGATAACTTCTAGGAACTGAACAAGGGTAATCGAGAGATCGTTTTATATGGGAGCTACATCAGAGACCGATTTGGACCGTGCTCACAACAGAACACCACAGGCAAAATTTTAGCGAACTCGGACAAAAATTGTGCCTTCCAGAGGATCCAGAAGTGAAATCAAGAGATTAGTTCATATGAGAGCTATATCAGGTTAAAGACCGATTTCAACTGTACTTGGGAGAGTCGGGAGATTGGTTTATATGGGAACTATGTCCAAATCGAAATCAAAATGGGTCATTTGCAATCACCAACGACCTACATCAATAACATGTATCTGCGCAAAATGAGGATAGCTTTATGCATTCGACCGCTATCGTGATTTCGACAGACGAACGGACAAGGCTAGATCGACACTTTATGGAGTCGCAAATCAATATTTCAAGTTGTTACAAGATATTGAGAAGTTCGGATGTCAACGAAAGGTGTGAGCTGCTTATCGAATATATTATAAGATGCAATCTTACCAGGAACAGGCAGGAGGTACTAGATATTGCCTTTGTATCGGAAGATATAAGCTCAAGAATATGAGACTGGGAAGCGTTGGATGACCACAGCTTCTCTGGTCATCGTTATATTAGTTTCAGCCCTGTCGAAAATACTGCTGAATTAGTCCTCGTCTAAACAGAAGAAAGGCGGATTGGGATAAATTTTGGCACAAATTCTGCATGTCTATCCTTTCCAAACCAGAAAAGTAGGTGGCAATTGCGCAGGACTCCTTGGTGGTCCTCTTCATCATGGCTAAAGCCACAAGAGCTCCACACGATTGGGACATCTATAAGGCTGAGCTAAGAAAATATAAGGCGAGCTAAGAAAGGCTCAGAACAAATCCTGAGTAGAATTATGCAGCTCCGCGGCGAATACATCTGAGGCCTCTAGGCTTATTAAGATTCTGTACTCGAGATCTATTACGGTGGGGTAAACTCAGAAGTCAGAAAATGTATGGACAATGCCTAGTGAGGCAACACTAGAACTACTCGTTGATACCGTTTCCCGGGAAATTCTCCATGTTGTCACTGGTATGCATTCGTCGGAGGTTATTAGGAAAATTATGTCCTTCACATTGAAGGTGCTTTCAATAATGTAAAACCGACGTCAATCATGAAGGAGTTGAAGTTTCTAGGCAGCAACTCTACCATAAGAAAGTTTATTAATAACTTACTTACTAAAAGATCCATTACGACAGGCTTCGGATCTGTGGGTCAACAGAGGAACACCACAAGAAGGTGCCAACAGTAGAACCTGTCTCCTTTGGACGAGAGAATGTTCCATTTGCGGAACACTTAAAATCCCTGGGTGTTTTGCTGGATTGGAAATTGAACCTTAAATCCAACATTTTGGAAAGGGCAAGAGAGGCCACTCTTGCCCTATACACCTGCAAGGGAGTCATTGGCAAAAGCTTGGGATTTAGATCGTTAGATGTATTGGGTATAAACTGCAGTTGTCAGACCTATAATGCTATTTGATGTTGTGGGGTGGCGGACGGCGCTTCAAAAGTCAATACTCAACCGGATCCAAAGGATGGCTTGCTTGTGCACTGAATTTAATGCTACATCTAATGCCTCTGAACATTGTGGCTAGACAAATTGCAGCGACAAATGCCGTGAGGTTAAGGAAGCTTTATCATTGGTCATGTGGCGGCCACGGACATTGTGTTATCCTTGATACAATATCCGATGTTCCAGGCAGATTGGATTATATCCTACATGAGCCGATTTTTGATAAAAAGTACTGCAAAAATGTTGAATGTTATTTTACAATTATAGGTTTTCATGTTGTTTGCGTAAAATTGTATGGAAATAAAAGTAACAATAAACTGTTGAAATCTCAAAATTAGTTTGAAAGCAAATAAAAATTAGCACAAAAGAAAAAATTTCATGAAAATACTGAAGCTGATTCGCCAAAATTTTCACTATAAATCTAAGATATATGCAAAGACAAGCACATTTTGAAGGATTTTAAAGATTTGGATCGGCCTATAAATAGTGTGTTGGCAAGCAGTTCCGGAAAAATTAATTTAGAGGTATCTTTACCAATTTCACAGTACCAGAGAATTTTAGCAATTTTTCGATTTTGAAAAAAGTGGGGTGTGGAGGCAAAAAAAAACATATCTTTATCAAAGAGTCATTCATGATTTTATATCATAACCAAAGAGTTGTTTGTCCCAAATCTGGTTTACAGAAAATTAATTACACTGTGCTACACCAAAAATATGCAGTGTTTCTAATGTACCAATTCTGTTTTTTCGGAGTCCATAGAAAACGAAAATACCTTAAATTTTTCTGGGTCACTTCGTTCAGTGATTTTATGACGTTAAATGTAGAGAAAAACGCGTTTTCGTAGATTTTCGGTCTAAAGCGGGCATAACATTTTTTGATTCACAGCTGATTTCTATGGATTTCTACCTTATTTTGAAGGTCATAACAATATCTTTCAAATCGGCAAACAAATCTCTACGTTACAGTCGCTGATATATGAAAAAATCGCACTAAAAACACAAAACAACGTTTTCCTCGGTCACTATTCTGCTTTGAAAGTAAAGGGTGATTTTTTTGAGGTTAGGATTTTCATGCATTAGTATTTGACAGATCACGTGGGATTTCAGACATGGTGTCAAAGAGAAAGATGCTCAGTATGCTTTGACATTTCATCATGAATAGACTTACTAACGAGCAACGCTTGCAAATCATTTTCAGTGAATGGGCCCTAGAAAAGTTGGCAGAAAATCCGCTTTTTTATCGACAAATTTTGTTCAGCGATGAGGCTCATTTCTGGTTGAATGGCTACGTAAATAAGCAAAATTGCCGCATTTGGAGTGAAGAGCAACCAGAAGCCGTTCAAGAACTGCCCATGCATCCCGAAAAATGCACTGTTTGGTGTGGTTTGTACGCTGGTGGAATCATTGGACCGTATTTTTTCAAAGATGCTGTTGGACGCAACGTTACGGTGAATGAACACATTTCGAACCGAACACTGATTTTGGTAATAAAATTCAATGATTTGCAAGCGTTGCTCGTTAGTAAGTCTATTCATGATGAAATGTCAAAGCATACTGAGCATCTTTCTCTTTGACACCATGTCTGAAATCCCACGTGATCTGTCAAATACTAATGCATGAAAATCCTAACCTCAAAAAAATCACCAAACAAAATACTTATTTACTACTGTGAAAAAGGAAATTAAATAAGGTTTTCAAAATGGGTAATACAAATTAAATTGCTTAAAAAATAGAAGACTTATTCATTTTTTTTTTTTTTTTGTTTGGTTTTCTATTTGAAAATATTTTGTTTTTCTTTGTTTTTATAAACTTCGCTGTATGTATTGCGCTTAAAGGTTGTTCGATTTAAGATAGTGTAATTTTATAGACATTTTGCATCCCATTGCATGGTAAGCCGGAAGTGTGTTGTTTAATATCTGCTCATAATTTACACTTTTTGTGTTTCCAAGATAATTTTTGCACACTAAAACAAAATCATTCCATGCCTTTTTTCCTTCATGTTTCATTTGTTATACATATGATTTTTTCATCTTTTACCAATTTCCATATTTGGGGAACAATAAAGATGCCTGTTGATTAAAAATTGTGTTTTTATTAATGTTGCTCAATTTGTATCAAGTGTTTTCACGAATTGCTATATTAATCCCAATTTCATGTGCAACGGAGGTAACATGATATATTTCGGATTCACTAACTGGATAATAAATATTTTTCACCAATCATAGCTGTTGAACGCGGTTTTCCAGTCTCCTTGTATGTAATGTTTAGAAGAATCTCGGCTGTCCCATTCACAAAAATAGCAACAATACTTTGTGTTACCATCTTGTAAGTCATTCAAAGTTGTTAGTAGTTTCAAGTCTGCTGCATTTAGCTACATATTTGTAGTGTATTCTATAGCATCTAGTGTGGCGGCTAGCAGAGAAACCCTCAAAAATAGAACGCACCACAATTATTTTTTATAAAAAGGAACTATTTTAATGTTTATTTTACGAAGTTTAAAAGATGACTGAAAAAATTTCAAATGTGATGTCACATATATAAGACAAAAAATCAAGGCCTCCTTGGTTACAATAAGCAAAAGAAAATAACAAAATTAACATGAACAGAACAGAATAAAAAGAAAACAATTAAAGGTAAAAGTCATAGCCTACTTAAAAATAAAATGTACAATTTCATGTATTGGAGTTTAAAGTAAATTATGCAACAGGCAATGCCAACTATGTTAAGAAATACTTTGGTAATTGAGGTGTCACCACAGTACTCCCCCTCCAGCGTTGTTACTCAGCGAAACGAACCTTTTTTGTTGCTTTTCTTAACACCCTCTCAGAACAGGGCATGTCTTCTTGCAGAGTGCACGGCTTGAGTCTATCAATGGACACTACCTTTTCCTTGCCGTCTACAAGAATTTTGAAAATTTTGTCGTTTCTTGATATAACTTTATATGGTCCATCATATGGGGGTTGCAAAGGTTTCTTGACCGCATCGCACCGCAAAAACACGTATTGACACGTCTTCAGTTGATCACTCACGTATTCTCTATTGCTGGAATGATGTCCAGTGACTAATGGCTTAAGTCCAATGATTTTGTTCCGGAAATTCACAATCCAATCTGAGTCATCTTGAGTCGGTTTTGCATCAACAACAAGTTCACCTGGTAGAGACAATGTACTTCCATACACCATTTCAGCAGAAGAAACATTACTATCAGCTACAACTCTAGATCTTAAACCAAGCATAATAAGAGGTATAGCTTCTACCCAATTTGCACCTGCATGACATCTTAAAGCTGATTTCAATGTACGATGCCATCTTTCAACGAGTCCATTCGCTTGTGGGTGATATGGAGTTGTGTGCTTTACCCTTGATCCAAGTAATAGAGCTAATTTACGAAAAAGTCTGCTTTCAAATTGCTTTCCTTGGTCCGTAACTATTTCTTTTGGTACGCCAAATCGGGAAATCCATGCACTCACAAATGCTGAAGCAACAGTTTCCGCCTTGATATCTAGAAGTGGTATGGCTTCTGTCCACTTTGTGAATCTGTCAATACAGGTTAAAATATACCTGTAACCTTGGCATGGAGTCAATGGACCAACGATATCTATATGTATGTGTTTGAATCGCTGCGATGGTGGCTTGAATTCTCCAAATGGACTTTTGGTATGTCGCTGTACTTTGGAGCGCTGACATTCCATGCAACTTCTGCACCATTCTGTCACATCCTTTTTCAAAGACTTCCATATGAAACGCGAACGAATTAAGTCTACCGTGCCTCTAATACCTGGATGCGAAAGGTTATGAAGAGTATCAAACACCAATCTTCTGAAGGACTGCGTAATATAGGGTCTCGTTGTAGTGCCAGAAGTATCACAGTAAATCTTGTGACCATCCATCTTGATCAGCCTTAAGTCTACGCCGGAGGTTTTGTTGTCTAATAAAGATTTCAATTCTTCATCGGAAATTTGCTCCTTGGCTAAAACTGCATAGTCCAAACATTGTGGAGTATTAATGGCTTGTATGCGGGACATGGTGTCGGCTACAACGTTGTCTTTTCCGTGTATATGGCGAATATCGGTAGTGAATTGCCCAATATAGTCCAATTGTCGTAGCTGCCTGGGAGATGCTTTTTCCGGCCTCTGCTTAAATGCAAAAATTAGCGGCTTGTGGTCCGAAAAAATGCAAAATTTACGACCTTCTAGAAAATATTGAAAATGCTTCAATGTGGAATAAGCAGCTAGGAGCTCGCGGTCGTATGCACTATATTTGGTTTGAGTCGATGTAAGCTTCTTGGAATAAAAACCAAGCGGTTTCCACTCACCATTTATAAATTGCTGCAGTACGCCACCCATAGCGTAATCTGAAGCATCTACACATATTGAAGTGGGGGCATTCTCACTAGGGTAACTTAAAAGAACTGCATCAGCTAGTTGCTTCTTACATAATTCGAAAGCTCCCTCTCTCCGGTCCATATGATTGTTGACTTGTCATTCTTATTATTCCCTTTGTATATAGAATGAAGAATGGCTTGAGCTTTGGCAGCATCAGGCAAAAATCGGCGATAAAAATTTACCATACCCAAGAATCGTCGTAAATCTTTAACGGTTTCTGGAAGCTTGTAGTTTTGAATGACTTCGACTTTGCTGGGTAATGGTTTAATCCCATTTGAAGTTACCAAATATCCCAGAAATTGCAATTCGGGCACTCCAAAAGTACACTTTTTAAGATTGATGGTGAGTCCAAACTCTCGTAACCTTTCAAATAATTTGCGGATATGTTGTTTGTGTTCGTCGATGCTCGTGGAAGCTACCAGAATATCATCAATGTAGACATATACAAAATCTAGGTCTCTCGTCACTTCGTGCATAAAACGTTGAAAAGTTTGTGCAGCGTTGCACAAACCAAATGTCATTCTGGTAAATTCATAATTACCTATTGGGGTAGTTATTGTGGTCTTCTTGATGTCGTCTTCTGCCACAGGAATATGATGATATGCTTTCACCAAATCGATTGTGCTGAATACTTTTTTTCCATCGAGGAGAGCGCCGAAGTCGTGGATGTGCGGTACGGCGTACCGATCTGGAATAGTTCGAGCATTCAGACCTCGGTAGTCTCCACATGGGCGCCACTCACCGTTAGATTTCTTTACCATATGAAGCGGACTAGACCAACTGCTATTTGACGGTCTACAAATTCCCAGTTTCACCATTTCCTCGAATTCTTTTTTCACTATTAAAAGCTTTTCAGGTGAAAGACGTCTTGGCCTGCATGAAACCGGTGGTCCGTTCGTTGTTTCAATGTAATGCTGAATTGAATGTTTAGCCTTTGAATTGAAGTTGATTTTGGTCAAATCCATAAATTCCTGGATAACTGGTGAGAACTCTGACGGAAACGACACATCCGCTACAAACAAGTCACTCACAGAGGCAATAGAACCTTTACAGCATAGTTTCGAGTTCGGATCTATCAAGCTATTGTTCTTAATGTCAATCAGTAATCCATATTTACCAAGAAAATCTGATCCAATAATTGGCTTCTCAATGTCAGCAATAACGAAGTTCCATTTGAATGAACGATTTAAACCCAAATCTACGGTTAGCGTTTTTGTTCCAAATGTTTGAATAGGTGTTTTATTAGCCGCATATAACACGAGACTGTCTGGAGGTTGCTTGCGTTGAGATTTTGAAACAGGATAAACAGTCAAATCGGCTCCCGTGTCCACCAAAAACCTGATTTTCGATTTTATGTCTCGAACAAACAGGCGACAAATCTCTTGGCTGCAACCGTCTGTCACCAATGACGGTGCGCCATTTAGTTTTCCGAAGCGTTGTAATTGCACGGAGACACACACTTTTTCGCTTTGTCCCCGAACTTAAAATGGTACCAGCAAAGCGATTTGTCTCTCTTCGATGATTTTGATCGACTTCGTTTTCCAGACTTTGATTTGCTGCGGCTTCTTGATTTTCCAAATGAATCCATCTTTGCACAGAGATTCTCTAGCTTTCTCTCTATATCCTCAAGACGGCTGTTGGAAGGAGTAACCGCACACACTTCTGAATCGGCGCAATCGGAAATTTTGTCTGCCATTGTGGCAAGCTTATCCAAGTTGTCATCGCTGACGGAAAGAATTGCTTTCATCTGACTGGGAAGACGCTGCATCCAAAGTTGCTTTAAAATCTCGTCCGATACCTTACCTTGAGCCAAATTTCGCATCCCGCTCAATAATTCGGATGGCTTCTTGTCTCCAAGTTCGATTGTTGTCAGGAGTTTTTTCAAACGTTTTTCTTCGGAATCGGAAAAACAGCTCACCAATTTGTCCTTTAATGTTCCATACATATTCACAGCTGGGGGATTGATTACGATGTCATGAATCTTTTCAAGGATGCTGCTCTCAATTGATGCGACAATCGTATGGAATTTCGTGGAATCTTGCGTTACGCCTGCCATTAAAAATTGCGATTCCATTTGTTTAAACCAGAGCAAGGGATCCGCATGCCAAAATGGTGGGGCTTTAATCGCTACGCGAGAAATTTCCATTGATGTTGAAGAACTGCCTTCTGACGTCGACATATTCCTCAATGGGTTTTTGGGCACAAAAAGTTGATATACGTATTCAAACAGTTGTCGGGGGTCACCAAATTTGTGGCGGCTAGCAGAGAAACCCTCAAAAATAGAACGCACCACAATTATTTTTTATAAAAAGGAACTATTTTAATGTTTATTTTACGAAGTTTAAAAGATGACTGAAAAAATTTCAAATGTGATGTCACATATATAAGACAAAAAATCAAGGCCTCCTTGGTTACAATAAGCAAAAGAAAATAACAAAATTAACATGAACAGAACAGAATAAAAAGAAAACAATTAAAGGTAAAAGTCATAGCCTACTTAAAAATAAAATGTACAATTTCATGTATTGGAGTTTAAAGTAAATTATGCAACAGGCAATGCCAACTATGTTAAGAAATACTTTGGTAATTGAGGTGTCACCACAGTACTTTATAAAAAGGAACTATTTTAATGTTTATTTTACGAAGTTTAAAAGATGACTGAAAAAATTTCAAATGTGATGTCACATATATAAGACAAAAAATCAAGGCCTCCTTGGTTACAATAAGCAAAAGAAAATAACAAAATTAACATGAACAGAACAGAATAAAAAGAAAACAATTAAAGGTAAAAGTCATAGCCTACTTAAAAATAAAATGTACAATTTCATGTATTGGAGTTTAAAGTAAATTATGCAACAGGCAATGCCAACTATGTTAAGAAATACTTTGGTAATTGAGGTGTCACCACACTAGTATTAGAGACATAATGTCATATGATTATATCTGTATATACTTATATGACATTATGTCTCTAATACTATATGCTATGTATTACTTTTTTTGAACCTATAATAAATTATCGCCAATCTTCTTGAACATGAATGTATCCATGTTGTTCAAACAATACGCTCACATTGTTCCAGTAGGTCAAATTACTATTTTCAGCGCTTTCGTTGAAAAGTGATCCAAACAAACTAGTTTCCTCGGTCCAAATTCCAAAAGAGATCATGAAATTTCCCTTTGGGATATAAAATCTTGTTTTATAAATTCTCCTTCGGAAGGGGCATATTCTGATTATTTTGAAATGATATATATCCTCCTGTTTCAGTTAAACAGAAATAGAAGTTATTTTTTTCTTTGCACACATAGTGGAAGACAATTAACCGGTTCTAGAAACGGCAATCCAAAAGAACAACGTGAATATTTTTTCAGGATCTTAGCGTTGAATAAAAAGACGAACAGCAAACCGATGGTATATACCATTTTTCATGTAGTAACAGACGGCTAAAAAGCAGTTTGTTTTACTACAAATTTTTATGGAATTTGATGATATTTTCGATCTATGGTAAATTTATATAATAAGTTTTCTATTACTTCACTTTTTGCAACAAAATCACTCGGATGTTTATTGTTCACTTACTGAAATTACAACGTACCAGTTCCGCGACCACAAGTTTTGTTCCGTTATATCCTTCATCTATTTAACCCATTTACGTTTACCTGTTTAACCCATAGCAACCAATGCCAAAAAAATCAAAAGTTTTTGACTTCATTTATAAGGATTATTAACAACAAATATATAAAAGGCTTAAAATTACAGTCCTTATGGAGTGAATGCTTGGAACCTATATAGCCTTTATATATTTAATCCATTAACATTTACCTATTTGACCCATAAAAATCTAAGCAATAAACAATTTTTTAATTCTTTTATAAGGATCATTCTGTTTTTTTACTGAATGAAACGCTTTTTTGAACCATTCCCTTTACTGTACTCAAGCAGGTTCAATGGTCATTAATGGGTTAGTTCGATTTATTTTAGGCCAAAGCATATTTGTAATTGGAGGTTTTCTAAAAAATTGGTATGTTTTCCCGTGCATGTTTTCATTCATGCATAGGTTATATACTCTAAGAAATTTCTTTATAATGTAAAATAGTTAAAACACAAAAATTTCAAACGTTATCTATTTTGATTGAAATTACCTATTTTGGAAAGCTTAATTTCCTTTTTACAGTAGTAAATATATGTACTGTTTGGTAGCTTTTAAACAGAATAGAGACAAAGAAAAGTGTTATTTTGTGTTTAAATGCGTTTTATCATATTTCAGCCACCGCATAGACTTATAGATTTGTTGACCGATTTAAATGAAATATACCTTATTTGAATGAGATTGTTGTGACCTTCAAGAAGGTAAGATTCATAGAAATTCGTTGTGAATCAAAAAAGTTATGCCCGTTTTAAACCGAAAATCTATGCGGTGACCTTTAAAATAAGATTCGATTCATAGAAATCCGTTGTAAATCAAAATGTTATGCCAGTTTTAAATCAAAAATCTACGAAAAGGCACTTTCTCTACATTTAACGTTCTAAAATCACTTAACGAAGTGACCTTGAAAAATTAAAAGCATTCTCGTTTTCCATTGACTCCAGTTTTATCCATTAGACCATATTTGGCAACATGCAAAAATTCTTGAATGAATCTTGGAGTTGTGCAAATGGAATATTGAAATTAGTATACCCATGGTAGAGAGTAAAAAAAATTAAAACCGTAAAGACAACCAAACTCTATTTAAACATACGGGTGGACCAATCATCGCCTGCCACAAGTCTCATCACAATATTTTAGACATATATACATTTGTTATAAATATATATATATATATATATAATAGCTGAACCCCGCTTTGCTGTGCCTTTTTATACCCACCACCGAAGGATGGGGGTATATTCATTTTGTCATTCTGTTTGCAACACATCGAAATATCCATATCCGACCCTACAAAGTATATATATTCTTGATTGGCGTAAAAATCTAGGACAATCTAGTCTACAGTCTTTAAAAATAGAGATATAGAGCTATATCGGACTATATCTTGATATAGACCGATCGGCCGATTTAGGGTCTAAGGCCTATAAAAGACACATTTATTATCCAATTTTCCTCAAATTTGAGACAACGAGTTGTGTTAGGCCCTTCGACATCCTTCGTTAATTTGGCCCAGATCGGTCTAGATTTGGATATAGCTGCCATATAGACCGATCAGCCGATTTAGGGTCTTAGGCTCATAAATGCCACATTTATTTTCCTATTTTGCTGAAATTTGGGACAGTGAGTTATGTTAGGCCCTTCGATATCCTTCGTTAATTTGGCCCAGATCGTTCCAGATTGGGATTTAGCTGCCATATAGACCGATCCTCCGATTTAGGTTCTTAGGTCCATAAAAGACACATTTATTATCCGATTTTGCTAAACTTTGGGACAGTGAGTTGTGTAATTGACATCCTTCGTCAATTTGGCCCTAATCGGATCAGGTTTGGGTATAGCTGCCATATAGACCGATCCCTCCATTTAAGGTTTTGGACCACTAAAGGGCGCATTTATTGTCCAATGTCTCCGAAATTTGGAACAGTGAGTTAAGTTAAGCCCGTTGACATACTTCTGCAATATGGCACAGATCGGTCCAGATTTACATATAGCTGCCACATAGACCAATCTATTCGTTTTAGGTTTTGGGGCCATGAAAGGTGCATTTATTGACCGATGTCGCCGAAATTTGGGACAGTGAGTTGTGTTAGGCCCTTCGACATCCTTCTTCAATTTAGCTCAGATCGGACCAGATTTGGATATAGCTGCCATATAGACCGATCTCTCAATTTAATGTATTGGGCCCATAAAAGGCGCATTTATTGTCCAATGTTGGGACAGAGAGCTAAGTTAAGCCCCTCCACATATTTCTGCAATTTGGTCTAGATCGATCAAGATTTGCATTTACCTGCCATATAGACCTATATCTCGATTTAAGGTCATGTCCCCAAAAAAGGCGCATTTTTAATCCGATTTAACTGAAATTTCACACAATGGGTTATGTAATGTTATGGCTTTTCGACATCCATGCTGTATATGGTTCAAATCGGTTTATTTTTAGATATAGCTGGTAAAAAGACCAATATTTTGTTATCCACAATTGAACAATGATTTGCACTTATTAGTATTTGGTCCAAATCGGAACATATTTCGATATAACTGCTATGGGACAAAAGGTATGCCATTTTCACCGGATTTTGATAAAAGGTGGTTTACATATATAACCGGCCTAACTTAACGACTTTTTACTTGTTACCATCTGAAAAACAAAAATTTTCTTCATGCACTGCAAAAAATTTGGTAAAATCAAAGTTTTTTCAGGTATTTCGTCGAAATAGTAATTTGGGTTGCCTTTTATTTTTCGTAATTTCAAAACATAAAATCAAATATTAATCATCGAAAATCGCTTTATTGTTTTTTAAAATATTCCCTATTAAGATCTATAAACTTGCATGAGTTCTGCATATCCTCAAAACATGCATTGTGAACGCATCAACCTATTCTTGTGTGTGTGGGATTCAACTCGAACAAATTTTTTTGACGGTCACATGTTCATGCAATATTAAATGTATGCTGGTCCCACTAATGCCTAAGGTTGTCTCAATCTCACGATATGTCACATGACGATCTTGCAATGCCAGTTGGCGCACAGCATCAATAGTTTTTAGAACAACAATCGATTTTGGAATACCTTAACGAAATTCCACATGGAGTGAACTATGACCTCGGTTGAATACACCATACCATCGATAAAAAAATGTTGCTTCATGGAGCCTCGTAACAAAAATTAAATTAAGTTCATCGATGCACTGTTGTTGAGTTAATCCACGTCGAAAGTTGTAAAAAATAATGGCACGAAAATGTGCACGATTTAATTCCATCTTTTGGGCGAGATTAATCTTTAAAGTTGCTGTAAACAACACAAATAGCGCTCGTATGTCAAAACGTTCTGAGTACGTATAACCTCAAAAATGTCAAGCTTTACGATAGAGCTGTCAGTTGGCAAATTGCAACACAATGGTTGTACCATCACGAAATACAAAAAGCTAGCTCAATTACTTAAGTTCCTACACAACAAAATTTCCTTCGACGTATTGCTAATTTTGCATCAAAGAATTGGTCAATTTTTAATGCACTAAAAACAACGCATTTACGTTTTTAACGACCCATTATTTTTGGGCTTATGCTCTTGAGAACATATAAAATAATCTACGATAGCATGTGAGTAGTTGCACACCACTAGTTTATATACAAATGGCAATTAAGTGCTCATGAAATTCAGTTGGAGGAGCCTATGCCATCATGATCTATGCGTATGGCATTTGGCATGGGCAGCAACGGGTTTAATATGGCAAAAACGGATGCAAACTACGGCGAAATCGGATGAAAAAATTACCCTTCGATGGTAAATGGGGAGATCATTGAGGCAACAAATGGAACAAAGTGCTTATAAATGTGAGTGAGTAAATATTACCACATCAAAACGTCTTTGTTCTCAAATTGTTCATATTTGAGGTCATGCCCAAATACACGTAATACACAATGCACTATGAACGTGCTTTGGTATGCGGTAAAAGGTGATTTACTCCAAAATTAATGGCATCACAAAATGGCACTACCTTTGGGAGAACATTTAACAACCACCAGCATGTATCAATTTCTGGCTGCATCCTTTTCTCACCCACAAAACGAAAGGCACTCCTTGGTTCTGACATGAAAAAGGGAAGAACTACCTCATCGCAGCAACTTAAGAGTCAATTTGTCCATTTGTTTGCCAACTTCCAGTTGAGAAGGACGATGATGCTGAATTACAGCAAACACAGCGCTCGCCAAAGATACACACGCTAAAATGTGTATCCGTCAACTCCCTCCTTCGCCGATACCAAACACCACCGTAAAGAAAAGCAGATAAAGCCTCACCCATTTTTCAGTTTTTTCGCATTTACCTTAATAGATATTCCACCTTCCCCTCCCATATCCCCCGACACACACGCTGGCAGGAGACAATTTAAGACCTCAAAACAGGGAGTGGTCCTTTCCTCTTTGCATTCGTTACGCATTGTTTGCGTCGGTGGATGCGTGCCGTGATGATGAAAGTCAACCTCAATTCAAGTCTCGTGATGATGATTATCCCGGCTATCAAAGCTAAACATACTGCTACAGTCCACGGAGCAACTGTTAAGTGAATAAGGACGACTTCTGAGTTCTCTTTACGATGAAGGCGTGATGACGATGATGATGGTGATGACGATGATTTTGATGTTCTTTTAACCGCTGATGAGGACTTTTGGGGTTTGTGCGTGAAATTAAGTAATTAAATGCTAAAATGTAACGTACTCACTCACTTACTCCCCCACTGGCGCATTATTATCGTTTACTGCTGTGAAAAGGTCACCGTGATATATTGCCATTGTCTTATGTTTGGCTCTTTTCTTCCCCATTCGCAGATAGGAAAATGTCAAGTTAAATTGTGGGATGGAAAAACTCACCGAGTTTACTCGCAAACAGACCAAAATACTCAATATCGGTATAGTGCTGGAACTGCAAGACTAGTGTACGGTCTTTCAAGCAGAGCTCTGTGAGCCGCAAATAAAATTCGGAGAATGATTTTGAAACTAAAAACCATCGATTGTAGAACAGATTGTTCGAACTGCGCCGCGGAGGAGAAGAATACCAAATCGAGCTTCGGGCTCATGACATACCATTGCTTGGGTTTCCGCACACGATGCCATACGGGGAAATAAGAAGTCCGAAGAATGTGGCAGAAACTTTGTCGAAGTACCGAACATAGTAAAAGGGATAACCAGTGCGATGTCGGTGGCGAGGTGCCGAGCTTCCAGAACAATCTGGCCTAACGTCGAGCGAAGGACGAAAGCGAAAGCTGCTGACTTGTACTATAGTAGGAGTTATAACAGATCATTGTACGATAGGCCACATGGCGGCGCACGAGGGAATCCCTAGATGATCGAACATTTTTTTGCGTTTCATCATGGTGTGACGATTTTTTTTTTTTTTGGCAGAAGTTTTGCATGTAAAGAACACATGTGCACTTTCTACTGTCTGTCTGATAGCACGCGAACTTTCGAAAGAGTAAGGCTAGGCAAAAAATTTTTTGCAAAAATATCTTTTATTGATGTAGCTATCCCAAGTACGAAATGGATCCATAACCTGATACAGCTTCCATATAAACCGAACCTCCAAATTTACTTCTTGAGCCTCCCGAGGGAGCAAATCTTATCTGACTTGGCTGAAATTTTACACGATGAAATCTCCCACGACATCCAACAGTTATTCAAGTGTGATCCGAATCGATCTTTAATGTGACAATTGATGTCAAATGAGCTAGCGACAAATGTAAATCTTATATAAAAGAATCAATTTGTGTTTGTTTGTTTGTATGTTTGTGTGTTCCTTATAAACTCAGAAACGGCTGAACCGATTTTCTTGAAATTTTCACAGATGGTGCACAATAGGGTACCAAATTTTTTGATATCTGAAGGGGTGCGAACCCTCCCCCTTACCCTAATTTTCAGAAACGCCAGATCTCGGAGATGGGTGGTGCGATTTAAGCGAAATTTTCTGTGATCTCATATAGCACCCTAAAAATAAAAATTTGGTATCCGAATTTCGGATGGGGTACCTAGGGAGGCTGCCCCACTCAAAAACCTACCAAACATATTTTTAGACCAATCACGACAATATGGGAATCAAATAAAAGGTATTTAGAATGAGAAAACGTATCTGATATCTAATTGTCGGACCAAGTGCTAAGGGGATCACCCCAAGCCCCAAAACACCCCTAAATCGGACATATTTACCGACCATGCCAATATGGGACTCAAATGAAAGGTATTTGCGAGTAGAATACGAATCTGATATCCAGATGTGGGACCACGTTTCTGGGGGTCCACCCCTTTCCCAAAACACCCCCCAAACAGGACTTATTTACTGGCCATGGGAATATGGAGCTTAAATAAAAGGTATTTGAGTGTTGAATTAAAATCTGTTATCCAAATATGAGACCAAGTGTTTGGGGGACCACCTCTCCCCAAAAACATCCCCCAAAGGGGACAAATTTACGACCATACCCATGCGGGGCTCAAATGAAAGGTCTTTGGAAGTAAAGCACAAATTTGATATCAATATTTGGGAAAAGTGTCTATGGGGCCACCCCACCCCCACAACAGCACCCAAATAGTAAGTATTTTCTGACTATTGCAATATGAGGCTCAAATAAGAAGGTTTTTAAAGAGGAACACGAATCCGATATATATTTTCAAGGCCAACTCATCATCGGTCATGTTTACCGACTATGGAAATATGGGGCTCAAATTAAAGGTATGAGGGAGTAGACCACGTATCTGATATCAACATTAGGGGCCAACTGTCTAGGGGACGTCCCACCACCATAACAACTTCCAAATAGGACGTATTTGCACACCAAGATAATTTGGGTCTTAAAGAGAGTGGAACTAAATATTCATAGTTTTTAGGGCCAATACCCCAAACCGGACATATTTGCTGACTTTTGCAATAAGGAGTTTAAATGAGATTAGAAAACGAATTTGATATCCAATTTTGTGGGCAATGGCAATATGGGGTTCAAATAAATGATATATAGATATATGAGAATAGACCACGTTGCTGATATATATTCCGGGCTTAGTGTTTGGGGGACCACCCCAATCCCCAAAACTACCCCAGCTTAAATGAAAGGAATTGGGGGGTAGAGCAAGAATTGATATCCAAATTTAGGACCATGTATTTAGGGTATCACCCCTTCCCCAAAACACCCCCAAAGGGAAAAAATTTTTCGACCATGTCAATATGTGGCTCAAATGAAAAGTATTTTAGATTCGAAAACGAATTTGATAACCTATTTTGGGCCATGTGTTTGGGGGACGCCTCATCCTGTAAACTCCTCTTAAGCCAATAGCAATATGAAGTTTAAATAAATGGTATTTTAGAGAAGAGCACGATGCTGATATTTTTTGAGGGCCAAGTAACTGGGGGACCACCTCTCCCCCGAAAACACTACTGAATCAGACAGAACAGACAGACAGAATCAGGGCTGAAATGAAGTATTTTAAGAATGGAGTACACCTTACATCCAAACTCAAATTCGTAGACCAATAAAGATCATAAGGGATTCAGATAAAGGCACTTATATTGTTAAACTGTTAGTCGAGTTAGCATGGTATTTCACTAAAAGAACTTTAATTATTGAAAATAAACATTCCAGTGAGACTTTTGTTCCATAAAAAGTAAAAGAAGGCGCAGCGGAGCGGGCCCAAGTCTCTTTCGATACGAGCTCAATGATCGTCTATTTCATCGAAATTTGGCCTTTAGAAAAAATTGTCTTTCAAGTTTTATCTTATCAAATAAAAAAAAATTATTGTGTTTTTTATTTTGTAATTTTTCTATTTGTTTCTATTTGGGACAAAAAGCCTAATAAAAAAACTTTAAAAATGCTGTGTCGCAAAATGCATTGAGCATTGAGCATTTCACTGAAATATAGTCTTTAGAAAAAAAGAAGTCATTAAAATGTACTTTTTAGACAAATGGCTTTTTGCGATCTTTTTGAAAAATTGTTATTGAAATTTCGTCTTGAGTTAAAATTATAATGAATTTGTGCCTTTAAAAAATAATTTTGAGGGGGTCCGGCCTGAGCCCCCCTGAATATGTCAATGATGGGATCCATATGTACATCTGGACAGATTATGATAAAATTTCACACACATATTAGAACGTCACTTAACACACATCATGCTTAGTTTTGTTAGTCCGAAATTATGCCCACTACAGTTTGGAAAGACCATATCGGATGGAAGTTATAAATGGAAGCTATGTCTATATATGAATCTATATTGATGATGTTCTGCAAACATATTGAGACGTCAAAAAGAACACCTCACGCAAATTTTAATGATGATCGGACCGAAATTGTGCCCATTGCAACCTTAAATGGCGATATCGGACGAAAGGGGAACTATATCAAAATCTGAACCGATTCTTTTCCGTTCGTGCTTGGGCTAAAGAAATGGTATGTGCAAAATTTGATGGTATTCGGACAACAAATGCGACCTGTAACTTGATTGCAAGAATACTGACAGACGATCAGAGTTAAATCGAATTCAGGTTTCTTAACCGATCGGTATACTTAGCAAACGCACAAATTTATAATATCCTGTACCACAGTTGTTGTGTAGGGTAAAACAATCTTCAAATAAAAATCTTAAACAATCTTGCAAATTTTCCAATGAAGATTACATTAAGGAACTGCACAATACATATCTCTTATCGATGAGTGATGTTCGATACAAGCTTAACTTCTTTAATAAGCTTAACTTATTTTATTGGTGAGTTCAAACGGTTTGCCGACATCACTTTTAAGAGAAGTTTACGCGTCTTATTACCTATATTCTCACCGGAATTTGAACCTGTGCGTTCAGCGTCTAAACAAACAAAAACAGCACCCCAGTGGATATAAGAGAAAAAAATTTCATCGTGACCTCAAGAAGTATAATTGAAAACAAGTGACTTTATGGGTATGTGTTGTACAATGAGTTGGTGCAACCCACCATTTGAAATTTTGTTGCCATTAGATGAGACAGTCAAAGGAGATCAATGATCTGATCAAAACGATTGGGATATGGTCCGACCTGGACCATACTTGCCAAGAATGTCGGAAATCGATTTGGATCATAATTACTACAATGGATGTGGGAAATCATATCAAAACACTTTGTGCGAAATTCCAGGTAAATCAGATAATAATTGCTCCCCCTTGAGCCTCAAGAAGTCAAGCCGAGAAATCGTTTTTATACCCTCCACCATAGAAAGGGGGATATACTTATTTCGTCATTCTGTTTGTAACTACTCGAAATATTCGTCTGGGACCCCATAAAGTATATATATTCTTGATCGTCGCTACATTTTATGTCGATCTAGCCATGTCCGTCCGTCTGTCTTTCGAAAGCACGCTAACTTCCGTAGGAGTAAAGCTAGCCGCTTGAAATTTTGCACAAATACTTCTTATTAGTGTAGGTCGGTTGGTATAGTAAATGGGCTATATCGGTCCATATTTTGATATAGCTGCCATATAAACCGATCTTGGGCCTTGATTTCTTGAGCCTCTAGAGTGGGCAATTTTTGTCCGATTGGAATGAAATTTTGCACGGCGTGCTTTGTTCTGATATCCAACAACTGTGCCAATTATGGTTCAAATCGGTTCATTACCTGATATAGCTGCCATATAAACCGATATTGGGTCTTGACTTCTTGAGCCTCTAGAGTGCGCAATTCTTATCTGATTGGAATGAAATTTTGCATGACGTATTTTATTCTTACTTCCAACAACTGTGTCAAATAAGGTTCAAATCGGTTCATAGCCTGATATAGCTGCCATATAAACCGATCTGGGATCTTGACTTCTTGAGCCTCTAGAGGTCGCAATTATTATCCGATTTGCCTGAAATTTTGTACGACGGATTCTCTCATGACCATCAATATACGTGTTTATTATGGTCTGAATCGGTCCATAGCTCGATACAGCTTCCATATAAATCGATGTTTCTATTTTACTACATAAGCCCCCAAAGGGAGCAATTCTTTTTCGAATTGGCTGACATCTTACGCAGGTCTCCAACATATAATATAATTGTGGTCCAAACCGGACCATTTCTTGATATCGCTCTAATAGCAGAGCAAATCTTTTCTTATATCCTTTTTTGCCTAAGAAGAGATAGCGGGAAAAGAACTCGACAAATGCGATCCATGGTGGAGGGTATATAAAATTCGGCCCGGCCGAACTTAGCACGTTTTTACTTGTCTTTTAGCTATATTTAAGCAATTTAAAATTATAACCGACCTACGAGAATACATTCGTAAGTACTAATCCAAAATTTCCACTGCCCAGATTTATTAGTTCGGCAGATAGCGTTCTTACAATAGACGGACGGATTGTAGATGACTTGTATATATGGAATAGATTTCAAATTTTACGATGAAAAAGAATATATATATACTTCAAGGGTCCTAGATCAATCTGCGTTACAATCGCAGACTTCATCACTTTTTAATTATAGAAATATTTAATTTCTCTTATAACCAAATTAACAAATTATTAAATTCTTCGTAGTCACATTCGTCGTCGTCATCATGGCAACGGACGGTCCGCTTTACGCAGTTGCTCGTTAAGCGTACAGTTTTTTCTTTTGCATATTCCATTTCATCAACCACTCTCAATGGAATGGCAACTTTTGTACAAGTAAAAACATATCGTGTTCTCAACGATGCCTGGAATCGTCACAAAGAAACCGGCCCAGTAGTCTCATAATGTTATTTTCGTTTTAGTTCCTGCACTGAATATATACTATGGGGTGGTAATGGAAAGGTACCAACCCGAAAGTCAACCTGACGGAGGTTGTTGACTAGTAAGGGGGTGTAATTTTTTTCTGTTTCGTGCACATTATTCTCAGGTGAGACATCACTTGGAATGATGTTTTGTGCTTCCGTTTCGTATGCCTAACGCTGCGGTATTTCCGTTTCATTATAGTTTTCATTTGGCTTCCATCCATCCATTCGCAGAGGGTTCCAATGCTCGTGCATTGGCTTGTGGAACTTAACATGACTAAAATGGGACACACAATATAACACACTGTGTAGCAAACACGATTTATTGCTTGATATCCTTTGTGGGTGTGCATGTTTGCTTCAATTCTGTATCTGTACTCCGTTTTGATGTTTAGAGAATTCCTCACTTTAGTTTGCCATCCGCCCCTATTTTTTCCATGATGTTCGAGGCTAACCTAAAGCAAACTTTCAAAAGCATAGAGCGTGTAACGTCATACATCCGATTGGATGTCCTGCCCCTGTTTACATATTTGTTTGTATTATCCGTTGGGATGGATACGCAGCAGTGTACATTGCAATAGTAATATAAAACAAAAACCTTTGAATGTTTTTTTAATGCACCGCTTTCAAATACTATTCTTGGAAGCAGGGCTGCGGAGTCGAGCGAATTTGACTCGACTCCGACTCTAGGAAAATTATTCGACTCCGACTTCGGGGTCTACTCCGACTATTTAAAAATGCTATGTTTTCTTACTCACACCATAGAATGAAAGTATGCAGATCTTCTCATTTCTTTTGCAACTCCTCGAAATATTTATCTATATCTAACAAATTAAATACATATGTCATATATGTGTTCCGTCATGATACCAATAGCTATACTGACCTATTTCTTACTTCCTTTCAGTAATAGTCTCGTCTTCTCACGATCTGGATCCCCCATGGGATTTTCGCCGTCCCACCGACCGTTTCGCTGTTCCACTAATTCCGTTATGGCCCGGCACCCACACAATGCGGATTGTGTCAACCTCAGAGAAGGCGTTAATCTCCTTCTTACACAGCAAGACTGATCGTGACCATACCGTCATGGTTGTTATTGCCCTCATGGCCATTTCATTGTCGGTAAAGAGGTTCACACTCGACATCCTCGCGTTAGCACCACACCACTTCACGCATTCCGTGAACGTCCGGATCTCCGTCTGCAGGACCATATTATGGTCAGGCAGTCTAAAACAGATCTCAGTCCCTGGGTTCTCAATATAGACCCCCAGGCCCACTCTGTCCCCTAGTTTTAATCCATCCATGGCAATACTAGAGTTCCGTCAAAACAAGACTGTGTTTTTGGCAGCAGTGCCTCGCACTCGATCTCAAGGTTATTCTCAGTTATCCTATCGGAAACCTTTTCCCTTCCTTCCAGGTTTTCTATCCTCGACTCGATTATACCGCGATGGTATGAGATGCTCCCATCCTCAATCCATTCTCCCATCGCCTTTAGTCTCATAGTCGCAGTGGATGCCTCACATTTAATCTGTATCTGTCAATGGGTCGGATATCTAAAATAGTCTCCAGTGCCCTAGTAGGCGTAGTCCTTATCGCTCCGCCTATGCCAAGACAGCATGTTCTCTGAACCTGTCGTATGGTCTTTATGTTGCACTTTTTATTCATAGCAATCCACCAAACTACTGAGGCGTAACTGAGTATTGGCCTAATCACGCTCCTGTAGAGCCAGTGGACTATCCTCGGATTCAGACCCCATTTAGACCACGGCTCGTCGACATAGTGCTCAGCATCTGTGAGTCTTCCCAGTACGCTCCTGAATGTGACACTTCCAATTCAGTTTCCTGTCCAAGATCACACCTAAGTATTTGACCTTGAGCATTTGAGCAGTTCGCTGGATGTCCTACTCTTTATCATGGTGTCCATAATACATTCCATGGTTTTGAATAGAAAGGATGTAATGCTTATAGGTCTGTTGGCCTGCGGTGTCGTAAAACTTGCCTTGGATATAAATACCACCCTTGCCACCGACCAGTCTTCCCAATATTGAAAGAGACCGTGATTGTCTCGTCGTCAGCCCCCTGTCTGTTGGGCGGTATTGAGTCACCTGCCACCTTACGACCTGATGTCTCAATATGAGAATTTTTGCCTATCCTAATCTTTCCATTCTTGAAAAAGACAGCCTAGCTCCCATAGTGCGCCATGCTTTTAGTCTTACCCAAACTTGGATATAAATACCACCCTTGCCACCGACCAGTCTTCCCAATATTGAAAGAGACCGTGATTGTCTCGTCGTCAGCCCCCTGTCTGTTGGGCGGTATTGAGTCACCTGCCACCTTACGACCTGATGTCTCAATATGAGAATTTTTGCCTATCCTAATCTTTCCATTCTTGAAAAAGACAGCCTAGCTCCCATAGTGCGCCATGCTTTTAGTCTTACCCAAACTTGTCACGAAGACTTGATCAATGCCAACCACAAACAGATTTCCTTCCTCCTTTTCCACCATGTAAAGGGTGATTTTTTTGAGGTTAGGATTTTCATGCATTAGTATTTGACAGATCACGTGGGATTTCAGACATGGTGTCAAAGAGAAAGATGCTCAGTATGCTTTGACATTTCATCATGAATAGACTTACTAACGAGCAACGCTTGCAAATCATTGAATTTTATTACCAAAATCAGTGTTCGGTTCGAAATGTGTTCAAATTTTGACAAATTTTGTTCAGCGATGAGGCTCATTTCTGGTTGAATGGCTACGTAAATAAGCAAAATTGCCGCATTTGGAGTGAAGAGCAACCAGAAGCCGTTCAAGAACTGCCCATGCATCCCGAAAAATGCACTGTTTGGTGTGGTTTGTACGCTGGTGGAATCATTGGACCGTATTTTTTCAAAGATGCTGTTGGACGCAACGTTACGGTGAATGAACACATTTCGAACCGAACACTGATTTTGGTAATAAAATTCAATGATTTGCAAGCGTTGCTCGTTAGTAAGTCTATTCATGATGAAATGTCAAAGCATACTGAGCATCTTTCTCTTTGACACCATGTCTGAAATCCCACGTGATCTGTCAAATACTAATGCATGAAAATCCTAACCTCAAAAAAATCACCCTTTAGAAGACCTCCAAGTTATCTGCGACCAAATCTTGGTTTTGCTTGCTCAAGAATCCCAACATGCGTTCCGTCGCAAATATACTGCTCCATCCCCTGATGAAGACTGTCGCCTCTTTGACCTGGGGGATGTCCATCTTTCTCACCAGGTCGAGCTTTGCGCCCTCCCAGGAGGCGGTATCAATACATTCCGCCGACGCAAATCACAGCGTAAAGATTTTCCCTCAATACTCGCAGCTCATCATTTGTATGGGTGGACCCTCTACAGACTACGGAGTTCCACACATGTTGGAAAATCCGCTCGTTAACCAGATCCTCCACTTGTGACCGATAATCTGATGAAATCCTAACGGATGCACCGCTGGTATTGATGACTGCACAAGTCATCTCATCTCCTTTGCGCTTCCTTGCCGCTCTGGCGTAAGAGGGCGGCTTTTTACAGTTCTCGGGGATCATCTTCTCCTTCCGTGATGGCTGTGGCATCCTTTTTGAAGTCATAAAGACTCAGGGGTCATGCGCACTTCCTTCGTTCCTGTTCCGACTTTGTTTCCTTTCGCAGGACACTGTCTGAAGTCTTCTTTGTGGGAGGGCTGGGTTGATTAACCCAGAGTACTTAAGTACAGAGCGGGGAGCTCTTTTTCTTCTTCAGCATTTTAGCAGTGTTATGCTCTTCGGGAGATCTGATTCTCTTTCCAGCTTCCGTTGAAGGGCCGGTAATGTCAGTTTAATCCCTTCTAGCACGCTGATTGCGCCCCCTGTACATAATTCTCTGTCTCCGTCGTCCCCGATCGACTTCTTTCGCCTGCTTGTGGGGAAACAGCACCTTTATTTAAAGGCTAGGGACGAACTGTGCATCCCTCTGGTTGATACGTCTCTTCCTCATTAAATAGTCTGACGACTAGTTGTGCGCTTGAAGCATTACTCTTGACTACAGGTGCCAAGGCACCCACACCCTCCCACAGGAGGGGAGGACAACACGCTGCGGTCTGACGCCACCACAGCAGCTGTCAATTTCTAGCCTACTCCAAAAAGGCTTTAAAAACGGCGTGACACAGTGCGACACCTCTCTGGAGAGAAGTTTTTACATGGCATAGTACCTCACAAATATTGCCAGCATTAGAAGAGGAAAACCACCGCTGAAATTTTTTCTGATGGTCTCACCAGGTTTCAAACCCAGGCGTTCAGCGTCATAGGCGGACATAATAACCTCAGCGCTACGGTGGCCTCTATCATAGGCACTCGGTATTTAAGTAAGAGCCGGTGCTGCTCGGCCTCTCACTGAGACTCTCCACTCAATACCACTGATTGTCTGCGACTGCAGTTGCATCTACTGTGGATTCTCCCGGTAGCTCCCAGCTAAAATTCTCGTGATAACGCAAATATTTGTATTGGCTGTTACAAATCGGCAATTTGGTCAAGATTGAGATTTACTAGAAAAAATGTTAAATACAATAAAATTGTTTCATTCTACTTTGTGAGCACGGATTTTTAAATTGTTTTTTGAATAAGATCAGTTTTTATCCTATTCAAAAAACGGGTGCAAGTTTTTAATACTTTTTACCCTACATCACTATTGTCGTACAGGGAAGAGATATAGACCCATTAATAAGCATTCCGATCGACTCAGAATATATTGGGTTGCCCAAAAAGTAATTGCGGATTTTTTAAAAGAAAGTAAATGCATTTTTAATAAAACTTAGAATGAACTTTAATCAAATATACTTTTTTACACTTTTTTCTAAAGCAAGCTAAAAGTAACAGCTGATAACTGACAGAAGAAAGAATGCAATTACAGAGTCACAAGCTGTGAAAAAATTTGTCAACGCCGACTATATGAAAAATCCGCAATTACTTTTTGGGCAACCCAATATTTCTCATTTGATATAGCTGTGTTCGTCTGTGTGACTGTCTGCATTTTTCGCGAAAGAAGAAATCGGTTTAGATTTGGATATAGCTCCCATATATATGTTTGTCTGATTTGGACTAATATAGGAATCACATCGTAATTTGTCCACTGTTTCTCATGAAATGATCACTTATGACTCCCGATATTACTGGTGAAGTTGATAGAAATCGGTCCATATTAAGATATAGCTCTCATATATATTTTTTCTTCTAGAGCCTTTGGAAGCGCATTTAGCAACCGTATTTAGCAATACGCTTTCTTCTACAACTACCACAAAACACGCGGATTTTGGCCAGCACATTCAAAAACGGTTGAATTTCATAGAAATCGGTTAAGTTTTCGATATAGCTCACATTTATATGCGCTACTCGATGTGTCACCTTTGTCAGCATTATTAACAGATTTTCTCAAAATTTTGCACTATGTCTTCCTTCATGATATTGAAATCGGACCACACATGAAGATCTGGCAGCAAGAACAATTTTTCGTAATACCGAGGTGGCCAAATTTAGGGGCCTGCCAAAAGGCGCTCGGATAACCTAGGGCCAGCTTAGGTCTAACCATTTCAAATTTCAAAGAGATATCTCTACCCGTTTTCACACGGCATATTTTTACTAAAGGATGATTTCTTAACAGCTATAGAAAAGTTTTTCAAAATTTTGAAGATTATTTCAAGCAAATATTGACCGTGACTGCGCCTCAAATGGTCCATTCGCATAGTCCAATTTTGGCATACTCTTTCCAACATTTCTGCCGGTATCTCTCAAATAAATGCCTCAATGTTGCCTTCCAATGCGACGTGACTCACGTAAACACCGGAATCTTGGAATAATGAGTCTGACCGAAGGCTTATCGTTTCAGAAATTGTGGTAAAGAAAGTCTGGAGAAGCTTCAAAACATTTAGTCACCGGGACTAAAAGAAGTATTTCCGGCCTTACTACAGAAGGAGGCAGACTATCTGCCGCTTTATCTGGCCGCTATTTTCACGTGTTCGTATCACTTGAGCCTGAATCCGAGGATAGTCCACTGGCTCTACAGGAGCGTGTTAAGACCAATACTTACTTACTCCTCAGTAGTTTGGTGAACTGCGATAGAGAAAATGTCCAACGTAAAGATAATACAACAGGTTCAGAGAACATGCAACTATAGGAAACCTGGAAGAAATGAAAGAGGTTTCCGATCGGATACCTGAAATGACATGTGTGGTTAAGTGCGAGCCACTGCTTCCAGCGGGACAGTCCTGGACTGACGGAACCCTGCTATTGCCATCTGGAAGATCATGCTACATGGATGGATCAAAGCAAAAGGACAGAGTGGGCCTGGGGGTCTACATCGAGATCCCAGATCTGTTATAGACTGCCTGACCATAATGGGGTCCTGCAGGTGGAGATCATGGAGATCACTGAATGCGTGAGGATGTGTGGTGATATCGCGAGCACCTTGAGTGTGAACGTCTTTACAAACAGCAAAGATGTGCTGAGTTTTATTGCCCCATCAGAGCAATAACAACCAGGACGGTAAGTTTACGAATAGGAGTCAGGAGTTTTGTAAGTAGCACAGAATTCCTTTTACGAGGTTATTTTTTAGAGCACCCAACAAGCCAATTACTGGCTTAGGTGTATGTCCATAGTGGCATGGGGCGCATTAATATCCGCACACTCTTTTCAACCCGACCAATCCATTATTCTTTAATTGTCTATAAAGATTTACCGCGCAAAGGGCTTGGCTAATACGATTCATGGTGGAGGAGATTCGGGCTGTCCGAACTTACCACGCTTCTACTTATTTTAAGAATGCGGAGTCTTAACGCCAGTTCGTCGTTTTTACACAAAATGATTGAAAATTACACACATAGAAATTGTGTGAACTAGATTGAAAATAGGGACACATTCAGCAGTGGTTATCCCCCCTGATGCTGGCGGTATTTGTGAGGTTGTTTGCCATGTCTCTGCGGCATGCCGTTAGGACTTTGCTACCAAAAGGAGTCTCCTTTTTATTGAGTTTAAACTTGAATCGGACAGCACTACGTGATATGTGAGAAGTTTGCCTCTGTTCTTTAAGGGAATGTTCATGGGTAAATTTGCTAAACAGATCTCGGATCTTGACTTCTAAAGAATCGAAAGGTCGCAATTCTTATCCGAATTGGCTGCAATTTTGCTCGAGTTGTTTTGTTGTTTGTTTGTTTTGGTCCAAATCAGTCTATAACCTGACATAGTTGCTTCGCATGTACTTAATATAATATAGCTTCCATATTAAATGTTTTGATATGCATTCCATAGAAACCGATTTGACGATTATAATTGAACATCTAGAGGGCGAATTATTATCCAATTTGGCTAAAATTTCGGACATATCCAATCGACTTCCAAGATCTAATCTAAGTATGATTTTAATTTATATAGCTCCCATCAGGGACTTAGGCAAAATTTTATTTTGGAGGGGCTCCATATCAGAACTACAAAACAATAACAAGTACGTATACGCGAAACATTCGAAAAAATTAAATTTGGGGGAGGCTCGAATGCAATAAACCCCAGATGGCGCAATTGCTATTCGATTTGGCTGAAATTTTGAACACGGTCTATTTTTATAACTTCTAACATCCATGATAAGTACGGTCCATATCGATTCAAAACGGGTTTGTTTGAGTGTAGCATTTATTGGTCACCATTCTTCTGTTTGTGTTCTCAAAACCTAAATAGCTGACCATTTCAGCTTCAGATAAAGTCAATATTCTGTATTTCCATGAGTTGATGTTTTTGCGATTGCTTAAGTTTAGTTGACGCCTTTGTGTCGGTACGAAGCGCTAAAGAAATTTTCGCTTTGCTACACAGGGTGCGAGCAACTATACTTTCACTTGTACAATTCTCAACACTTTTTGCTGGTAGAGTACGCATTAATTGAAATAAATCGATGTTATGTACAAACAGATCATTCAAAAACTAATGCTAAACAAATTACCATAGCTTACAATATCGATCTTTAACGCTAAGGCAAATCGAAATTCGTATCTATTGGACATGTTCATTCATTTCTTGTGGCAACAAAAAGTTTGTCAATCAAAATGAGAGTCATCAGCATATGCAAACACTTTCACACGCTCCTACCTAAAGGACCTGAGAATCCACAATCCTGAATCCTGAGAGCCACAAGAGAGGAATCAAAACCCCTGCCAGCGGTGTCCCTCTGGTCACAATCTTTCTAATCAAGTCTCAGCTAATTTAGCATTAATTATTCTGCCCTTCAGTATGGCACTAATCAATTCACCAGATGACGAGGGACCCTTATATCAACGAGAGAATCTTGTATGGACCCCAAATTTACATTTTTAAAAACCAGTTCTAGTCCAATAAGGACGCCAAAATAAAATCGCCTGTCCCTAATTTCCCCTCTATGTAACCATGTTTGTAGGGATTCTGGTATCTACTTACCAACGATGGGTCAAGAAAATCCTTGATGAACGTGTCCAACAGTCTCCCAAGTGTCTTCAAGACGAAGGACGAGTCTGATTGGCCTATAGTCCCCGCGCAGGGAGTGGCACTGTTAGCCCGCCTTGGAAATGAAAACCACCCTAAGTTCCCGCCACACAGTTGGCACACAGCCAAGATATCACAGGAGTTGATATCTCTGAATTGTGACTTTTTGACATAAATTAGTATTTCAATTAAGCTATTTTTCATTTAACCGTTTTTTCAATGATTTCGCTAACACTATTACTTGTATATGAGTTCTCCGGACCTGAATATAAAAGCGAGACCTGCCCTTGTTCAGATATGACTATTGATACGGTAGTGGAGTTACATTAAAATAGGATGATTAATATTTATATCCATCGCGGTGGATTTCCGAAGGCATGGCCGAAATTAATATATTGTTACTTGTTTGAGTTAAAAGGTGTTCAATTAAGGGCATACGACTGTAGATCTATCTTTATTTTGAGAAGAAGGCCTCCTTGACCACTCTTCAATTCGTCACAACAATATCAGAGTTATATCTAGTCAGAGTTATTTCTTTGTCCCATGAGTTGTTTCTAATTTGAAAACTATGTGTATATCTAAATCTAATTCGATATCCACTGATATTGAGACGTCTCCTGCAAATTTTTGAAAAGCGGGACAGCCGCTGCGCCTTCTTTTACTTTATGTGGAACAAAATTTTCCTTGGAATATTTTTTTTTTTTTTTGACAATTAAAGAGCTTTTAGTGAAATACCATGCTACGAAAATAGTATATCGCTTGACAAACAGTTTAACAATATAAGTGCCTTTATATGATCAGCCCATATGAGCTTCTATTGGTCTACGAATTTAAGTTTCGATGTAAGGTGTACTCCATTCTTAAAATACTTTATTTCAGCCCGATATTCTTATGATGTCTGATTTAGGTGTGTTTTCGCTTGGCCTTAAAACATATCAGCATCGTGCTCTTCTCTCAAATACCATTTTTTTAAACCCCATATTACAATTGGTTTTGACGGGAGTTTACAGGATAAGTCGTCAAATTCGTTTTCTAATCTCAATTACCTTGCATTTGAGCCACATATTGGCATGGTCGAAAATGTTTTCCCTTTGGAAAGGAGTGATGCCTTAAATACATGGTCCTACATTTGGATATCAAATTCGTATTCTACTCCCAAATACCTTTATTTGAGTCCCATATTGCGATGGTCCGTAAAAAATTCTTTTTGTGCTCTATTCTCATATATTTGAACCCCATATTGCCATTGGCCTCAAAATTGGTTATCAAATTCGTTTACTTATCTCAAATACCATACACTTAAACCCCTTATTGAAAAAGCCAGCAAATATGTCCGGTTTGGGGTATGAGCCCTAAAAACTATGAAAATCGAGCTCCATTATCTTGAAGACCCAAATTGTCTTGGTGAGTACATACGTCCTACTTGGGGTTTGTTATGGTGTTGGGACATCCCCTAGACAGTTGGTCCCGAATGTTAATGTCAGATTAATGGTCTACCCCCTTAATTTGTGCTTAATTTTTCCATAGTTGGCAAACATGCCCGGTTTGAGGGGTGTTTTGGGGGATGGGGCGGCTTCTCAGTGACTTGGCTTTAAAAATGTATATCAGATTCGTGTTCTTCTCTAAAATTCCTCTCATTTGATCCTCATATTGCAATGGTCAGCAAATACTTCCTATTTGGGTGGTGTTATGGGGGTGGGGTGGCCCCATAGACACTTTTCACAAACATTGATATCTGATTTGTGCTTTACTTCCAAAGACCTTTCATTTGAGTCCCATATTGCTATGGTCGTAAATATGTCTTGTTTGGGGTATGTTCTCGGGGATGGGCGGACCCCCAAACACTCCCACATCTGGATATCAGATTCGTATTCTACACTCAAATACCTTGTATTTAAGCCTCATATTGATATGGTCAGTAAAGGTCAAAGTCCTGTTTGGGGGGTGTTTTGGGGAAGGGGTGGACCCCCAGAAACTTTGTCCCAATTTTGGATATTAGATTCGTATTTTATTCGCAAACACCTTTCATTTGAGTCCCATATTGCCATGGTCGGTAAATATAAGCAATATCTAGTTTATTCAGACATAACAGGACACTGATATTCACACCATTTTTGGTTTGATCATCATCATCAACATATCTATAATAATATCTGTCCGAATGACCGACCTACAGTTTCATAACTCGTTGTTCGTAGTACTTATAGCTAAGAACATAGCGTGCTTTTGTGAACATTTTTTAATTGATATTAATTTATTTTTTATATGGTGATATTATTTTTATTAAATAAAAATTTAAAAAATAAATTCTTCGCGTTTTATTATTAAAGACATACAAATCAACTGCAAATAAAAACGTTTTTTAATTTTTGAAATTTAAGGGTAAAGATACCAAAATTTGAAGATGGCATCTTTGATCACGGATATACTGATTGTTATCTGTATAGGACTCTTAAATTGTCCATACGTGTAAAGTATTCATTCACTTAAGATACAATTATATAAACGCTTGTATAGATATATATGCTTAGGTGATATTATCATACATATCCACATCACTTTAGACCAAGGATTCTAGACATTCATACATACATGTCCAAAAACATACATATTTGTTATTGCATCTATTTCACCAGCAATTCGGATTTGCTTTGGCTTCATTGGTGTATGTAACGATTTTACATACAACAACCGCCACGGAATTTTTTTTTTTTTTTTTTTTTTTGACCAAGTGTTTTTGTGAACTTTACGACAGCATTACACGTCTCATGAGGATACAGCCGTTTTCGAAGAAAACACACATATCTATGTGCGTAATAATTTGTATATAGTCCAAATACAAACCACCCACCCATCTACCACATATGGCTATATCCTTACATTGACAAACGAGATTGTTTAGGTGTCAGCGAATCCTTACTTTTTGTCATCAATGTAGTACACATAAACCCACCATTACACCAACACATCAAAAGTCCCATGAAAATGTGTCTAGTGGATTGGTGTCCTTATTTCATGTGGATTGGTACCCCCTAAGCGCTGCCGATTGCGTTGGTGGGTGACATTTGCCTAATGTTTTAGTTTTTTTAAGGATTTCACTTCATTAGACTGACAGGTGAGCCAAACACTACTGCCTTCGTATTCTGTTTTCAATCGTGTAATTTTATTTGATTTATTAAAATGTGCATTACCGAGTCAGGGTGTCCTGTTCGGAACTGGGGAAAATTATTACATTTTTCCCACACTCGAATTCATTTATTGACATAGGGGAAAAAGATTCATTCATAATTACAGAGGAAAATATATACGCGGAAAAATATTGATTTTATTGATTATATTGTATAATAAACGCCATCCAAAGTTTATAGTTTCAATAAGAAACAGGTAAGTGCGCCAAAGTTCGACAGGACGAATCTTACACACCGTCCACAAGGAAACACATTTGTCTAGTTGTTTAACCAATTTTTCATAGGCACATTAGGCATTTTATACACTGAAAATAAATTTTACGATGACAATTTTTCAAACCTTTTAAGGAAACATATCTCTTAGTGAAAGATTTTTAAACCCACCAGCATAGGATGGGGGTATTCTAATCTAGTCATTCCGCTTGTAACACCTCGAAACATTCGTCTAAGACTCCATAAAGTATATATATTCTACGAAAAAACTTAAAAGAAATATTTGAATTACTCGTCACGTTCGTCATACTAATCGTCATATAAACAAAATTAGAATTCTGTTTGGTGTTATGAAAGTTGTCGACTTAAATCAAAATATCGAATAACATATGTAATTCAATGCAACTCCTAAATGCACCAGGGATGAAAATAACAACAAACGCGAGTAGATAACTCAGCAGGAGATACAAGTTGCCTGTCTCCTTGGGAGAGAGAATGTTTCATTTACAGAAAGCTCAAAATACCTGGGTGTATTGTTGGACAGGAAATTGAACTTCAAATCCAACATTTTGAAAAGGACAAGAAAGGCAACTATTGCCCTATACATCTGAAAGAGAGCCATTAGCAAAGTTGTCAGTCCTAAATAGCTATATGGTGTTGTTGTGTGGTAGACGACGCTGCAAAATTTCAACTACTGCTCAATACTTAACCGGATCCAAAGGATGGCTTGTTTGTGCATCACAGGCGCACTGAGAACGACAGCATCTTATACACTGAATTTAATGCTACACCTAATGCCTCTGGACATTGTGGCTAGCCACATTGCAGCGACCACTGCCTTGAGGTTAGGGGGGCTTTCTCTATGGTCATGTGGCGGCTACGGACACTGTGTTATCCTTGATACAATATCGTATGTTCCAGGCAGTGTGGATTACACCATTCCTGAGCCTCTTTTTGATAAAAAGTTCTCTACCACTATTCCTAATAGGCTTTGTGTGAACACAAAATATCTAGAACTGGTCATATCGAAAAGGTTACTCGACCACTGCAGTGTATATCAAGCAGTGTATATCCTTGCAATTTAGGAAGTGGTGGAGAACTTATTTCTGAACACAAAAACCGCCCTCGACTGTTCTGGGTGACGGACCACAGAGATATCCCAGGGAATTGTTGGCGGACGAGCTTGCGAGACTAGGAACTGCCTTACACATTCCAAGGAAACTCGAATCTGTGGGAATGGCTCTAGCGACATGCAAGCAAAGTTTTCAGGACCAGGCCCGAAGGACAACGAATGGTAGAAGCTAGACTTGAGGAAGTCTACCGCTTTGCTGTCACTGGCTAGAACAGACGTCTCAGTCATTGTGTCTCTCATGACAGGTCACTGTCTGATTGGAAAACATGCTGGCGGACTGAAGGTTGCCAGCAACAACTTTTGCAGAAGCTGTGAAGACATCGAAGAAGAAGAGACAATAGAACACCTTCTGTGGGTGTGTCCCGCACCATCAGTCAGAAGGAGTTCCACTTTAGGTTCTCATTCCATCATCAACTTTGAGAACCTGTCTGATTTAGCGGATGTGAACACTAGCAAGTTGTTGGGCTTTTAAAGCGATCTGGATTGTTTAACGGTAGGAACCAGAAGGCATCTTGCTTCATCTGATCCTGTGATACCACAATGGACGAAAACGTCTAAGTGAGTCTGATGGTAGACTATCACTTAAACCTTACCTAACCTAGTTACGTAGAAGATGGGTTCAAATCACTCCTCAGTCAGCATACGTAATAATATTTATGGTGGTCACCCATAGGAATAGCGATAAAATGCCCAGTGTGCCGTCCCCTATGCCACTTTCCCCCACAATTATCCACCTGTTCCTGAGCATATGATTTATCAAGTCTCTTAATGTGTGTGGATCCATGGTAAAAAGCACCCTCGAAATTAATGCATACCGCTAATGTGTACGTCTTGGCAAGGCAGTCTTCACCGATCCTCCTTGACATAGGCATGCTGTTTGTATTTGAGCAGTTCGCTGGATGTCCTACCCTTTTCTAATGGTATCCACAATGTGTTCCATGGTTTGAGTAGAGAGGTCGTAAGGTTTATAGGTCTGTAGACCTTTGGTGTCACATAACTTGCTTTGCCTTGCTTGGATATAAATGCCACATTACCTCCTGCCACACTTTCCGAGTATATGCAAGTCCTGAGCCCGCTGTGCAAATAGTGGCCAAATGGGGCGCAGGTAGTCGAAACATTTCATCAGGTCCGGGTGACTTAAAGGGTTTGAAGCTTCTTAAGGGTTCCTTTGCCACAAATTTCATAATAATAAACCTGTTCTAAGATTCCGTTGTCTCCGTGAGTTCCGTCTTATTCTGTGGAATATGCGTTTTCTTCAAAAGCCTCAACATGTCCTCCGATGTCTCTGGTCTCACTCCCATATCGACTACTAACGATTCAGTTTCGACATGGGTTTTTGGGGGACAATTTTTCATCTTGGCGACGTCATTTACGCTACCGACCTTTTCATTTTTTCTTAACGGAATGTTCATGGGAAATTTAATTTAGTAAACTTTTCTCAGAGTGAAGTCAAAGTATGCGTTTTGTTAGTTCACAGTTGTTTAAATAGATGTTAAAATGCAATGAACCCCTCAGTATATAACAATTATTCAGAACTAAAAACGCGTTATGATTTGCCGGGCCGGTTCTTGGATAAAACATGCAGCGTTTTGAAGCTTCCTCAATTCTAAAATTGGTAGGTACTTCTAAACCTGGCCCAATCCTATCATCCGGCTTTTCGCCATCCACCAATCATGGGGCAACCGTAACAGCGTGGGTTTTATCATCTATGGTTATTCCCTCCTAATGTTGGCGACATTTGTGACATACTGTACTATTTGGTAGTGCATCTTCTTCACAAAGAGGTGTCGCACTGCGTTTTATCTTTGAGCTTAAATATGAATCGGACAACACTCATTGATATGTGAGAAGTTTTCCCCGTTGCTTTATGGAATGTTCATGGTCCAACTTACATTTTGATCCAATCATATCGTCTACAACATAAGGACATGATATAATCTGCATGATGGTTGGATGGAAATTTAGACAGACAACCTAATGCAATCGATTTTTACACATTTTGTATTAAATGTATTCGCATAAAATTACTTTTGTAAAACTTTTTTATCACTCAGATAACATCCAATTAATGCTCGACCTTTCCTTTCTATGTCCTTTCATCGACTTCATCCATAACATGACCGAAAAATTTTATTAATTCAACATTCACATATTTGATGCATCCTTATTGAAATATGGTCCAGATGTTAACCATAGCCAAACATGTAATTAAGAAATGACCTCCATTAAATGCTTTAATACACATCATTAATGCCTTTTGGGTTTCAACACCTTTCAATGTTAAAGAAGATATGAATATCAGAATAATTCCAAAGGCGAAGCAAGGCTGGAAACAGCCGCAGACCATTAAAAGCAAATACAAACACACCTCAACTGAGATCAACCCCTAATACTTAAAAGCGTGCCACGGCAAATCGCCCACGCCCTTAGCAAAAGCTGAGAAAAGATAACCAACTATCCTTAAACCTTAAATCATTGCGTAACGCACTTCTCCACTAAAGCAAACAGATATTTATGAGAATCGATAAAGAAGCCTCAGTCATTGCTCATAATAAGAGCAACAAAACATCTGCCGGCCATCGTTTAACCGCAATAAAAATAGAGATAAGTAAATATACGATTGTATGCCCTACACCACTAATGTGAGTATTCTAACTTTGTGAAATTAGTTGCAAGAGGAGAAAAATAGTTTCATTGTTCAGTATAATGACCGTTTAATTGAAAATAATAACTTTGACTTATTAGTTCTAAGGATTTTCATACATTTCACTCCGCTCTATTGCAAAATAGAAGTACAAAGACGAAAATGTTACACTTCAATGATATCAACTCTTTAATTGGAAACAGTTTTTATAATAGTTTTATATATCCCAGCAAAAAGTTATATAACCAAAAACAAAACTGGTGCCGGGTAAACTGGTTTTTATACAGTGTTCATAGGGAAGGTGGAAGACGTGTAGGCAATAAACTACCCCGATTTCGAAATACGATTTTAGTCCTGGTTTTTCGCACATCTTTATAATTCGAATTCAGGATAATGAATCTGAAGTTCGTTTTGGTTGTCTGGAAAGGGGCGCCCGGGTATCCCCAGAAATCGGAAAACGGTCACAATGTCGTACTGGAAAGTACTGAAAATATAAACCTTATAGTTGGCCAACAATTCTACGCGCTAAGAATCCAAGAGGTTCCCAAGAATTTTGACCCTCTTCAATCTATGCGATATTGCACTCAAATGAAGGAAATTCAGTGTAGATAACGAATGCGGAGAAATCTGCACAGAAAGCTAGCAAGCGAATGGTCCTGAACTTCGCTTAAATGACACATATATCTGCTACCCAGACTTCGCGTAGTTGCGTCCTTTTCAATAATAAGGTTCGGGCGCTTTTCCTTATTTTCGTCTTTATCTTTCACTATGTGCACTGTTTATATTTATGTGTAGCAACCATATATGTATCCATAAAAGCATCTCTCACAAAAGAGTATATACATATATTCTTTTTTAAATCTATACAAATTTCAGTAGTAATCAGCTTGTCTTGCGCTCCAAGTGGAGAGTGGAGCGGACGTGTTTTCATTTCGCTCCTCGATGAAAAAAATCCGTATCTCGGAATAGGTACCTATTACGAAAAATTTTAAAACCCTTCAGAAATTGGCTCAAAAGGGACCAACAGCTGAGGTGGTGGCATCGGACCGTAGCTTGCTGTCCTCCCCTTCTACAGGTGTGGATGCCTTGGCACCTGTAGTCGAGAGTACTGCTCCAAGCGTACAACCAGTCGTCAGACTAACAAATGAGGAAGAGACGAGTAAACCAGAGGGATGCACAGTTCGTCCCAACCTTTAAAGTAAAGGTGGTGTTTCCGATTCAGACAGCGACAGACAGGCAGATATGGATAGCGGAATGATTGCAGAAGTGAGCGAAGGTTTTGCTCTGCTCACAAGCAGACTGAGAAAGCGATTCGGTGCGCGACGAAGGAGACAGGTAGTGCGTACCGGCAGCACAATCGGTTGGAAGCGCAGGATGCTCGAAGGGATAGAACTGACATTCCCGGCACTTCTACAGAAACTGGGAAGAGATTCAGATCTCCCGAAGAACATAACACTGCCAAAACGTTGAAGAGTACTCAGGGAAGACCAGTGGAGAACCTATTCAGTGTCCTGCGGAGGGAGACAAAGTTGTAACAGTAACGAAGGAAGAGCGCACGGCCACTGAGGAGGACTGTGACTTCCAAAAGGATGCCACAGCCATCACGGAAGGAGAAGATGGTCGCTGAGAAAGGAAAGGACTCTCTTACGCCAGAGTGGCAAGGAAGCACAACAGAGATGAGATGATTTATGCAATCATCGATATCGGCTGTGCATCCGGTAGGGTTCCACCAGATCGAACAATCGGGCAATCGAACATGTGTTGAACGAAGATGGTCCACCCGTACGAACTATGAACTGCGAGTATAGAGGGGACATCTTAACGCTGCGCTTTGCTTGATACCGTCAAAAAGCTTATAGGAAATATCCACTGTCCCTGAGAGGGCACAAAACTCGACCTTATGAGAAAGATGGACATCCCACACCTCACAAAGGTGACGGTCTTCATCAAGGATGTGGGCGGCGAAATCGCGACGGAGCGCATGATAGAAGTCTTAAACAAGCAAAACCAAGAGTTGGTAGTGAAGAAATAGCAGGTATTCCACTGCGAGGAGAAGGAGAAAGGAACTCCCCTTGAGGTGGACATTGATCAAGTCTTCGTGACAAGTTTGCCTTAGACTGAAGGAATGATGTTCTACGGGGATATGGCCGTCATTTTCTAGACTGGGAAGACTAGGATAGGCAAATATCCTCATATTGAGCATTAGGCGGTGCAGTGGCGGGACACTCAATACCGCCAAACGACACGGGGCCAACGATGAGACAATCACCGACTCTCATAACGTTGGGAAGACTAGGATAAGCAAAGATCCTAATACTAAAACATCAGGCAGTACTGGGGCGAGAGACCCAGCACAGCCGAACGAACTCCAGCCTAACCAACGCCCAAGAAACCTATTTGCTCAAGATTTGGAAGACTAGTATGGACAAAGATCCTAATATTGGAACATCAGGCAGTGCAGAGACGGTAGACTCAATACCTTCTAACGAACAGGAACCCGATGATGGAACTATTACCGACTTTCTCAAGATTCGGAGGACAGAGATGGGATAGGCAAAGATCCTAATATTAAAACATTAGGCAGTGCACTGACGGGAAACTCAATGCGGCCTAAAAAACAGGTGCAGACGATGAGACCACCACTCACTCTCAAGATGGCTATCTAATGGAGACCCAATGATTGAAGTCATCCAGATAAACCTCCACCGTAGCGATACAGCTACTCACTCTCTGATGGAGAAAGTCAGCAAGGGCAAGATTCCCTATTTCCTATTGCCCTAATTCAGGAGCCATGGACAACCCGGAACAAAGTTTCTGGACTGAACCATACCAACTACCAATTATTCTACGCTAACACTGGTCGAGTACCAGCACCGAAGACAAGCGTTATTTGTCATAAAAATTTAAATTATTTATTTGCCCCAGAGTTGTCAACGTCAGATGCAACAGTGGTGAGACAGGGAGACGGTGGACACCGAAAGAGGTTGGCAGACTTTATAACAGAGCACATCGTAAAAAAGCGGAAGTATATTGGGATGTGTATTACACACGGCTTAAGGAATACAATAAGATTACCGGAGCGGCAAAATGTGCCTCCGAGAGCCGCCAAAATGAAAAAGTTTCTCTCAAAATCCCATGTCCAAACGAAAGCGTAGTAGACGACATGGGAGTGAGAGCAGAGACAATGGAGGACATGTTGAGGTTTTTGATGAAAACTCATTTTCCACAGGATACGACGGTACTCACGGACACACCGGAATCTTGGAATAATGAGATTGATCGAAATCTTATCATAACGTAATTTATGGGCAAAGAAGCCTTTAGCAGCTTCAAACCATTTAAGTCACCTGGTGGAATATATCCGGCATTACTACAAAAGTAGGCCGATTATCTGGCGCCTCATCTGGCCACTATTTTCACAGCGTGCCTAGGACTTGCATATACTCCGAAAGTCTGGCAATTGTGGTATTTATACCCAAGCCCGGCAAGACAAGTTATGCGACACCAAAGGCCTATAAGCCTTTTGTACTTTATACTCAAAACCATGGAAAGTATTGTGGATACCATGATAAATAGTAGGACATCCAGCGAACTGCTCAAATAAAAACATCATGCCTATGTCAAGTGAAGGTCGGTGAAGACTGACCTGCACGAGGTTGTGCATAAAATAGAGAAATCCTTCTATGCCAAGACCTATACATTGGCAGTTTGCATTAACATCGAGGGGGCGTTTAACAATGTGCGCACCGACACGTTGATCCAATCCTTAGACCAGTACCGGCCGGACCGGGTCCTTAGAAACTGGATAAACCATATGCTCTTAGCAGATGGATAAATTTTGTGTCCCATTACATAAATATAAGGTAGAAAGTGGCAAAAGGCACGCCACAGGGAGGCATTTGATCGGCACTCCTTTGGATGACCACCATAAAACCTATTATGGATGCTGACTAAGAAGGGATTTGAACCCGACTGTTATAATACTTCTTAGAGTTAAGGATCCAAAGCAGCTATGCAGAAGGGCTGAAAGGATCTTGCATATGGCATATGACCGGTCTAGACCCAGAGGTCTCAACGTTAATCCAGAGAAGACTGAAATATGCAGGTTCACAAGAAAGACGAAAGTGGGACAATTTGACGCACCACTTTTCCTCAATAAATCGATTTCCATATATGAGAAGGTGAAATACTTAAGAGTGATCTTGGATAGGAAACTCCATTGAGTTGGTATAATCGAGGCGACGATAGGAAAGGAAGAGGTTTCCGATCGGATACCTGAGATGATTCTAGAAGTCGAGTGCGAGGCACTGCTGCCATCGTCATAGTCTTGGATTGACGGAACCCTAGTATTGCCATCTGTAAGATCATGTTACACGGATGGATCAAAGCTAGAGGACAAATTGGACCTGGGGGTCTACCTTGAGAACGCAGGAACTGAGTTCTGTTATAAACGGCCTAAACATAATACGGTCCTGCAGGCGGAGATTCGGGCGATCACGGAACGCGTGAAGTGGTGTGGTGCTAACGCGAGGACGTCGAGTGTAGACATCTTTACCGACAGTAAAATGGCCATAAGAGCAATAACAACCAGGACGGTAGGGTCACGAACTGCCTTGCAGTGTAAGAAGGAGATTAACGCCTTCTCTGAGGATGACAAAATCCGCATCGTTTGGGTGCCGGGCCATAACGGAGTAAGGGGGAATGGAAGAGTTAAGGGAGTGGGCGACGAATGCGCATGCAACATTGTGGAAACGGTTGGTAGAATGACGAAAATCCTATGGGGGATCCAGATCGTGAGAAGACGAGGCTATTACTGAAAGGAAGCAAGAAGGAGGTCAGTATAGCTATTGGCGTCATAACGGGACACATAAGACTACCAGCTCACTTATGTAAAATCGGTGCGCCAAATGATAGCGTGTTTAGGACATGCGGGGAAGATGAGACGTTGGAGCATTTCCTTTGTCATTGTCCGGCTTTCGCGTCTAAAAGAAACCGGCACTTAGGTGGGACACACGATGTATCCACCTGTTCCGTAGCATATGATTATCCCGTTTCTAAGAACCCAGTCCACCTTGTACTGGTCTAAGGTTTGAATCAGTGTATCGGTCCGCACATTGTTGAGAGCCCCCTCGATGTCAATGTATACCACGTACGTTTTGGCATCGAAGGATTCTTCTATTTTATGCACAACCTCGTGCAGGGCAGTCTCCACCGACCTTCCTTTGACATAGGCAAGCTGTTTGCATTTGAGCAGTTCGCTGGATGTTCTACTCTTTACCATAGTGTCCATAATACGTTCGATGGTTTTGAATAGAAAGGACGTAATGCTTATAGGTCTGTTGGCCTGTGGTGTCGCAATACTTGCACTACCGGTCTTGGGTATAAATACCACCCTTCCTTCTGCCAGGCTTTCGGAGTATATGCAACTCCTACGCACGCCATGAAAATAGTTGCCAGATGAGGCGCCAGATATTCGGCCTCTATTTGTGGTAGCGCCGGAAATACTTCATCAGGTCCGGGTGACTTAAATGGTTTGAAACTCCTCGAGGATTTCTTCACCATAAATTCCGTAATTATAAACCTTCGATCGACATCATTATTCCAAGATTCCAGTGTCTCCATTTTCATCAAAAGCCTTAACATGTCCTCCGTTGTCTCTGCTCTCACTCCCATGTTGTCTTCTTAAGTTTCAGTTTGAACATGGGTTTTTGAGAGAAACTTCTTATCTTGGCGGCGTCTTTAACGCTATCGACCTGTTCGCCGAAAAGCTTCCAGGAGGCACGTTTTGCCGCTCTGGTAATCTTATTGTATTCCTTGAGCCGTGTGTAATAAACATCCCAATAAACTTATAAACTTCCGCTTTTTTACGACGTGCTCTGTTAAAAAGTCTGCGAACCTCTTTCCCAATATTGCGAATCTTTCGGGTCATCCAGCGTCTTTCTTGGGCTGAGTCTTCGATGGACCCCACCAGAGCAGTGGTAATCCTTTTGACATTGTCATCAATGTCTTCTATGCTGGAACATTCTAAATTCTAAATAAAAATTCTGCCCATGAAAATTCCACTAACGAACAGAGGCAAACTTCTCACATATCAATGAATGCGGTCCGTTCAAGTTTAAGCTTTTATAGCCGAGTCCGAACGGCGTGCCGCAGTGCGAAACCTCTATGGAGAGATGTTTTACATGGCATAGTACCTCACAAATGTTGCCAGCAATAGAAGGGGAAAACCACCGCTGAAAACTTCTTCTGATGGTATCGCCAGGATTCGAACCCAGGCGATCAGCGTCATAGGCGGACATGCTAACCTCTGCGCTATGGTGGCCTACGGTGAGTAGTCTTCAGAATTTTGTCCAGTTGGTTTTCAACTTATTCCGGAAGCTGGTCGGATTCGGCGCTGGCCGTACTATTCTCAACCTAATGCAGCGATGGTCAGAGAAAGAAGGTTCCATGGAGACCCTCCAATCCTGAAGTTCATCGATTAAATATTCCGAACATTGTCACTTCTAAAACCTCCTCCTTAATTCTATAAACAAAGGCAGCGGTGTTACCAATATTAAGAGTTTTTAGGTCGTTGGCTTCCAAGAATTCTGTCAGGGTTTGGCCCCGCTTATTAGTGTTGGTACTACCCCACGAAATGAGGCGAGAGTTCGTTTCGCAGCCTAGTAATACCTCGTTTCCTGTCTGGTTTACTTTCCTTACCAGCCGTTGCAGCTCCTCCCAAACTTACTTCTCAAGGATTTTGAAGGTGGCAATTCTAATCTGATTTGGCTGAAATTAATTTAATTTAACACTTTGGTGTGGTGTACCGCACCACCCTCTTTAAAATTGAGACGAGATTCTAAAATAAAGTTTTGACTTTGTGAGATTTAAATAAATCTATATTTGAAAGAAAAGATTCACAGAAAGAAATCGGTATTTATGATTTTTCACAACTTAAAACAAATTTGCCATGTATCCTGATCCTTTTAGATAAAACAGCAAAAACAATAGAAAATATGCTGAAAATGGGACATGGCTAATTTTTTGCGAAAACAGTAAATATTTTCTGATGTTTTTAGATGGTAAAAAGTTGAAAGTATGTAGGCAAGTACTAAAATCATCAGAAATACATCATAAACACACTAGTGGCCAAAACTTTATTAATCACCACAGAAATTTCAAAAAAAGGAAAAAGAATTGTATTACACATACATATAAATTTTTCTGACGTAAAATCCACCACGGAGGGATCTTGTCATTCCGTTTGTAACATATAAAAATTATCTTGATCGTCGTAATATTTTGAGAAGATCTATGCCTTCGTTTGTCATTGGTTATCACTCTACAGTCTTTGGAAGTGGTTATATTGAGCTGAAACTTGGCACAGTTAATTTTTTACTATGGGAAGGTTAAGTTGGTCTATATGGGGCTATATCTTGATCTAGCCACCATATAGACCCATCTCCCGATTTAAGGTCTAAGGTCCGATTTCGCACAGTGAGTTGTCTTGAGACCTTCGTTATCCGTATCGAATATGGTCTAAATCTAACAATATCTTGATATGGCCACCATATAGACCCATCTCCCGATTTAAGGTCTAAGGCAGCCGCATTTGTTACCCGATTTCCACTTCGTCATCCGTGAGAAATTTGGTTCAGATCGGATTATATTTGGGTATAGCTGCCATATATACCAATCTACCGATTTGTGGTCTTTTACCCATATGTTAGGTTAGGTTGGAATAGGATGACGACAAGATATGTCTTAGTATCCGCGTAGGCCATCATGTGACCCATTGTAATTCCTCGTGAACTCTTGCTCTTCTCTCAACAGTACGACCCGCCTGTAAGACAGATTTCAATGCACTGCATCTGCCTAGGTTAACGCCTTTAACTTCCTCTAGTGGCTGAAACAAAAGGAACCAAGAATCCTATTTCTACTTTGGGTTAGTGCGGGCATTGACATAGGAAATGAAAACTGTTTATTGTAGCGTCTATGTAGTGACACCAACGCCATACATCATTTCTAATGCCTATGTAAGACATATACTTTCTTAACTTATTGTATCCAATTCTAATCCTAATGATTGCACTTAAATGCGTCTTCTCCACTAACAATAGAGCGTCTATGTTCTGTTTCGAACTTTCTATCCACCTATAACTTGGGTATTTATTACGCGATTTTTCTGTTTGATAGTGCTAGCAAAATCATTTAAAAGAATATCTCATGTCCATAAACATGCATTTTAATGGTCCAAAACTTGATAAATATCTCACAACAACCGATTAACCGCTTTGACTTCTTGGGCAGCTTAACGTGCGATCTATTCAAAACTACATGCAAATATTGTCCGATTTAACCAAATCGGGCAAGCATGTCGTAGGGGTCTAAAATACTCGATCAATGGAATTATCCGCAAATTTCTGAGTGCTACATCAAAATATGATCCGATATTGCCAATGGTTGAACTTAACCTGCCTATGGATAAAAAATAAAAGCTGTAAATTTTGACTTGATGCTAAGATAGCAAAGCGTAATATTCTTAGCCTATTTAGCGATAAAGATTTATATACTTGATTGGATCGAATATGAATATTTCAAGGTGACAACATTATTTTCGGAAACACAAAGTTAACATACAGTCGAATTCCAATTGGTAGCGTCAATGCAACAACAAAATTTTATAATTTTTTTTTTTTTAAATCAAAACCAACATAAGTAGCGCAAAATTAAAACAATTATCAAATGCGTTTAAAGACTACATTCTACGCACCTGATCATTCTCTATGGGAACAGTAACTACTACCACATGAATTTTTGGATTCTTCACAAATCGTATATTCACTTTGTCACTCCGTTTGCAACACATCAAAATATTCATTTTCGACCCAATAAGGTATATATATATTCTTCGGCATCGTAAATATCTAAAACGATCTAGCTAAGTCCGTCTATCTGTTGAAATCACGCTACAGTCTCTAAAACGGATATATTGGGCTAAAACTTTGCATAGATACATTTCGTTCATAGGCAGAAAAAGTTCGAAGATGGGCGATATCGGTCTATATCTTGATATAGCCCCCAAATAGACCGATCTCCCGATTAAGGGTCTTACGCTCATAAAAGCTGTATTTATTTCCTGAAATTTAGCACAACGATGATTTGTGTTAAGATCCCTGACAGCTGTGCAGAATATTGCTCAGATCGGTCTGTATCTTAATATAGCCCCTCATATAGGGCGATCTTCCATTTTAGTGTATTAGGCTCATAAAAGCTGTATTTATTAGTCGATTTCGCTGATATTTAATACTGCGAGCTTTGTTCAGCCCTTCAACGCCCGTGTCGAGTATGGTTTACTTCGGATCATTTTAGGGTACAGCCCCTATACATCGATTTCCCGAATTACGGTCTTCAACCCATATAAGATTTCTTTATTACCAGTTTATGACACTTTAAACAGTGAACTGTGGCGAGTTTGGTCCAGATTGGACCATATTTCGGTAGAGCTGCTTTAGATTCAGAATCATGTATTTTTCACAGGATTTTAACGAAACGTTATATATACCTAAGGTGGTGGGTACCCAATGTTCGGCCCGGCCAAACTTAATGCCTTTTTAATTGTTATTTGTCGCGTTATTTTTCATTTAATTAGCTGGAAAGAAGCCCGTTTCGCTGCGACTTCTTTTACTACACAGGAATCAAAGAAAATATTATCTTTGTAAAACTATTTACAGTTTTCTCGATTCAAGGTCATTCAATATTTCGGTCAATACCTCTTGCTCAACTCCTAAATCATTACTGCCACAAGGATTAGTACTAGCTTCCCTACTGTACTCTATCTATACATCTGATTTTTCTCCCCCATCATACTTGCAAATCGCCTACTACGCGGATGATACTGCGCTCATTTTATCCAGCAAATTAACTACAGCTCTTTTGAAAAAAACGGAAAGGCGAATCTCAGCGATTAATAACTACTTCTCAAGGTGGAAGGTGGATTAAAATGAACGCTTCGAAAACCCAAGCATTAATATTTCCCTTCAATAAATCACCTAAAAGGATACCGAACCGTAATCTTCGATTTGGTAACGAGAGTATTGCCATCAGCCTCCACGTGAAATACCTTGGTGCAACATTAGACAAAAAACCACCTTCGGGAGGCATATTGATGAAATTAAAAGGAAATCTGTAAAAACTTTAAGGGATCTGTGGCCTCTGTTAAACAAAAAGTCATCTCTCAATTGCCAAAACATAAACATCCTATATAAAAGTGTCATTAGACCGATATTGACATACGCTTATCCAATATGGTCCATTCTGAAACGAAATATTTAGAAATTTCTGAATTTATAAATAAATTAAATTGTAACTATTTCTTTAAAATAAATAATTCTACTCATCAATTGATAAGGTTCTGCATGGAACGCACAAAGTTAAATATTTTATGTATTAAATTGAAATTAAACAAATTTGAAAACGTATGCTTACGCTAGACTATTTTTTGTGAATTGTGTGCTTTTGTGATAAAATCTCATAAGATGAATTATAAATATCGAACTACTCAATAAAGATGATTTTGAAAATGAAATGAGATTGCACTAAAGTACCATATTGCATAATACGAAATCGAAAATTTTTAAATTCCCCTATTCATCAGACCCCAAATTTGGGTATCAATTTTTTAGTTTACTATAAGGCTGCAAACAAGATTTTTCTTAAGTCAGTCAATCAATCTGCGAGCTCTGGTATTTTTGAATTTGGGAAGTGGGAAGGTCTGTGACTTTATTCGTCACATCAACGATGGCATTCATGCCCAATAAAACCCTCCTTCACTCAAACAAAACGAATGAACTACACCAAAACAAATAAAAGCGTGCTAAGTTTGGCCGGGCCGAATCTTTTATACCCTCCACCATGGATCGCATTTGTCGACTTCTTTTCCCGGCATCCCTTCTTAGGCAAAAAAAAAAAGATATAAGAAAAGATTTGCTCTGCTATTAGAGCGATATATAAGATATACAATTAAATTATATGTTGGAGACCTGTGTAAAATGTCAGCCAATTCGAATAAGAATTGCGCTCTTTATGGGCTCAAAAAGTAAAAATTGAGATCGATTTATATGGGAACTGTATCGGGCTATGGACCGATTCAGACCATAATAAACACGTATGTTAATGGTCATAAGAGAATCCGTCGTACAAAATTTCAGGCAAATCGGATAATAATTGCGACCTCTAGAGGCTCAAGAAGTCAAGATCCCAGATCGGTTTATATGGCAGCTATATCAGGTTATGATCCGATTTGAACTTTATTTGACATAGTTGTTGAAAGTAACAATAAAAAAGTCTTGCGATAGGAATGCGCCCTCTAGAAGCTCAAGAAGTCAAGTCCCCAGATCTGTTTATATGACAGCTATATCAGGTTATAAACCGATTTGAACCATACTTGGCACATTTGTTGGATATCGTAACAAAACACGTCGTGCAAAATTTAATTCAAATTAGATAAGAATTGCGCCCTCTAGAGGCTCAAGAGGTCAAGACCCAAGATCAGTTTATATGACAGCTATATAAGGTTATGGACCGATTTGAACCATACTTGGCACAGTTGTTGGATATCGTAACAAAACACGTCGTGCAAGATTTCATTCCAATCGGATAAGAATTGCGCACTCTAGAGGCTCAAGAAGTCAAGACCCAAGATCGGTTTATATGGCAGCTATATCAAAACATGGACCGATATGGCCCATTTACAATACCAACCGACCTACACTAATAAGAAGTATTTGTGCAAAATTTCAAGCGGCTAGCTTTACTCCTTCGGAAGTCAGCGCGCTTTCGACAGACAGACGGACGGACGGACATGGCTAGATCGACATAAAATGTCACGACGATCAAGAATATGTATACTTTATGGGGTCTCAGACGAATATTTCGAGTAGTTACAATCAGAATGACGAAATTAGTATACCCCCCATCTTATGGTGGAGGGTATAAAAACAAGCAGCCTTAACCTTGTTTTAAAGCAAGGACAATAAATTTAAAGTTGTTGAAAACAGGTTTTTTATCTTATGTTTCCTTTTTATACCCTTTCAATAGGCAGACTAATAAAACACTATGGCACATGCCATTAACCATTCCACGCAACTGTTGTGATCTTCTTAATTTTGTAAAGATAACGGCATCGTCTTCAGTTAGGGCAAATAAACGCCGCCAACAACACTACCGACTATACAAAACAGTAACACCTCATTTTGAAAATTTTAAACACCATCTGTTTTCTAGGTATTTTACAGTTTATACAGCTGATTGGGGTTTATTTGAACAAAACAACGAACGGTGTAAGGACGTATACATAGGCTGCAGGTATTTTACAGTTTATACATCTGATTGGGGTTTATTCCAACAAAACAACGAACGATGTAAGGTCGTATATATAGGCTGCATTTTGAGTCACTGAACGGCTGCCCCATCCCCCATATAGGACGTATTTGTGCACCATGACAATTTGGATCTTAAAGGGAGTGGATCTCGACCCATACCCCAAACCGGACATGTTTGCTGACTTTTGCAATAAGGGGTTTAAATGAAAGGGTTTTAAATGAAATAATAATAAATAAGTGGTTTAAATGGAAGGTAGTTGCAAATGGTTTAAATGAAAGGTAGCTGCAAAAGGTAGTAGAAAACGATTTTTATTTATATCCAATGAGGCCAATGGCAATAGGGGGTTCAAGCAAGTGATGTTTGAGAGTAGAGCACGATGCTGATATATTTTCAGAGCTAAATGTTTGGGGGACCACCCCACTCCCTAAAACAACCCTTAAATTGGTCATATTTACCGACCACGTCAATGTGGGGCTCAAGAGTACGAAATTTATACCCACTTTCGGGACCAATTTTCTGGGGGTCTACCCCTTCCCCAAAAACACCAAAAACAGCATTTATTTACTGATCATCGCAATATGTGGCTCTAATAAAGGTATTTGGGAGTAGAATTCGAATCTGATATCCAAATGTGGGACCATGTATTTTTGGCACCGCCCTTTCCCAAAACACCCCCAAAGAGAACAAATTTTGGGGCCAAGTGTTTGAGAACGCCTCATCCCATAAACTTCCCTTACACCATTGGCAATAAATGGTATTTGAGAGAAGAGCACTATGTTGATATTTTTCAGGGCCAAGTGTCTCACCCCCGAAAAACACCCTAATCGGTCATCATTACTATATCGGGCTAAAATAAAGACTTTTAAGAATGGTGTATATCTAGCACCCAAAAGGTAATGACCCTAAACCCTCATAGCGAATTTATAGATCAATATATATTGTTATACTGTCAGTCATGCGATATACATATACAATTTTCGTAGTATGGTATTTCACCAGAAGCTCTTTAATTGTCGAAAATAAATACTCAAAAGATAATTTTGTTCCATATAAAGTAAAAGAAGGCGCAGCGGAGCGGGCCTAGTTCAGCTAGTATTTTATAAAGATAAAATTTAGCTAGGCCGCCTCAAAATTATTTTTTTAAGACAAAATTTCGTAACAATTTTTTAAAGACAAAATTGTAATTAAATTTTTTTCTAAAGATACAAATTTTAACATAACAGTCAATAGCGACAAAACTTCAGCCAGGGCCGGATCCCCTAACATTTATTTTTTTACAAAATTTCAACACTATTTTTTAAAGACAGTATATGCATAAAATTTTTTTTAAAGAAAACATTTTCATATATTTTTTCCAAAGATAAAATTTCAATAAATTATCTTCTAACGACAAAATTATAATGAATTTTTTTCTAAAAACTAAATTATGACAAACTTTTGCCTAGTTTTGGGACTGCCTAGAAATTATGTTTGTGCATGCTCAATGCATTTTGCGAGACCATATTTTGGCAAAACTTTTTATAGTCTTTTTCTATTTCTTTAGAATAGAAAACTATTTTAGAGAGAAACAAAAACATATCCTATTTGTATAATCTGGACTCAATTCCAAGAAAATAATTACATGAATGTGAAAATAAAACTTCAAAAATATTTTTCAAAAGACAAAATTTTAATGAATTTTTTAATGACTAAATTTTAATGAAAACATTTTAATAAATTTTTCTGAAGACAAAATTTTAATACATTTATTTCAAAATATCAATAAATCTTAATATGATTTTAAGAACGAAAACGCAAACAGACAAACCAACAGATAAAATTTCTAAGATGATTTTAAACAAAAAACTATAAAAATTTTCTTTAATCCAGATTCTTCAAAGAGTTAAAAAAAAGTCAATAAGAACTTTTCCGAAACATTTAACATAAATGAATTTTCTCATTATTCATTTTTTTTTATTTGAATTGGAATTTCAACTGTAAAAAATTATTATATAAAAGTTGTCTTTAAATAAAATATTTTGCTTGTTAGTCCGAAAAACTTTAGTTAATATAATTAATAATATCTAATTATAAATTATTTGAATTACATCAAGGATAGCCTCCTCTGTGTCCGCTTATAACGCCGAACGCATAGTTTCAAATCCATGCGTAAAATCATTTGTGATTTTACGCATTTCTCTACCAAATGGAGGCGCTATGCGGTACGCCATTTGGACTCGGCATATAAAAGGTGGCCCCTTACCATTGAGCTTAAACTTTAACCGGACTGCACTCATTGATATGAGAAAAGTATTCCCTGTTCCTAAATGGAATGTTCATGGGAAATTTAGTAATTGTAGTTAGTACATCAGCAATCAAATGCAAAATTTTAAAGACTCGGAAACACAATTTTAACCACTCATAGTTGACAATTTAAAATATAGGGTTGCCCAAAAAGTAATTGCGGATTTTTTAAAAGAAAGTAAATGCATTTTTAATAAAACTTAGAATGAACTTTAATCAAATATACTTTTTTTACACTTTTTTTCTAAAGCAAGTCTTCTCTGGGTTAACATTGAGACCTCTAGGTCTAGCCCAGTCATATGCCATATGCCCTTTCGGCCCTTCTGCATAGCACGTTCGGATCCTTACCCCTTAGAAGTATTATAACATCGTCTGCGTAGGATTGGATCAGTGTGTCGGTCCGCACATTGTTAAAAGACCCATAGATGTCAACGAATACCGCCAGTGTGAACGTTTGGGCATCGAAGGATTCTTCTATTTCATGCACAACCCTTGACATAGGCATGCTTTTTATACCCTCCACCATAAGATGGGGGGTATACTAATTTCGTCATTCTGTTTGTAACTACTCGAAATATTCGTCTGAGACCCCATAAAGTATATATATTCTTGATCGTTGTGAAATTTTATGTCGATCTAGCCATGTCCGTCCGTCTGTCCGTCCGTCCGTCCGTCCGTCCGTCCGTCCGTCCGTCCGTCCGTCCGTCCGTCCGTCCGTCCGTCCGTCCGTCCGTCTGTCTGTCGAAAGCACGCTAACTTCCGAAGGAGTAAAGCTAGCCGCTTGAAATTTTGCACAAATACTTCTTATTAGTGTAGGTCGGTTGGTATTGTAAATGGGTCATATCGGTCCATGTTTTGATATAGCTGCCATATAAACCGATCTTGGGTCTTGACTTCTTGAGCCTGTAGAGTGCGCAATTCTTATCCGATTGAAATGAAATTTTGCACCAAGTGTTTTGTTATGACATGCAACAACTGTGCCTAGTATGGTTCAAATCGGACCATAACCTGATATAGCTGCCATATAAACCGATCTTGGGTCTTGACTTCTTGAGCCTCTAGAGTGCGCAATTCTTATCCGATTGAAATGAAATTTTGCACCAAGTGTTTTGTTATGACATCCAACAACTGTGCCAAGTATGGTCCAAATCGGTCAATAACCTGATATAGCTGCCATATAAACCGATCTTGGGTCTTGACTTCTTGAGCCTCTAGAGTGCGCAATTCTTATCCGATCAGAATGAAATTTTGCACGACGTGTTTTGTTATTATATCCAACAACTGTGCCAAGTATGGTTCAAATCGGTCCATAACCTGATATAGCTGCCATATAAACCGATCTTGGGTCTTGACTTCTTGAGCCTCTAGAGGGCGCAATTCCTATCCGATTTGCCTGAAATTTTGTACGACGGATTCTTTCATGACCATCAACATACGTGTTTATTATGGTCTGAATCGGTCCATAGCCCGATACAGCTCCCATATAAATCGATCTCTCTATTTTACTTCTTGAGCCCACAAAGGGCGCAATTCTTATTCGAATTGGCTGACATTTTACACAGGTCTCCAACATATAATTTAATTGTGGTCCAAACCGGACCATACCTTGATATCGCTCTAATAGCAGAGCAAATCTTTTCTTATATCCTTTTTTTGCCTAAGAAGAGATGCCGGGAAAAGAACTCGACATATGCGATCCATGGTGGAGGGTATATAAGATTCGGCCCGGCCGAACTTAGCACGCTTTTACTTGTTATATTTGAGCAGTTTGCTGGATGTTACACTCTTTATTATGGTGTCCACAATACGTTCCATGGTTTTGAGTAGAAAGGACGTAAGGCTTATGGGTCTGTAGGCCTTTGGTGTCGCATAACTTGCCTTTCCGGGCTTGGGTATAAACACCACCCTTGCCTCCTGCCAGGATTTCGGAATATATGAAAGTCCTAGGCATGCTGTGAAAATTTTGATCAGACGATGCGCCAGATAGTTTGCCTCTTTCTGTAGTAACGAATCTTATTCCAAGATTCCGGTGTTTCCGTGAGTCCCTTCGTATCCAGTGGAAAATGGGTTTTCATCAAAAGCCTCAACATGTCCTCCGTTGTCTCTGCTCTCACTCCCATGTCGTCTACTAAAGTTTCAGTTTGGACATGGGTTTTTGAGAGAAACTTTTTTATCTTGGTGGCGTCTTTAACGCTATTGACCTGTTCGCAGAAAAGCCTCCAGGAGGCACGTTTTGCCGCTCTGGTAACCTTATTGTATTCTTTGAGCCGTGTTTAATATTCATCCCAATAAACTTCCGCCTTTTTACGACGTGCTCTGTTAAAAAGTCTGCGGATCTCTTTCCCAATATTGCGAGTCTCCCCGGTCATCCAGGTTTTTTGTTTTTTTGGCTGATTTACTTTCCCGAAAAGAACAACTATCTTCGAATGACTCCACTAGTTCAGTCGTAATCTTGTTGACATTGTTGTCAATGTATTCTGTGCTTGGACTATCTAAATTATCTTGCCCAAATCTTCTTCTGAGTAGTCTTCCGAATTTTGGCCAGTTTGTTTTCATCTTATTCTGGAAGCTTATCAGATTCGGTGCTGGCCGTGCTATTCTAAACCTAATGTAGCGGTGGTCAGAGAAAGAGTGTTCCATGGAGACCCTCCAATCCTGAATCTCATCGATTAGATTTTCAGATCAGGCAGCTCATCATTTGTATGGGTGGACCCTGTACAGAGTTCCACACATGTTCAAAAATCCGATCGTTAACAAAATCCTCCACTTGGGACCGATGATCTGGTGGAGTCCTACCGGATGTACAGCCGATATTGATGACTGCATAAGTCAGCTCATCTCTGTTGTGCTTCCTTGCAACTCTAGCGTAAGAGGGCGGCTCCTTACCATTCTCAGCGACTACTTCCCCTTCATTAATGGCTGTGCCTCAGTTTGGAAGTAACAGTTCTCCATGAAGACCCAGGGGCCGTGCGCGCTTCCTTCGTTCCTGTTCCAACTTTGTCTACCTCCGCAGGACACTGTCTGGAGTCTCCATTGCGGGATGGCTGGCTTGGTTTTCCCAGAGTACTTGAAAGCGGGGAGCTCTTTTTCCTCTTCAGTGTTTTAGCAGTGTTGTGCTCTTCGGGAGATCTGATTCTTTTTCCAGCTTCCGTAGCCTACTCCAAAATGATTTAAAATTTTTTTCGTAATAGATAGTATCTATTCCGAGATACGGATATATATCTTTTTTTACTTTGAGGAGCAGACACGTCCGCTTCACCTAACGGCTAAAGATAATACATTTTACATCTTTTTAAAGGAACATTCCAATTAGTAAAAAATATTTTCCTTTATATTAAGAGTTATTTTAAATGGCAGATTAATAAATCCTTAACTTAGCGTCTTGCTATAAAATACAAAAGTCTAAAATGAATGTCAAAATATAGTTGAAAGATAGGGAATTTACCTTGGCACAGATCAACAGTGAACCGTAGTTAAAGCTTCAAAATAGGAGCGTATTTAAGAGGTAACTAATTTTTGGTTAAGATGCTAAGATAAGTTAAAAAAAAGAATTTTTTCAAAAAATAATAACTGGACGGTCTTCTGGAAAGTAAAGTAAGAACAATCAGCGATCAAAATTTATGCCAACAAGACAGCGACGATTGATGAAATTCGTACGAATATCGAAGCCGAAATTGCAGCAGTATCGGCCGATTTATGCTTGAAAACCATCAAAAATTGGGTGCAGCGTCTGGACTTCTGCATGCGTGCTTATGGTGGCCATGCAAAGAAATCGAGTTAAATACGTGTTGGCATCGAACATACTTAAACAGAAGTAAAGAATTTCATTGATATCCGCAATCGTTTTTGTTTTATTTAAAAAAATTTTAAAGCGCTCTTTTTGAAAACCTCGATTATTTTATTGAGATGTAATCTTTTGTCTTTTTTAATATTGGGAAGACTAGTATAGGCAAAGAACTTAATACTGGAACATTAGGCAGTGCAGTGACAGGAAAGTCAATGCAATCTAAAGAACAGGGAGCTGACGATGAGACCATCACCCACTCCCAAGAAGCCAATTTACGAGAGGACCAATGATTGCGGTCATCCAAATAAACCTCCGCCGGAGTAATACAGCTACACACCCTCTGATGGAGAAAATCAGCAAAGGCAAGAGTCATATTCTGGACTGAACCATATGAACTACAATTGTTCTATGCTAACACTGATACTCGGCCGAGGACCTGCGTTATTTGTCGTAGAAATTTAAATTATATAACTTCCCAGAGTTGTCGACATCGGATGCAACAGCGGTGAGATAGGAAGACGGTGGAGCATACTCGGCATCGCGTAATTTACTTTACGACCCTCCGACACCGCCACCCACTTCGAAGCTGCAACGGTTGGTGAGAAAAGCAAACCAGACAAGAAAAGAGATACTAATATGGTGCGATGCGAACTCTCACCACTTTTCTTGGGGTAGCACCAACACTAATTAGCGGGGCCATGCCCTGGCAGAATTCTTGAATACCAATGACCTAAAAACTCTTAATATTGGTAACACCGCTGCCTTTGTTAATAGAATTAAGGAGGAGGTTTTAGAAGTGACAATGTTCGGAAAATCTAATCGAAGAGGTTCAGGATTGGAGGGTTTCCATGGGGCATTCCTTCTCAGACCATCGATAAGCTTCCGGAATAAGTTGAAAACCAACTGGTCAAAATTCGGAAGACTACTCAGAAGAAGATTTGGGCGAGATAAGTAAGATTGTCCAAGCATAGAATACATTGACGACAATGTCAACAAGATTATGACTGAACTAGTGGAGTCATTCGAAGATAGTTGTCCTCTTCGAGAAGGGAAATCAGCCCAAGAAAAATCGTGGGTAACCGCTTAGATTCGCAATATTGGGAAAGAAGCGCGTCGTAAAAACTCGGAAGTGATTGGAATGTGTATTACACACGGCTCAAGTAACACAATATGATTACCAGAGTGGCAAAACGTGCCTCCTGGAAGCCTTTTTACGAACAGGTCGATAGCGTTAATGACGCCTCTAAGATGAAAAAGTTTCTCCCAAAAACCCATGTCCAAACTGAAATGTTAGTAATCGACATGGGAGTGAGAGCAGAGACAACGGAGGACATGTGAAGGCTTTTGATGAAAACGCATTTTTCAAAGGATACGACGGGACTCATCAGCTACGCGGAAAACCAGTCTCAATGTTAACCCAGAGAAGACTGAAATCTGCCTTCGGAAGACGAAGGTGGGCCAATTTGGCCCATCACGTTTCCTCAATAGAACGATTTCGATATCTGACAAGGTCAACTACTTTTGTGTGATGTTGAACTGGAAAATTGGAAGTATTATATTCAGCAGCGTACTGAGAAGGCTCACAGATGTTGGGCACTATTTAGACGGGTCGTAGACTCGAAATGGGAAAGTGCAACGTAAGGATAATAAGAACATGTTATCTTGGCATAGACGGAGCAATGAGGACCACCCCCATTAGGGTACTCGATACTATTCTAGATATCCTACCCATAGAAATACGGATTAAGCGCAACGTAGCCACTACGACTAGGAGACTTAGGGCGATGGGAGAATGGATAGAGGACAAGAGCAGCTGATACCATCGCGGTATAATCGAGGCAATGATAGGAAACCTGGAAGGAATGGAAGAGGTTTCCGATTGGATACCTGATTTGACACTTGAGCTCAAGTGCGTGGCACTGTCTTGAATTGATGGAACCCTAGTATTGCCATCTGAAATATCATGTTACACGGATGGATCGAAGCTAGAGAACGGCGAAAATCCTATGAGGAGAACCAGATCGTGAGAAGACCAGGCTATTACTGAAAGGAAGCAAGAAGGAGTTCAATATATTGTAGCTTCTGTATCATAACGGGACACATAGGACTACGAACTTACTTATGCCAAATCAGTGCGGCAAGTGATAGCATGTGTATGCCCGGCTTTCGCGTCTAACAGATGCCGGCACTTAGGTGGAAACACTATACCAGACATAAACCTACTTAGGGGAGTGGAATGGAAAACAATTAAAAATTTTGTAAGTAGCACGAAATTGCTAACTTAGATTTTCTATTTCGAGATTAGGTTAGGTTAGGTTTAAGTGGCAGTCTGCCATCAGACTCACTTAGACGTTTTCGTCCCTTGTGATACCACAGAAACAGAAGAAGTCTGCCATCAGACTCAATTAGACGTTTTCGTCCCTTGTGATACCACAGGAACAGGAGAAGGAAGATGTCTTCTAGTTCCTACCGTTGAACCATCAAGATCGCTTTCAAAATACCAATTACTTGCGAATGTTCACATCCGCTAAATCAGACAGGTTCTTTAAGAAATTAGAATGTAAAGTGGAACTCCCTCTATCTGCTAGTGCGGGACACACACACAGAAGGTGTTCTATAGTTTCTTTTCCTCGATGTCCTCACAGCTTCTGCAAAAGTCGTTGCTGGTAACATTCAGTCTGTCAGCAAGTTTTCCGATTCGACAGTGACCTGTCATGACGGACACAATGACTGAGACGTCTGTTCTAGCTAATGAGAGCAAAGCAGTAGACCACCTCAAGTCTACATTAGGCCACATAGTTTTGGCCTGCAGTGGGAGTCCTTTTCGACATGACCAGTTCTAGATCTTTTGAACGACCAGTCTATGTAACTGCTGTTACCAGAGATATCGTAGTTCCAATCGGTTCTATCAAGGATAGTGGTACAGTAATTTGTATCAAAAAGCGGCTCAGGTAGGTGAAATCCAACCAAATCCAATAAACTGTTCAGTGAGGATATATGACATCAACAACCTCTCTCCATCTAGTTCTATCCTTGGCCAAAGCCTTAGTCTGATTCCATGATATATCGGTTGATTCCAACTCTGTTTTCGTCCAGCGGATCCATGTGTTTTTCGGGCGGCCCCTCCTTCTCTGTCCTTGCGGGTTTCAGTCCAGGACATTTCGCTATATTATCGTGCGGTCGGCGTAGGATATGACTCAACCAAGTTCATTTTCTCTTCTGGATTTCTACATCGACAGGGGAAGTGTTTGTACTTATTTGCAATTCCTCTTTTGAATCACGGCGTATGTCTGCTTCCGATCCTCCGTCCTTTGTTATTTTGCTGCCAAGATAGGAGAAGTTGTCAAGGTCTTCAATGACATGGTCGTTTAAAATGAGCGGTGTTAAATTTGACATTCCTTTCCTCATAAATTTCCTCTTTGCTATGCTTATCTTCAATCGTTCCAATTTCGCCTTTATGTGCTCAAAGCGACGCAAAGAGGCATATGCCATCCGCATAGTCGATGTCTCCAAGGAAGTCGTTTATGCCCCAGCGTTTGCCATGGGGTACCTCAGCATTAGCTGCTTCCAATACGGAGTCCAATAAAATTTAAAATAGCGTCGGCTATAGGTTCAACCCTGCTTCACTCCTTTATCGATCACGAAAGGAGGGCTCTCATTTCCTTTTTTGTGGATAAACATCTCAGTTTTACTTACTTTTTTTTTGCGAATCCAGGTTCAAAACCCGCAGCCGGCCAACTTTTTTTAAATTTTATTTTCTTTAAACTATTTTTAGAAAATCGTCGTAAAAAATATGTATTTTTATAATTTTTTTTAAAGCGATTTCTACACTTCCTTAATTTAATTTAATCAGCAAACTTAATCAGTAATGCTTATTGCGTTATTTCGTCATCAAAAAAGTGATGTCGATAGGCTTGGTGTTGCATGCAAAACTACCAAACGTGAGATCATGAGTTCAAATCTCCTCAAACACCGATAGATAAAGCTAATAAAATTGTTCAAGTTGTTGTACTAGGAGAGCAGCTAGCTAGAAAAATAACGAACGAATCATGACTGAACGTCTTGGCCGAAAACCTGTCTATTCCTTCCTCAAAATGCTGTCTATTCCTTCCTCAAAATGCTGTCAAGTATCTCACCGATAAGGAAATTCGCTGCACAGGCTACACCCAGAGAAAAGTTGATACCAAACGTGATCATTTCAATACCATGCGGTAGTGATAGTAAAGCTACACCGTATGGTACAAAAACAATACCGGATGGTATGAATGAACCATAAAATGATTACTAACGTTTGGTACTAGCCTTATTACCGGACTGTCATTGGTGTTAACACAATCTGATATTGGTTTTAGTATCAAACCAAAACCATTGAAAATAATTTTAATTTCGATTTTTAATGTTAATAATTACAAAAAGTAATGTTACACCGTGACCAACTTCAAATCTTTGTATTCAACAGTTGATTCTATATCTATCGATTCCCAGAAGTGGTTTTTATATGAATACGCCAACACAGCACTGTTTTCCACACAGTGGACTATATCATGTTTTGAATGTAGAATGTCCCTAGAATTTGCACAATTTTGATTTTCACCGCTATCGAGTATTTGAACAGGTTTTTACGCACTCAAATTGTATTAAAACATTTTATTTGTTTCTTAAACAAATATTTTATAATGGCGACAATATTTTAAATACAAAGCTCAACAGCACTTCGAGCGCGATGACAAGGATATAAGTGTGACGCCGTAAATTCTTAAAAGCCATCTTTGTCTGGTATTGAATTGATACCAAATGGTATTAAAAATCTTACCCGGCAGTATTGGCAAAGTACCGTCATTTTTCTATCAGTGCACACGTCTAGGTTCTTAAACGGCATAGCAGTTATCCGAAAGAAAGCGGTCACCTGAAGGGCATCCCTTGCCCAAAAGAACTATGGCTAACAGTAGTAATATGGGTCAAAGAACCTTTGCTGATGTCGCTAAGGACAGCTTGCAGGCTGGTATCGGGGCAATTAAAAAAATTATTGAAATTTTTTTATATTTTGAATTAATTTTTTTATTGGGACATTAAAAAAAAAGACAATTTTTCGAAATTTGAAATTTATTTTTTTATTTTTTTTTTATTTCTCTGAAATTTTTTGATTTTTTTTTTGATAAATGGGCTGCCATGGGAATGCTATAAATTTACCGACATGTGGGATATATGGACCTTTAAAATCTCCTTCCGTTTATATCGGAAGGGACAAAATGAAATATGGTGCTAAAATAAAATCAATTGAAGGCAAATATTATAAAAGAAAGGCTATGTTGTTCTAAACATTTTTCGATTCAATTAATTGAATTATTGATTCTATTAATTTTAAAATTGAAAATTAAGAAAATTTCAATCACGATTGCGATTGGAAATTCATTTAGACAAAATTAAAAAACTAATTGAATCAATTAATTTTTTAATTTGAAAAAATAAATAATATTCAATTAAAAAAATTATTTAATTAATACATTTTTTAATCGAAAACGATTTAATTTTCAATAAAATTTTTAATTGAAACACGTGATATTTTTTCTGTTTTGCCAGCATTGAAATTAAAAGTCTCATTATTGGCTTGCTTTCCTAAATAAGTTGCTGATTGAAGCCTCTTCGGCAGAAAAAAGAGCCGCATTTCAGGAAGTGATGCTAATGCACATCATCATATATGTTGAAGTTCGGATATCAACGAAATGGGTGAGTTGCTTATCGAATATATTGTAAGTTGCAATCTGGCGATTTGTAATAAAGTGTATAAACCGAACTTTATTATACTGTGGAACATAACAAACACTTACTGGGAAAATCGCACAGCTTATAAAAGAGGACGCAAAAAGAGAAGAAACGCGTATCGGCGATTTGAACTTTGCATAGAAAAGTAACCAAACAAGAGGGGCGAAGCTCCCCGTTCGGGACATTTTTCTACATTTTCGGCTAACAATTACTCGTAGTCCTTTTATTTTAGTTGTATAGTGTCTCCGGCAAATTACTGACAAGACTGCGAAGAACATTTTTGTTGAACATTTTAACCTAACTAAACATTTTAAATCAGTAAAAATGGAAGATACATTTTTGGGCTACTGTAGCAATTTTTTAAATATTTAATTTTAGGTAGATGAAATCAAAGATAAAAATTTTCCTTATCAAAATTTACTACGAGCTACCGAACAACTAAAATCCATATATATCATAAAGATATAGATATTAATTTTGGCAAAAAAAAAGGAAATTATTTTAATTTTTTTTTGGTTGAATTTATGTTGTACTTTTTTTGAGATGGTGCATGGAAATAACATGATACTTTATTTTTTTGGGGTCAATAGAAGAAATATTCTACATCAAATTTTACTATAAGTTTCAAAAAAGACTATTTTGCAGAAATTTAAGTACAAAATTATGCGTTTCATGTGAACTTTTTTGTTGACAACCTTATGTGACATTTTTGGACCTTTTGGAGTTCTGTCAAACTCTCCTACAATTTCCATGAGTCACCGTGGGTATATGGTGGTGGCATAAAAATCGCATCCATTGGTGTACAGTTCGAAATGTGCCTCAGGTTAGGTTTAGTTAGTTTAAGTGAAACCACAGGAACAGGAGAAAGAAGATGCCTCCTAATTCCTACCGTTGAACTATTCAGATCGCTTAAGGGCTAGGTTAGGATAAAATGCCAGTCTTCAATTAGACGCATTTAGACGTAATTATCCATTATGATACCACAGGAACAGGAAAAGGAAGGTGACTTCTAGTTCCTACACAGAAAAAAATAAAATTCGGTTTCGTTCACCGATTAACTGACCCAATTAATTTTTTAATTGAAACGGCTTCAGTCACGAAAATGATAATAACAATCACAGTTTTTGGTGATCGAAAAAAATTTTAATTAAAAAAACTGCATATTCCATTAAAAAAATTATAGAACATTTTTGAAATTTCCAATTAACTTTTTAATTGATCCAATTAAAAATAAATGTGAAATTTAAATTTTTTTTTTTTAATTGATCCAATTAAAAAATTACTGAAATTATCGTAATATCCAATTAAGTTTTTAATTTGTGAAGTATTGAAAATATGCAAGTAGCGCACCCTTGATTTCGATGTCACATGTTTCACATATGTAAAACTCCTGGAACACGAATAGGGGTTTATGTTTGGGCCCATGATCACTCCTTTAAAACAAACCACCTCCGGTGCTTTTTCCAAAAATGAAATGGAAAATATTATTTCCCGAATTATAAAAGAAAGTGATGCGAGGCAGTAACTTTATGAATTCGTATCTAGAATATGTTATAATCGGTCCTAACGAAATTGGTACGCCGACAATATGCATATTTGATCAACAATTAGATTAGAATTACATCTAGCAATATAAAAGTAGTCGAATGACTGTTTGTGGGGGAGTTTTATCTTCTATATATAGAATGTGTTTATCAAAACTTCGAGCAGCTTTACTTTTTTAAAAACGGACAGTCATAACAGTGCTGTTGAGTCTAAAAAGTTTCCAATTCAATTAAAACAAGTAAAAACGTGCTAAGTTCGGCCGGGCCGAATCTTACATACCCTCCACCATGGATCGCATTTGTCGACTTCTTTTCCCGGCATCTCTTCTTAGGCAAAAAAGGATATAAGAAAAGAGTTGCTCTGCTATTAAAACGATATCAAGATATGGTCCGGTTCGGACCACAATTAAATTATATGTTGGAGAATTGTGTAAAATTTCAGCCAATTCGTATAAGAATTGCGACCATTGGGGCTCACGAAGCAAAATAGAGAGAACGATTTATATGGGATCTGTATCGGGCTATAGACCGATTCAGACCATAATAAACACGTTTATTGATGGTCACGAGAGGATCCATCGTACAAAATTTCAGGCATATCGGATAATAATTGCGACCTCTAGGGGTCAAAAAGTCAAGATCCCAGATCGGTTTATATGGCAGCTATATCAGGTTATGAACCGATTTGAACCTTATTTGACACAGTTGTTGAAAGTAAAAATAAAACACGTCATGCAAAATTTCAGCCAAATCGGATAGGAATTGCGCCCTCTAGAAGCTCAAGAAGATCTGTTTATATGACAGCTATATCAGGTTATGGACCGATTTCAACCATACTTGGCAAAGTTGTTGGATATCATAACGAAATACTTCGTGCAAAAATTCATTCAAATCAGATAAGAAGTGTGCCCTCTAGAGGCTCAAGAAGTCAAGACCCAAGATCAGGTTATGGACCGATTTAAACCATACTTGGCACAGTTGTTGGGTATCATAACAAAACACGTCGTGCGAAATTCCATTCCAATCGGATAAGAATTGCGCCCTCTAGAGGCTCAAGAAGTCAAGACCCACGATCGGTTTATATGGCAGCTATATCAAAACCTGGACCGATATGGCTCATTTACAATACCAACCGACCTGCACTAATAAGAAGTATTTGTGCAAAATTTCAAGCGGCTAGCTTTACTCCTTCGGAAGTTAGCGTGCTTTCGACAGACAGACGGACGGACGGACGGACAGACGGACGGACATGGCTAGATCGACATAAAATGTCACGACGATCAAGAATATATATACTTTATGGGGTCTCAGACGAATATTTCGAGTAGTTACAAACAGAATGACGAAATTAGTATACCCCCCATCTTATGGTGGAGGGTATAAAAATCATTAGAAGAAATTACTGTCGTTGGACACCTTTTTTGTATTTTTAGATGCAATTCTAATCTTTTTATACCCTCCACCAAAGGATGGGGGTATACTAATTTCGTCATTCTGTTTGTAACTACTCGAAATATTCGTCTGAGACCCCCTAAAGTATATATATTCTTGATCGTGGTGGCATTTTATGTCGATCTAGCCACGTCCGTCCGTCTGTCGGTCGAAAGCACGCTAACTTCCGAAGAAGTAAAGCTAGCTGCTTCAAATTTTGCACAAATACTTCTTATTAGTGTAGGTCGGTTGGTATTGTAAATGGGCCATATCGGTCCATGTTTTGATATAGCTGCCATATAAATCGAACTTGGCGAGACGTGTTTTGTTATGGTATCCAACAATTGTGCCAAGTATGGTTCAAATCGGTCCATAACCTGATATAGCTGCCATATAAACCGATCTTAGGTCTTGACTTCTTGAGCCTCTAGAGGGCGCAATTCTTATCCGATTTGAGTTTGCACGTAGCATTTTGTTATGATACCCAACAACTGTGCCAAGTATGGTTCAAATCGGTTCATAACCTGATATAGCTGTCATATAAACACATCTGGGGATTTCACTTCTTGAGCTTCTAGAGGGCGCATTTCGTTTCCGATTTGGCTAAAATTTTGCATGACGTATTCCATTCTTACTTTCAACAACTGTGTCAAATAAGATTCAAATCGGTTTATAACCTGATATAGCTGCAATATAAACCGATCTGTGTTTTTGACTTCTTGAGCCTCTAGAGGTCGCAATTATTATCCGATTTGCCTGAAATTTTATACGACGGATTCTCTCATGACCGTCAACATACGTGTTTATTATGGTCTGAATTGGTCTATAGCCCGATACAGCTCCCATATAAATCGATATGTCTATTTTACTTCTTGAGCCCCCAAAGGGCGCAATTCTTATTCGAATTGGCTGACATTTTACACAGGTCTCCAACATAAAATTTAATTGTGGTCCAAACCGGACCATATCTTGATATCTCTCTAATAGCAGAGCAAATCTTATCTTATATCCGATTTGCCTGAAATTTTATACGACGGATTCTCTCATGACCGTCAACATACGTGTTTATTATGGTCTGAATTGGTCCATAGCCCGATACAGCTCCCATATAAATCGATCTGTCTATTTTACTTCTTGAGCCCCAAAGGGCGCAATTCTTATTCGAATTGGCTGACATTTTACACAGGTCTCCAACATAAAATTTAATTGTGGTCCAAACCGGACCATATCTTGATATCTCTCTAATAGCAGAGCAAATCGTATCTTATATCCTTTTTTGCCTAAGAAGAGATGCCGGGAAAAGAACTCGACAAATGCGATCCATGGTGGAGGGTATATAAGATTCGGCCCGGCCGAACTTAGCACGCTTTTACTTGTTTATGATCAAAATATGCATATGCATACTAGTGGCTTCGCGAAAATAGCATATATAATTCTCTTTTAACTGTTGAAATTTCTGTTAAATTATGTTAAAATCGGTTCAAATTAATATTTAGAGCCGTAGTTACTACACTTGGAACATATTAGCTCGAAATTTGATGCGGATACTATAACCCATCTGAAACCCACACTCACCTATAAGAGCTAGACGAGGATCGCCACCTGCACATATGGATACAAAAACAACAACAAAAATTTTTAAGTAGTTCATTCAGTAATAAATTTGAGGAAGGGTATCGTCAACGATGACATGCTTTCACACATGTTAAGTAAAGTTTTCCCTTATTTCAAAAATAATCATTTAAGGAAAATTACTAACTCTACCCGAGTTGTTTATTTATACTCAAGCAGTTAGTTTTATTTGTACAAAAGTAATTTTCAAACTGCGAAAGAATTTCTAACTAATCGAGGATAAATATCATGAAATAACTTGAATTATGTAGTTAACTCACAGTTACGATAAGCATTTTTCTGGCATTTTTGTTGCATTAGCCTCGACTTCTGTGTCCTCCAGATAGATGCTTCACTAGCAACTGTGTCGAAATACCTTTTGTGTTCCGTCCTTCTGGCGGGAGGATTTTCAGTCTCCTGCAATCCACCAGACTTTAGAGATGTGATCGATAGTTCATGAGACAAGTGTCAATCAAACATCAACTGCTGAGACGGCTTCTGATTCCCCAACCCCACCTCTTCTATATACCTTCAGTCTCAACTTGTTGAATCCGTAGGATACAGCTCGTTCAGACTTTTTGTACGAATACTCCATGTCTCCGGTCACCATCAGCATCATCCAATCTTCCAGTCAGTGGTTGAAAGAATGGGATTAGAAACCCTTAATTTCCCAATTATGGACTCAGGATCTGAGGGAATCCTTGGTATCCAAGCGTGTCCCATTGATCGAGAAGGAATATCTTCCTTCTTGGCCCAGGCAATTCCGTACGGTCATCAGAGTATACAGATGGCAACCCATTGACTATTCGAGAGGCCCGAGCATTTTACGACACTACATTTTTAATTGTTTTTTATTATACAGAAAAGCATAATCCAAAATAAAAGCAAAATAAAAAAATCACGAAATGAAAGATTTTCTATGCAAAGATAAGCCATTTTTTCTAAATGCAAAAATTCAATAAAATATGAAATTGTTGCTTAGGCCCGGGCATCCTCGAAATTATTTTTTATAAAATAAAGATTTCGACCATTTTCAATAACATCTTTTCAAACGTAAACATTTCCTAATTTTTTTTGATAAATTAAAGCCCATTACGCTTGACCATTGACTCCGTTGTCCTATTTGGATGAAATTTTATATATTCATAATTTAGAGCGTTTATGGTTACGTAGATTTTTAATTTCTTTAACGACATTTTTTTTAAGAAAATTTAAAAAAAAAGTCGTTGTAAACATTTAAAAAAAAAAAATCTTTTTTTTTTTGTTTCCTAAGCCACAAGCTTTTAATATTTTTTAACCATTAAGTTCGCTTAATAGGTGGATTTAATAATATTGAGATATAACAGCACCTGCAAACTTATCGCCACAGATTTATTTTTTTATATATAGAAACCATCAAATCCCACAAGACACTGAAATGGATTCCAGAAATCTCACTCCTAAGAGAAAAATTGTTTTGGATATATTTGAATGTAAAAATTTGCCGAATTTCGACAAGCCAATTTCCCCCAAAACATGACCTTATATCACGGGATAACTTGTTTTTAACTAGTTTTAGTCGTTCACTTTACATCAATCCCAATTTCATTAAGATACATCTTTCCTAGCTCGAGCTCGAATTATTCTAAGACAGCGCCATTCTTAGGTATTTTTCTTTTTGGGGCCAAGACTTTAAATAGAGATATCGGTCTATATGTCAGCTATATGCAAATCTTGATCGCTCTAGACCAAATTGCAGACATATGTGGAGGAGCTTAACTTAACTCTCTTTCCCAAATTTTTGGGCAACATTGGACAATAAATGCGCTTTTTATGGCCCCAAAACCTAAAACCGAGAGATCGGTCTATATGGCAGCTATATCCAAATCTGGACCGATCTGTGCCATATTGCAGAAGTTGTCAAAGGACTTAACTTAACTCAATGTCCCAAATGTTGGCGACATCGGACAATAAATGCGCCTATTATGGGCCCAAAACCTTAAATCGAGGGATCGGTCTATAAGGCAGCTACAGCCAAATCTGGACTGATCCGGGCCAAATTAACGAAGGATGTCGAAGGGCCTTACACAACTCACTGTCCCAAATTTTAGCAAAATCGGATAATAAATGTGGATTTTATTGGCCTAAGACCCTAAATCGGCGGATCGGTCTATATGGGGGCTTTATCAAGATATAGTCCGTTATAGCTATCTTCAAAGTTAATATGCTTATGGACAAAAAAAGAATCTGTGCAAAGTTTCAGCTTAATATTTCTATTTTTAAAGACTGTAGCGTGATTTCAACAGACAGACGGACGGACATGTCTAGATCGTCTTAGATTTTTACGCTGATCAAGAATATATATACTTTATAGGGTCGGAAATGGATGTTTCGATGTGTTGCACACGGAATGACAAAATGAATATACCCCCATCCTTCGGTGGTGGGTATAAAAGTTGAGGTATCTTTACCAACAGAAAAATTTTTGCAATTTTCGATTTTGAAAAAATGTGGGATGGACCTCCGATATTTTCTCGTTTAAAGCGGGATGCTGCATGAAATAGTTTACAAATTATTTGACTATCGTGACAATACATACATTGAGGTGAAATAATTAGTTATATGTTTTATAAATGTTGTTTTTTCCGCTAGAATTAAAAGGCATGCAACAACTGCTGTACATAATATAGCAGTGAAACAGGAACATGTGATGCATTGTGATGCATTTGTTCTCTCCATATCGTCAACATCCTGTTGCAGGCATTCCAATTAAAAATAACAGGCAATGCAGTTAAACTTACAAGTAGCACGTGCTAAGACGCCCTTCTTCGGTACATGAATTATGTCTGCGGAGTCCTAACTCAGGCACTTGAGATGAAAACACCATTGTTCAAAAGAGAATCATATATAAGTTTACCAGCTTTGTACGTTGGCTGCTATATAAACTTCTGGTCTAATAATGTAAATTCTAATTTTTATCGTCAAAAATTTTGTTGTTTATAAAAGTATTCCCAGCATTATTTATCCACATTTTCATGCGCTCAAACCAATTTTCGAAGAACTTTTTCCACACGGTTTGAGACACCTCCAAAACATGGTTATTGAACGCTTGAAAAGCATTTTCTTTTGACGAAAATCATTGACCACGCATTTTTATCTTAATGTGCGGGAATAAAAAGAAGTCATTGGGGGCCAAGTCGGTGTTCTACGGTAGGTGACCCATCAATTCGAAGTTTTGACCGGTCAAAAAGGGCGCTGGTTTAAGCCGATGTGTGAGAGCTCGCATTTTCATGGTGGACAATGATTCGTCTTCTTTTGTTCGTTATTCGAATTTCTCCCAAGACTTTAGGCAATCCAATTGTGGTGTTCCACTCAAAATTGAGCGTCCTATGTTACTCAAATGGAGCAGTAGCGAACTGACCAACTTTGCCGAAGAAACAGGCGACCATTTGCTTCAAAGTGCTTCTTCTACGCACAACTTTCGAAGACCCGACGGTCGACTATTGATTTGTTTGGGGTTCATATGCACAGATCCACTATTCGCCTCCTTATTAACGTATTTCGAAGCACCGCGATAGCATTTCTATACTCATCACCGAAGGATGGGAGTATATTCATTTTGTCATTCCGTTTGCAACGAAATATCCATTTGCGACCATTTAAGGTACATATATTCTTGATTGTCGTAAAAATCTAATACAATCTAGCCATGTCAGTCCATATTTCTGTTGAAATCACGCTACAGTCTTTAAGAATAGAAATATTGAGATGAAACTTTGCACAGATCTTTTTTGTCCATAGGTAGGTTAACTTTGAAGATGGGACGGACTATATTTCGGTATAGCCCCTCTTTTTGACCGATTTGCCGATTTCAGGTCTTAAGCCCATAAAAACCACATTTATTATCCGCTTTTTTTGAATTTTTAGACAGTGAGTTGTGTTAGACCACTCGATATCCTCTTCAGTTAGGCCCAAATCGGTTCAGATTTGGACGTAGCTATCATATAGAGTGATCTCTCGATTAAAGGTCCAGGGCCCATAAAAGACGCGTTTATTGTCCAGTTTCGCTAAAATTTGGGACAGTGAGTTATCTTAGACTCTCCGACATCCCTCAATAATTTGAACCAGATCGGTCCAGATTTGGATATTGCTGCCATACAGACTGATCTCTCGAATTACAGTCTTGGTCCCATATAAGACGCATTTACTATCCCATTTCGCTGAAATTTGACAAAGTGACTTATGTTAAACTATTTCACATCCGTGTCTTATATGATTCAGATCGGTCTATATTTGGACATAGCTGCAAAAAAGACCAATATTTTGTTCTACAAAATTGAAGAGTGACTTGTAGTTATAAGACCACTAAAGATCACATGTAATTAAAAATTCCGAAAGGGTTGGAAAATTAATTTGATACAAAAAAAAAAAAACTAAAGTATATATTTTAATTTTAGTTTTTACAAATTTCTTTCGAATAAAACAAACACTTTACTAAACATGGGTAAAAACATGTTTTCGTCGACGATACATCTTCCGAAATTTAATTAGGAATGAACTGTTTTAAGAAATTTGTATTTTCAGCTTAATATAACTAAAATGTTTAGTTTAGGTTAGTTTGAAGAGAGGGTGCGGATATTAATCCGCCCCATGCTATTTTAGACATACACCTCAGCCATTAATCTGCTTGTTGTGCGCTCTAAATAATAACAATTAACCTCGAAAAAGAAAACCTAAGTTAGGAATTCCGTGCTACTTACAAAATTCCTAATTCGTTTTCCATACCATGCCCCTTAGCTGGTTCATGTCTGGTATTATGTCCCCACCTAAGCACGATGTCTGTTAGCCGCGAAAGCTGGGCAATGACTTTGGAAATGGTCCATCGTCTTATCGTCCTCCCCACATGCCATACATATGACATCATTTGCCACGCCGATTTTGCATAAAAGAGCTCGTAGTCCTATGTGTCCTGTTTTAATACCGAAAGCTATACTGACAATGTTTACAATTTCCATTTCTTGAGTTCACATATTATTGTGTAAGAACCTATGTAAGCAGCAGGCATATAGTAAAGGCAAATCCAATGAAACCGCACTTCACGACCTAGTCGACTACATAAAGTGTTCTCTCGCTGTCAAGCTATATAGAATGGTAGATTTTCTTGACATAGAAGGCGCTTTCAAATAATGTAAATCAGACGTCAATCATAAAAGAGTTGGAGTTTCTAGGCATCAACTCTACCCTAAGAAAGTTTATTAATAACTTACCTACTAAAAGATGGCAGGCTTAGGATCTGTGGATCTAAAAAGATGGGTCAGCTGAGGAACACCTCAAGGGGGTGCACTGTCTCCTCTACTTTGGAATATAGCCATTAACAATATGTTATTGTCTCTGGAAGAAAAATGAGTAAAAGTGGTTGCGTGTGCTGATGACGTGGCAATTGTGGTTAGGGGAAATTTTCCCAGCGCTCTAAGAAATATACTTCAGGAAGCTCTACGTGCAACAGCGAAGTGGGCTACCGAAAGTGGTCTAGGCGTTCTAGGCAGAGTTCTCAGTCATCTTCCTTCTGCTGTTCCTGTGGTATCACAATGGACGAAAACGTCTAAGTGAGTCTGATGGCAGACTGCCACCTAAACCTAACCACAAAAGCTTCTACTCATTTTATGACTTAATGTTATTTTAAGTTAAGCTCACTTGCTCACTGTTATCACCAGCTCACACTGGTGATAACATGATGTCTACAAATAGTGTATGTCAAACCTAATCAAAAGAGTATACCTGTCTTTGATGAAAAAAAGGTAAAAAATGTTTTGGTTTTGTGTTGTTACCAAATATTAAAAAGGGAGAATAGTGTCAGATTCAAATAGAAGCGATGAGTATGAATGCATAGACCGTCTGCCATTTTAACAGAAGTTTCTTAGTTCAACTCTCGGCTGCGACAGAAAGTAAAGTTTTATTTAATCCATAATTGCAATGATTCATATTAAATTTGTCTGCTTCAAAACAGTGAGAGACAGCAGGAACAAAATGTGTGTCTGCCAATCTTCAATTGGATGCTCCGAAGAGTTCGGATATAGCGACTTTTTCATAGCTTTTACTTCTCAGTTTCAAAGCTCGTTAGTTCATATTGTACTTGTGGAAGTTATAAATGAACTAATACTATGTAAAAACAATTTAGTAGCTGCTATGCAATTATTAAACTCGAAACGACTATATAATTATTTCACACCGCAGAGAGTTCAACATTTCCCTTATTTAGTTAATTTTAACTAAGCAATGGATCAAACTTTTTTGAGTGTACAAATAAGTTTTTAGTTTTTCAATCGCTTTTTGTATTCATTAGGGATGAAATCTTCAAATGATAAGGAAAATGGTATAAGAACTACCTCGGTATGATACTAAAGCAAATAACAGTTTAGTGTTAAAAGTAATGCCTGTTTCGTAATCAATCCAATACCAAATGGTACTTAACGTTTTATATTTATACCCGGTGTTCTACTTCGCCAACCCCGTTTTTGATACCCCGTTTTAGTGCAGGACTTTAAAAAACCTAGGTAATACCTCAATTAATAAGTTTTCTAATAATTGCGTATAAAATTTCAGAAACTTGTTCCCTTTTGTGAAGAAAGTACCAAATAGTACCAAGAATAACAATACATCGGAAAAATCATTAAGTCGCCCAATATCTATTGTCAAGGTATAAATGAATCCCAATTTTGACTGTTTTAGCTCAATTCGTAAAGAAAGTACCAATTTGTATGTTTTACTACTTAAATGTACAAATTTGAAAACAAAATTTTCTGCTTTAAAAAATTTATAGCCAATGTGTAGCTGGCCTAAGATCACTCTGTAAAGAACGAAGCATTTTGTATTTTTAAATACCGAAATGCACGAATTAAAAACAAATATTTAACAGCCCAATATTTACTGTCAAGGTGTAACAGTATTTTAATTTTGAGTGCATTAGCTTGTAAAGAATGTACCATTTTGTACGTTTGAGTACCTAAATGTACGATTTTGAATAATCTTCTGGTCACCCAAAATTAATACTAAAGGTGTATTTGGAGAGCTTTAACTCAATCCGTTAAGAAAGTACCATTTTGTACGTTAGAATCCAAAAATAAACGAATAAAAAATATCTTCTAGTTGCACAATATATTCTTTCAAGATACCAATTACACCACAATTAGTAAGTTTTCTTCAATATGTTGTATTTTATTGTCAAGACTGCGGTAATGTTGATCAAATTGCCTAATTTTAGCAGTCCCCGTTCGCTGTTGGCGAGCGAACATAAGCTAATTCGTACTATTTTGTACTTTTTGTTGCCAAATTGATAGATTATGTAGTCAACCATCATATATTTCCTTCTTGTGCCTACATGCCGAATACCAGACCTCTAGCTCCATCTGAAAAGAGAGTACCAAATGGTACCAAAATATACGAGTTGTAAATAGATTATTTAGTCACCCATAATATTTTCCTTTTTTTCCAATCATAAATTTCTTAGTTGTACCAGCATGCCAAAATTTCCGACTTCTATCTATCTTCTATGAAGAAAGTACAACATGGTGAATTGATCATTTAGCCACCAATAATATATTTGCTAGTTGTGCCTTCATGCAAAATTTCAGACATCTAGCTCCATCTGGTACCAAAATTATATCGAATTGTGAGAAAATCATTTAGTCCATCATCATATACTTCTGAGTTTTATCTACATGCCAAATTTTAGACCTCTAGCTCCATCAGCACAGAAAGTACCAGATGGTACTAATTTTGGTACCAAAATGTACGAAATTTGAATAAAGCATTTAGTCATCCATTTTTTATTTTCTAGTTGTATCTGCTTGTCAAATTTCATAGTACCAAATGG